>NC_052146.1:19501244-19801244 GCF_902713615.1 Scyliorhinus canicula
CCCCCCCCCCCCCCCCCCCGGCCGCTGCGTTCTCAAGGAAGCCTTCCCCAGTCTGCGGAGACTCCGGGACGGTCCGCCCACCTCCTCAGCGCTCAGCATCAGCCAACACGACTGGCTGACGACTTTAAAAAGCAGGTGTGGACGGCGATGGCGTGAACTGGGGTCACGCCGTCGGGACTTCGGCCCATCCGGCCCGGAGAATAGCGGGGGTTCCGGAGAATCGCCATTTTGAGTGCCTCGGGCGATTCTCACGACGGAACCGATTCGCCGTTTGGGAGAATCGGACCGCGTTGAGGGAGCGCGTCGCACCGGCGTAGCGTGAAAAACTGGCTTGGCCCGCTATTCTCCCAACCGGCGTGACATCGGAGAATCGCGCCCATGATTTTTTTTTTGCTTTCATTACCTTCTGCTCTCTTTCTCATTTTTCTGTCTCAATATTTTCCCATTTCTCTTGCCTCCCAACATTTCCAAACACACTTCTAACACTCTTCTCCACGCACTCTGCAGTTATCTGTCCAATGATTCCTGCCGTCATACTCCTTCCTCACCAAACCTCCGCTACTTACTTTGAACAGAGCAGTTCCCTGTTGTAATTTCTGCTCATTTCCCAGTACAATGTAAACATTTTTTTTTATTGCACATGGGCAGTTGCATTAACACATATACCAGCTGCCCTCTCCCCACTGCTGGCGCTCAATCTAACAATGGCTGGTGTTTAATTGGGGACAAAAAAGCAAACCATCCGCTACTAATATTGAGCAGAGGTAAGAGGAGATAAGTGGCCAGGAGTTTCAGATCCGCTGTCAGTGCGTTTGAAGGTGGAGGGCTCGCTAAATGCATCACATGGCCTTCATACCACATCGACTTACCCCCAATCTATCACCCATTTTACGCTGGGCAGGGACGGTATCAAGCAGACCGCCCTTGGGTTTGTTGAGGCACTTAAGCGACCCATTAATGGCCACTTAAGTGCCTCATTCTGCCTCTGCCGCTATTTCACCCACAGCAGGGCCAAGGTCCACGGCAGGTTGGTAACCTGGCAGCTTTTACTTCCTATGTCGGGAAAGAAGGAAGAAGGGGGACACCTTTTGGTGGTCCCGGATGCACCCCCCTTGAACCCTCCAACCGCAACGCCCCGCTCCCTCCAGCCTTCTTGCTGGGATCTGCCAGCCACACCCCGCTAATACCCCAGACCTACCCTGAAGTTCTCCCTCCCTCTTGTTTCGGGATTGCCTGTCATCCTACCTGTGGCCACCCCTTGAACCTGGCACTGCCGGGTCTGCAGAGCTGCGAGCCAATTGGATTGGTTGGCAGCTCTCTAAGGTGGGACCTGCTCCCAAGATGGGGGTGGAAGCCTCAACGTGAGGCAATTAATTCTGCATCCAGCTTAAAATGGGAGCGGTGCAGCAGGTTTTCTGCTGGACGGACTCCCTCATGACCTTTTAGCTGGGTGCACGGGGAATACGGGCCTTATAAAATCCAGCCCAGTGGCTCCCCTGAATTGTCATCTTTCCCTACAGCCCATGTTAAACACGAACAGTGGAGATGTACACTAAACCACATTGCAAGGCCAGGTTTAACACAGGCCTGCCAATCCTGCCTTAAGGTTCAGATTCGTCCAAAAATGACCTGTAAATCGGAGAGTTTCTACAGAGC
Source organism: Scyliorhinus canicula (assembly GCF_902713615.1). Lineage (NCBI taxonomy): Eukaryota > Metazoa > Chordata > Chondrichthyes > Carcharhiniformes > Scyliorhinidae > Scyliorhinus > Scyliorhinus canicula. The sequence continues at coordinate 19,502,901 of NC_052146.1, forward strand.
AGGAAAAGCCAGATTTGAATGCTCCTCTCGCCGTTGTTAGGTCATTTCAATAGGAATGACAGTTGGGGTGCTATTATTAGCTTCAGTATTCCTGGTTTAGGAGGTTTTTCAAAAAAATCAACCAGAATTCCCATTCCCAACAACAATCCAGTGCTCCGTGCTGGGAAGCGCAAGTGTGGGGGTTGACAGGAACAGAATTAGTGGAGCTGTTAGTGCTTTCCCCATGGCCTGACTGAATGCTCACTAAAGAGTGCCAACTCCGACAGGGTGTTGAGGATAAACCCGTAGCTAGGCCAGGTCGACGGCTTCAGGAGAGAGCGGGTGAACATTGAAGAAAAATAATAAACTGAAATAACTGCAACCTCGGAATTACTGGACTGAAACATTGTTGAGATTGCTGTTTAGTCAACCTTTTCATATCAACTGACACAAGGCAGAGCCTGAGAGAGGCAGAACCAAGAGACAAAGTGTGAGTCCAGTGAAAACGTGTGAATTGGCCTGTCACCGTTGATTACTAAAAGCCTTGTCCTTTGCTGGGACATCTGGTGTGAGTGGCTGAGAGGGAAGCTAAGTGAGAATGAATGAGAAAATGACTGATCCCCGGTGGCAAGGACATACTCGTGAGGAAGGACTGCACCATTGCGAGCAGCAATTACAGGCTGCTGGAGAAATAGGGTGTATAAAAAAAATCGTCAATACCGCTTGAAACATCACTGTTGTATTTTTGTGCAGTGTTACAATGATGGCTAAACCAATCGGACATCCTGTATTCTACAGCTGTCTGTGCATATTGTGTTCAGTGATATTAGACTCGGTGGGACATGGGACGGTATTCTCCCATCACCCCACCGAAGGGTTCAATGATGGGCAGGGGAAGAATTTGGCGGCAGCTCAAAAAATTAGCTTCACTCTGGTCTGAGTTACCAATGGGATCTTCCACTGGCGCCAGCCATGGTGGATTAGGAAACCCGCTGGAAGCCGGTACGAAACGGAAGGCGGGCCTTCCTGATTCAGTGTCATTGAGGGGGTCCATCGTCCAGCCTCAGAAAATGCTCCTAGAGATCCATCTTCTTTCTCAAGAGGTCCATCTTCCAGCCCCAGAGTGCTCCCAGAAATCCATCTTCATTTTCAGGAGTTCCACCTTCTTCAATAGTCTTCACTGATGTTGGGAGCCTTTGCAATATGGCACCCAGATACCTGTCATCAGGCCTGCCCTGCCATGGAATATGGTGTAAATCCACCAGTCAGAATGTGGGAGGGAGGACAGTCTCTGATCGAAGAGACATAACCCATGGCAGTCTAAAGACTAGAATAGTTCCCCGAATCAGGCCAGGAGAAGAAATCATCAGAGTGGGCCATATGGCTGAAAATCGGTTCTGGAATTCTAACGACACTGAGGGAGAGGACCTTCAATGGTCACAGAATGTTGCGCCTCGGTGAAACGGAGAGACATTGGTAGCTGGGAGTTAAAGTGAGCTGTTCCCCATAAAGACCGTAATCCTGTGGAGAATATGTTCTATAGTATATTTTTACAGCCTGGGGTTATTGGTGGTGTTAAGATATAAATAAGGTGGACTTCCGGTTGCGGCTATGACCAGCTAAGTCGCACATTTGGCAGCTCCTGCGACAAAGGTGTTTAAGGGCCGATTGGAGGGCCCCGACGGTACTGTAAAGACGAATCCCGGTGGGGGAAGGCTCCCTGAGGAGAGTGAGACCAACTTTATGGTCGGTACTCGGAGTGGGGCGAAAAAAAAAGCGGCAGCAGCTCCCCGAAAAAAGCGGGGGAAGAGGACCAAAATGGCGGCCGGTGGCGCACTAGAAGATTGGAGAAAATGGGCGGAGGAGCAGCAGGCCGCTCTCCTCCGGTGTTTTACGGAGCTGAAAGTGGAACTCTTAGAGTCCATGAACGCGACGACCACAAGGCTGATGGGGGCCCAGGCGACCCAAGAGGCGTCGATAAGAGAGCTGCAGCAGGAGATGGCGGTGAGGGAGGAGGAAGCCACGGTCCTCGTGGGAAAGGTGGAGGTGCACGAGGCACTCCACCTGAAATGGCAGAGCCGCTTTGAGGAGCTGGACACGCGAATGAGGCGGAAGAACTTGAGGATCCTGGGCCTAGCAGAAGGCCTGGAGGGGCCTGATCTCCCGAAATATGTAGCGGAGATGCTGAGCTCCCTGATGGGAGAGGGGGCCGGTCCATCGCCCCTGGAGCTGGAAGAAGCATATCGGGTCATGGCTAGGCGGCCTAGGGCAAACGAGCCCCCGAGGGCGGTGCTGGTGCGGTTCCAGCGTTTCTGCGATCGGGAGAAAGTGCTGAGGTGGGCCAAGAGGGAGAAAAGCAGCAAATGGGAGAATTCGACGGTGCGGATATATCAGGACTGGAGTGCGGAGGTGGCAAAGCGGCGGGCCCGGTTTAACCGGACGAAGGCGGTGCTACACGCAAAAAGGATCAAGTTTGGAATGCTGCAGCCAGCGCTCTTGTGGGTCACCTACAAGGACCAGCACCATTACTTTGAGACCCCAGAGGAGGCATGGACTTTTGTTCGGGAGGAAAAGCTGGACCTGAACTAGAACTTGGGAACGCCGGCGGTCGAGGCCGCCCGAGTACCCTTGACTGATCAAGTGGCCCATGTCTTTCTTAGGCCAGGTCGGAACTTGGTTAAAGTTGATGGATCGTTTGGTTTCTTTGAAACTTGCGTTATGGGGGGTTTCTTTGTTCCTTTTTGTGTGTCTCTTCCCGTTGCCAACTTCCCTTATTTATTGTTGTTGTAGGGGGGGCTTTTTTACTGTTTTTTGATCTGTTCTTTAAGGGTTATGGTTACTGTTCTGTTCGATGGAGGGTGATGGTTAAGTACGTTACTATTGGGTAGTTATTGAGTTATTTAGTTATGCAGGCATAGTTATGTATTTATGTATTTATTTGCGAGTTGTTATTTATATTGTTATATTGTTAAGTTGGGGAGGCGGGACGAGGGGAGCAAGTTGGTTATGCGTGTTTTCTTTTTCTCTTTTTTCTTCCTCTCGTTTTAAGGGGGCTTTTTTTTGATCGGCGTGGATGGGGACGGGGGTGGAATTGAAGATGGCGGGGTAGGGGGTGGCCGGGCGAAAGCGCGGGCTTTCCCCTGTTTCCCGCGCGCGGGACGGGGGAAGGGGGAGGAGAGAAGAGTGGGGAGTGGCCAGCAATGGCGGCTTTTCCCGCGCTGAAGCGGGGTCAGAGAGGGATGGCAAAGGGGGGGGTAGGCCCCCCCCCCCCCACATCGGGAGGAGTCGGAGTGTGGCAGGGGCAGCCGGGTCAGCGAAAACCAGCTGACTCTCGGGAGTACGATGGTGGATACACTGCGGCTAGGAGGGGTCCTAGCCAGGGGGGGGGGGGGGGGGGGGGGGGGGTTAGGGGGGGATACCGGGTTGCTGCTGGAAAGGCCGAGGACGGGAAGGGAAGAACGGGAGGAGAGGGGGGGGGGGGGGGCCATCGCCATGGGGAACGGGTCAGAAGGGGAGGGTCGACCCGGGGCGAACAGGGGACAGGACATGGCTAATAGACAGGGGAAAGGGACAGGTCGCTCCGCGACCCGGTTGATTACTTGGAACGTGAGGGGGCTGAATGGGCCGGTCAAGAGAGCAAGGGTTTTTTCACACCTAAAGGGACTGCAGGCGGATGTGGCAATGTTGCAGGAGACTCACTTGAGAGTAGTAGACCAGGTACGCCTGAGAAGGGGGTGGGTGGGACAGGTGTTCCACTCAGGCTTGGACGCAAAGAACCGGGGGGTGGCGATTTTGGTGGGAAAGAGGGTGTCGTTCGTGGCGGCGCAGGTGGTAGCAGATAAGGAGGGTAGGTACGTGATGGTGAAGGGTAGGCTGCAGGGAGAGAATGTGGTGCTGGTAAATGTATATGCCCCGAATTGGGATGACGCGGGTTTTATGAGGCGCCTGTTGGGCCTCATTCCGGGTCTGGAGGCAGGAGGCCTGATCATGGGGGGGGACTTCAACACAGTGCTCGACCCTGGGCTGGACAGATCGAGTTCCAGGACGAATAGGAGGCCGGCAGCGGCAGAGGTGCTAAGGGGGTTCATGGAGCAGATGGGGGGGGTAGACCCTTGGAGATTTGGCAGGCCAAGGGCGAGGGAGTATTCTTTTTTCTCCCACGTTCACAGGGTGTACTCCAGAATAGACTTTTTTGTACTGAGCAGGGGGCTGATTTCGAGAGTGCAGGACACGGAGTACTCGGCCATTGTGATTTCGGACCATGCACCACACTGGGTAGAGGTAGAACTGGGGGAAGCACGGGACCAGCGCCCGTTGTGGCGCCTGGATGTGGGGCTGCTGGCGGACGATGAGGTGTGCGGAAGGGTCCGGAAGGGCATTGAGAGATATCTGGGCACGAACGACACGGGCGAGGTGAAGGTGGGGGTAGTCTGGGAGGCCCTGAAAGCAGTGATCAGAGGAGAGCTGATCTCCATAAGGGCACACAGAGAAAGGAAGGAGAGGCAGGAGAGGGAGAGACTGGTGGGGGAACTTATAGAAGTGGACAGGAGATATGCGGGGACACCAGAGGAGGGGCTGTTGAGGGAGCGGCGCAGTTTACAGGCCCAGTTTGACCTACTGACCACTAGGAAGGCGGAGACGCAATGGAGAAGGGCACAGGGTGCGGTCTATGAGTACGGGGAAAAGGCGAGCAGGATGCTAGCGCACCAGCTGCGCAAGCGAGATGCAGCCAGAGAGATTGGGGGAGTGAGAGAGAAGGGAGGGAACGTAGTGCAGAAGGGGCAAGAGGTGAACGGGGTCTTCAGGGATTTCTACAGGGAATTGTACCGGTCTGAGCCGCCCAGGAGGAGGGGGGGAATGGAGAACTTCCTCGATAGATTGAGGTTCCCAAAGGTCCAGGAGGAACGGGTGGAGGGGCTGGGGGCGCCGATAGAGCTGCAGGAACTAGTTAAAGGGATAGGCCAGATGCAGGCGGGGAAGGCGCCGGGGCCGGATGGGTTCCCGGTGGAATTTTATAAGAAGTATGTGGACTTGGTGGGTCCAGTGCTGGTGCGAGCCTTCAATGAGGCGCGAGAGGGGGGGGCTCTGCCCCCGACAATGTCACAGGCCCTGATTGTTATGCTTCTTGAAAGAATGCTCGAAGTCGTCTTTAGGTTAAGGATGATTTATTGTGTCCCACAATAAATTACAGATTACACTTGAGAAAAGGCTGCTCTTCAATGTTCTGCAACTAGGCCCCAAACAGACTCTTGCACCTCTTGCCACTCCAACCCCTCCGGTTTCAAGTGGCGGAGGCGGGCCTTCGGCGTTCCTTTTATGGGTGTCCCCGCGCTGCCCCCTGGTGACTCAGGCGAGGATCACCACATCCCCCTTCTTCACTTTTTTTTTTTTTTTTTTTTTTCGTTGTTGCAGAGCTGTAGTAAAACACAAAGGTAAAGAGTTAGGTTTATATATATATATATACACAGAACAGGGCAGGGCGATGCATTTGTCAGTCCATGTTCACAGGTTCAGACGGTCAGGTGCACGTCTGATCCGTGTAGACCTCCTGAGTGGGCTTGGAGATCCAGGGTCGTTTGTGTCCGTGCGGACATCTGCTGCTGGGGTGTCAGGAAGATGTATGACCGTGTCCTGTGGATCCAGTGTGTCCTGCAGATCGAGTGTCGGAAGGACCCGTGGACGAGGTGTGACCTTCAGAAGGTCTCGCCGATTTCGTCGAACCATTGTTCCATCATCCGACTGCACGACGTAGGACCGTGGCGATGTTAGGCGGAGGACCACCGCCATTTTGGACCAACCCCCAGCTGGGTTTCGCAGCCTCACTGTGTCGCCGATGGCCAACGGTGGCAGTACCTTGGCCTGCTTGTCATAGTGCTGCTTTTGCGCTTGGCGCTGTTGACGCATTTGATCCAGGACAGGCGAGTGATCAGGATTGGTGAAGTGTAGCGCTGGTAAAGTTGTCCGCACATCCCTGTTGAAAAGCATCTGAGCTGGTGATAGTCCCGAGCTCAAAGGTGACGAACGGTACGATAGGAGGGCCAAGTGTACGTCAGATTTTGAGTCCGCAGCCTTGCTGATGAGTTGCTTGACTATGTGGACACCTTTCTCCACCCTGCCATTCGATTGCGGAAAGTGGGGACTCGACGTTATGTGCTGGAAATTGTAAATCTTGGCGAAGTCCGTCCACTCCCAGCTGGCAAAACAAGGACCATTGTCGGACATGACCGTCCGTGGGATGCCATGCCTGGAGAAAGTTTCTTTGCAGGCCTTGATGACGGCTGCTGCTGTGAGATCCGGGAGTTGCAGGACTTCCGGGAAGTTGGAGAAGTAGTCAATGATCAGGACATAGTTGCGGCCCATGGAGTGGAACAAATCAATGCCCACTTTGTCCCATGGTGACGTGGCCATCTCATGCTGCTGCAGTGGCTCCTTGCATTGTGCCGGTCGATGTCTTTGGCACGTGTCACAGGAGAGCACCATGTTGGTGATGTCCTCGTTAATCCCTGGCCAGTAAACAGATTGTCGCGCTCTCCTTTTGCATTTTTCGGCACCAAGGTGCCCTTCGTGAATCCTGTGGAGGATGTCCGCCCGGAGAGCCATTGGAATGACGATCCTGTCGTTCCGCAGTATAATGCCATCGACCACGGATAGTTCAGTCTTGACATTCTGGAACTGTGGGCACCGCCCCTTTGGCCAGCCATGCTGCAGGTTGTGTAGGACTTGAAGGAGGGTGGCGTCCTCCTGTGTCGCCTGACGAATTTGCTGCAGCTTCTCGTCCGTTGCCGGGAGCGTCTCCTTGCACCACTGTGCATGAGCTTCCACATCATTGATGGACGCCAGTGGCGGGTTGTCAGCGTCCATGGCTCGTGATAACGTGTCAGCTATCACAAGGTCCTTGCCAGGGGTGTAGACCAGCGTGAAGTCGTACCTGCGCAACTTCATCATCATGCGCTGTAGGCGCGGCGTCATATCATTGAGGTCCTTGTCAATGATATTGACCAGCGGCCTATGATCCGTTTCCACGATGAAAGTGGGGAGACCGTACACATAGTGGTGGAATTTGGTCACTCCTGTTATTAGCCCTAGGCACTCCTTTTCTATCTGTGCATACCTGCACTCTGTGGCGGTCATCGCCCGTGAAGCGTAAGCCACTGGAACCCAGTCCAACTGGTCATCCTGTTGCAGTAGCACAGCACCAATCCCATGTTGACTGGCGTCAGTGGAGATCTTGGTAGGTTTCACCGGGTCAAAAAATGCAAGCGTTGGAGCTGCCATCAGCTGGTATCTTAGATCATCCCATTCAGCCTGGTGAGCCTGGGTCCAGGCAAACTCCGTGTCCTTCCTTGTCACGTTCCTCAACGCCTTTGTCCGTGCTGCCAGGTTGGGTATGAATTTACCAAGAAAGTTGACGAATCCCAGGAACCTTAGAACCGCTTTCTTGTCCTGTGGTCGCTGCATGCTCTGAATTGCAGCGATCTTCTCAGCGTCCGGCTTCACCCCGTGCTCTGAGATTGTGTCGCCCAGGAATGTCAGAGAGGACTGTGCGAAAGTGCACTTGGCCCGGTTGAGCTTGAGTCCAAAGTGGTGTATCCTCTGGAAGACTTGCTTCACCCTCGCAATATGGTCTTTCTCCGTCGCCGACCATATGATGATGTCATCCACATAGACACGTACGCCTTCGATGCCTTCTACCATCTGCTCCATGATTCTGTGGAATATTTCGGATGCAGATATAATGCCGAAGGGCATCCGATTATAGCAGTACCTTCCAAACGGCGTGTTGAAGGTGCATAGCAGGCGGCTGGACTCATCGAGCTGCATTTGCCAGAAACCCTGTGAGGCATCAAGCTTGGTGAAGATGCGAGCTTTTGCCATTTCGCTCGTGATTTCCTCGCGCTTGGGGATCGGGTAGTGTTCCCTGTGAATGTTCTTATTCAGGTCTTTGGGATCTAGACAGATCCGAAGTTCACCAGACGGCTTCTTGACGCACACCAGCAAGCTGACCCAGTCGGTCGGCTGTGTGACTCTTGAGATGACGCCTTGAGTCTGGAGACGCTGAAGTTCGGCTTTTAGCTTGTCCCGCAATGGAGCCGGGACCCTCCGTGGGGCATGAACAACCGGTATGGCTGTCTCTTTGAGCAAGATTCTGTACGTGTAGGGCAGTGTACCCATGCCCGAGAAAACGTCGGGGTAGTCGGTGAGTAGCAGCTGTATGTCCTCGTAAATGCGTGATGATGCAGCCGTGTGCATGAAAATCCGCTGAATGAGCTGCAAATCCTTGCAGGCTTGAGCGCCGAGCAGCGAGGACCTGTTGTCTTCCACAATCTCAAAGCGTAGGCCTGTTACGACAGTTTTGTTGGCAACTTGTAGGTGGCAGGATCCCTTGGAGATGATCGGGTTGCCGTTGTAGTCAGTGAGCTTGCATGCTGCAGGTAACACCTCGTGCGTCCCTGGGACCGATGCGAGATCTTTGCTCGTTAGCAAGTTTGCTGAGGCTCCCGTGTCCAGTTTGAACGTGATGGGGAAGTCCTGTACGTGCACCGTGGCAGTCCATTCACTTGCAGAGTTGATGGCATGCACGTGTCGAGGTTGTGTCGTCAGCTCCTGTGGTCCCGCTGTGGCATTAATAATGCCAATGCTGTACGTGTGCTCCCAGGAGTTGAATTCTTCATGGTCGGAAAAATTGTCGCCGGGAGCCTGAGTGTTCGTGACATCAACCGTGCGGACTTTCAGGTTGCCATGCCGTTGAGTGGACGAGTGAAATTTAGCTGTGGATTGACATTGGGAGGCGAAGTGATTCATTTTTGAACACTTTCTGCACCTTTTTCCTTGGGCAGGACATTGCCCTTTTAAGTGGGAGGAGCCGCAGTAATGACACGTCATGACGTCATGCGTATGCTGCGTTCGCGCATGCGCATTGCGGTTTTCAGACCAGGGCCGGTATTGCGAGTAGTGCGCATGCGTGGACCGATCACTTCCGGGATCGCGTCTTTCAGGACGGTGCGCATGCGCAGACGGGCCAGAGAACGGAAGAGACGGCCTGGAAAACGGAAGAGACGACCTGTGAGGGGAATTCACCATCTTTATATCGTCCTCGTGGTGGATGTTTTGTAAGGAATGTTTTTCAAATAGCTCCTGTACCTGCTGCATTTTCTGCTCCTGTAACAAGCATTTTTCTATGGTAGCTTTTAGTGTTAAATCGTTTTGCAGTAATAGTGAGTCTCTTAGTTTTTTGTCAGCAAGACCATAGATTAGCTGATCTCTGATGAGTGAGTTTGTTAAATCACCAAAGTTGCAGCCTTGTGCCAGCAAGCGTAACTCTGTGACCAAGTGGGTGATAGTCTCCCCTTGTTTTTGGAGTCTGTGACGGAGGGTGAATCTTTCAATGATTTCATTGGATTGAGACTTATAGTGTTCATCCAATTTTGCCATTATCACTTGAAACTTAGTTTTGTCTTCAGTATCCGCATATGTGAACGAGTTATATGTGTCTACCAGTTGCTGGCCACACGATGTGATTAAAAGTGCAATTTTCTTTCCATCGGTGGCTGTATGTAAGTCCTGAGCTAACAAGTACATTTCAAATTGTTGTTTGAACATTTTCCAATTATAATTTAAATTACCTGTAGCTCTCATTGGCGCTGGAAGTACCGTGTGTTCCATTGTTGCAGAAAGTCGTCTGAAGTTGAGAGGCTGCAAAGTCTGGTGGCCTGCCTGTTGCTGGTGCTTCTTCTTTGTCTGCTGTCTTTTTCTTTCTTTGTCTTGCTGGTAGCGCTGGTTCCCTCTGTTCAGAGAATCCACTCCTGTACCATGTTATGCTTCTTGAAAGAATGCTCGAAGTCGTCTTTAGGTTAAGGATGATTTATTGTGTCCCACAATAAATTACAGATTACACTTGAGAAAAGGCTGCTCTTCAATGTTCTGCAACTAGGCCCCAAACAGACTCTTGCACCTCTTGCCACTCCAACCCCTCCGGTTTCATGTGGCGGAGGCGGGCCTTCGGCGTTCCTTTTATGGGTGTCCCCGCGCTGCCCCCTGGTGACTCAGGCGAGGATCACCACACAGATCTCCTTGATCCTGAAGCGGGACAAAGACCCTGTACAGTGCGGGTCCTACAGGCCTATCTCCCTCTTGAATGTAGATGCCAAACTGTTGGCAAAGGTCCTGGCAACCAGAATAGAGGATTGTGTGCCAGGGGTAATCCATGAGGACCAGACGGGTTTCGTAAAGGGACGACAACTTAACACTAATGTCCGGAGGCTGTTGAATGTAATTATGATGCCAGCAGTGGAGGGGGAGGCTGAGATAGTGGTAGCACTGGATGCGGAGAAGGCATTCGATAGGGTGGAGTGGGAATACCTGTGGGAGACGCTGGAACGGTTTGGGTTTGGGGAGGGATTTATCAAGTGGGTGAAGCTGCTGTATTCGGCCCCGATGGCGAGTGTGGTTACAAACGGGAGGAGGTCGGAGTATTTTGGGCTCCATCGAGGTACCAGGCAGGGATGCCCCCTATCCCCCTTACTATTTGCATTAGCGATCGAACCGTTGGCGATGGCACTGAGGGGTTCAGGGGGTTGGAGAGGACTGACAAGGGGAGGGGAGGAGCATCGGGTATCACTCTATGCGGATGATTTGTTGTTGTATGTGGCGGATCCGGAAGGGGGAATGCCGGAGGTAATGGAAATACTAGCGGAGTTTGGGGACTTTTCGGGATATAAATTAAATGTGGGTAAAAGTGAGGTCTTTGTGATACACCCGGGAGATCAGGGGGAGGGAATTGGGCGGCTCCCCTTTAAGAGAGCGGTAAAGAGCTTCAGGTACTTGGGGGTGCAGGTGGCAAGGAACTGGGGGACCCTCCACAAGCTGAACTTTTCAAGGCTGGTGGAGCAGATGGAGGAGGAGTTTAAGAGGTGGGACATGGTACCGCTGTCGCTAGCAGGGAGGGTGCAGTCAGTCAAAATGACGGTCCTCCCGAGGTTCTTGTTTCTGTTCCAGTGCTTGCCCATCTTCCTCCCCAGGGCCTTCTTCAAGAAGGTAACTAGCAGCATTATGGGCTATGTGTGGGCACATGGCACCCCTAGAGTGAGAAGGATTTTCTTGGAACGGAGTAGGGACAGTGGAGGATTAGCGCTACCCAAACTTTCCGGATACTACTGGGCGGCGAACGCATCGATGGTGCGCAAGTGGGTGATGGAGGGGGAGGGGGCAGCTTGGAAACGTATGGAGAGGGCGTCCTGCGGCAATATAAGCCTGGGGGCGCTAGTAACGGCACCATGGCCGCTCCCCCCCACAAGGTATACCACGAGTCCAGTAGTGGCGGCCACCCTTAAAATCTGGGGGCAGTGGAGGCGACACAGGGGGGAAGTGGGGGGTCTGATGGCGGCGCCACTGAGGGGGAACCACAGATTTGTCCCGGGGAACACTGGCGGGGGATTCCAGAGCTGGCACAGGGCGGGCATCAGGCAACTGGGGGACATGTTCATAGAGGGGAGGTTTGCGAGCCTGGGAGAGCTGGAGGAGAAATTTGAGCTCCCCCCGGGGAACACGTTTAGATACCTGCAGGTGAAGGCATTTGCCAGACGGCAGGTGGAAGGATTTCCCTTGCTTCCCGATAGAGGGGCGAGTGATAGGGTGCTGTCAGGGGTCTGGGTCGGAGAAGGGAAGGTCTCGGACATCTACAAAATAATGCAGGAGGTGGAGGAGGCACCGATAGAGGAGCTGAAAGACAAGTGGGAAGCGGAGCTGGGAGAGCAGATAGAAGATGGGACATGGGCGGATGCCCTAGAGAGGGTCAATTCGTCGTCGTCGTGCGCAAGGTTGGGCCTCATCCAATTTAAGGTGCTGCACAGAGCCCATATGACGAGGACTAGGATGAGTCGGTTCTTCGGGGGTGAGGACAGGTGTGTTAGGTGTTCGGGAAGCCCTGCGAACCATGTACATATGTTCTGGATGTGTCCGGCACTGGAAGAGTTCTGGGAGGGGGTGGCGGGGACGGTATCGAGAGTGGTGGGAACCAGGGTCAAACCAGGGTGGGGGCTAGCGATTTTTGGGGTTGGGGTGGAGCCAGGAGTACAGGAGGCAAGGGAGGCCGGAATATTGGCCTTTGCGTCCTTGGTAGCTCGGAGAAGGATCTTGATTCAGTGGAGAGACACAAGGCCACCAAGTGTTAGCACCTGGTTAAACGACATGGCAAGCTTCATCCAATTGGAAAGAATCAAATTCACCCTGAGAGGGTCGGTACAGGGGTTCTTCCGGCGGTGGCAGCCCTTCCTTGACTTTCTGGATCAGAGATAGGAACCGGAGGCCGAAACAGCAGCAACCCGGGGAGAGAGGGGGGGGGGGGGGAAGGGAGGTGGGGAGGGATAGCAACGAAGGGAGCACGTCAGCGGGGGGTCGCGGGCAATGACTGCCCGAGGCCATCGGCAGAAAGGGAAAAGCGGTTTGGTTGCTAGACCGATAGCGCGGGGGGGGGGGGGGGGGGGGGGGGGGGGGGGGGGGCGCGGGGGGGAGGGCGTGGGGAGGATTTTCCAGGGGGGATTTGTTGTGTTATAATTCAAAATGTAGTAGGGGTAAATGTTTGTATCGAAAAATTTCAATAAAAATTATTTAAAAAAAAAAAGATATAAATAAGGTTTATCCTTTTTGTAGTTTAGAATACTAGTTGCCCACAAAGCAATGTTTAGTCACTATTGTTATTTTTGGCTTGTTTGTAACAGTAAAAGTCACAAAACTTAAAATCTTGTCGTGCAATGCATTTAAGTTGGTTATTGGGAATTCAAATCTCTTTTTTAAAGTTGTCAGACTCTATGGGGGATCATAACACAATACACCAGCTTAATCTTAGGGCCTTGTTGCCAATGCTGAGTAGACACAGGATGGCTAATTTGCAAATTGGAAAAATGTTGCCCTGGGTTTTTAAGAGGAGATCTGATTGGTTGGGCACTAATATTGAGGGCACAATAAGTAGAGAGAACTTTACATGTTGTCCAACTGTGCCAGACTTGACCTGAGTTGCCAAAATGGGAAAATATTCCATGCCCCAGCACTAACATAGTTAATTCACCCTGTGAACAAATTTATTTTTGTTCAAAACATAAAACAAATCTCAAATGAGTAAGTTTGCAACAGCTCAGGCCTAATAATTAGCAGTGGGTCCATAAACGGCTGCTAGGAATAAATGCTCATGGTGGTACTTCAAGCACTCTCATGCAAAAAAAAGCAGTGCGGGTGAATTTGATTTAAATAAACCCTAGTAAATCTCCAATGCGGCAATAGCGGCTGAGGACTCTGGGAGGTTACAAATGAATTCTGTTTAAGATTGATATTAAAAAATAAATGAACAATTTTGAGGGGAAATTAATTTTCATTTTCCCAGGGATTTCACTTGGTGATGCAAAGAAGATTTCAGATTATTCAGACCAGATAGTGGTGATTGTCTTACGGCTCAATCTTTCCGTGTCGTCAGTCAGAGATTTTGACACCATCCTAGAAAACCTGAAGGATGAATTGCTTGCAGTCAGATTAACCACTGTATCATCAACTTTCTTTGGGGAGAGGCTGCACAATGTTGTGCTCTGGGCTACTTTAAGAAGCAGTAGTCAGCAATGCCAGCTGAGGGAAAGATCTGCTCCTGTTCACCTTTTAAGAAGCTTGCAGGAGAAGATCATTTGGCCCATTGTGTCTATGCTAGCGCAATCCAAACTTAATTTTGCGGACCTGCTCTTTTCTCATTAGAGTTGGCCAGAACACGGCGGACGGCACAATGGCCCAGTGGTTAGCACTGCTGCCTCACAGCGCCAGGGACCTAGATTTGATTCTAATCTTGGGTAACTGTAGAATTTGCACATTCTCCCCGTGTCTGCGTGAGTTTTTTCCGGGTGCTCCGGCTTCCTTCCGCAGTCCAAAGATGTACAGGTTAGGTGGATTGGTCATGCTAAAAATTGCTCTTAGGTGTCCGCAGATGTGTGGGTTAGGTGGAGTTACGTTGATGGGACAGGGGAGTGGGCCTAGGTAAGGTTCTCTCTCAGGGGGTCGGTGCAGACCCGATGGGCTAAATGGCCTCCTTTTGCCATGTAGGGATGCTATGATTCTACGAACACCAAAACGATCTTGACTCTTGGGACTTGACAAGGTAGGAGGGCCTACAATTTAACATCCCAACTGACAGTATAGCACTTCCTCAGTACATCACAATCAAATTTATGTGCTCAAATCACATAACGGTGCTTGAACCCAGGACTTTTTGACTTTGAGGCAAGGGCACGGGAACTAGAGGAAGTTAATACCTGCTATACTAGATCATCAATTATCCAGAACTAGTGAAGGTTAACATTTGTCATACTAGATTACCAATTTTACAAATACCATCAATAATATTAGGCTATGGGAGAAGGCAAAATAAGACCCAATGGTGCTCCAAATCAAAAGGCGAATGTGGAATTGGAGAGGTCACATTTTGCGGAAGCTACAGAACAACATTACACGGCAAGCTCTCATGTGGAACCCGCAAGTAAAGAGAAAGCTCAGGGCAGCACAGTGGCACAGTGGTTAGCCCTGCTGCCTCACGGTGCCGAGGACCCGGGTTCGATTACGGCTCTGGGTCACTCCGTGTGGAGTTTGCACATTCTCCCCGTGTTTGTGTGGGTTTCGCCCCCACAACCCAAAGATGTGCAGGGTAGGTGGATTGGCCATGCTAAATTGCCCCTTAATTGGAAAAAAATATAATTGGGTATTCTAAATTTTAAATTTAAAAAAAAAGAACAGAGAAAGCAAGGCAGACCAGAAACACATGGTGGCAGGATACTGAAAAGGATATGAGAGCTGAGGGCTATATATTGGCAACAACTGGAGAGTTTGGCCCAAGATAGGATTAAATGGAGAGAATTTATCTGTGGCCTATGCTCCGTCAAGGAATGAAAAGGCTAAGAAGAAGGTTAATATCTGCAAAGATAGATTATCAATTTTCCACAATTAGTGACGGTTAATATCAGCTATACTAGTTTACACATTATCCAGAACTGCATTCAATCCTATCTGGCAAGTTGTCAATGAAATGTAATAAATGTAACCATTAATGGGGTAGCTCATGAAAAGGAAAGCTGTGAGATTGTTTCCAAAACACAATTGTTTCACTAATATGCTTCAGAGGATGGGGCCCTGCAACCCCTTCCTCTAGTTTATGGGCAAATAATGTCCAAAATTATGTGGTTTGGTCTTTACGTGCCCTCATGATGATGAATATGCTTTGCCAGTGTTAGTTATGTAGTATAAAAGGCTAACAGATGAGATGTGCTGATGTATATGGGCGGCACCGCAGCACAGTGGTTAGCACAGTTGCTTCACAGCACCAGGGACCCGGGTTTCATTCCCGGCTTGGGTCACTGTCTGTGCGGAGTCTGCACGTTCTTCCCGTGTCTGCGTGGGTTTCCTCCGGGTGCTCCGGTTTCCTCCCACAAGTCCCGAAAGACGTGCTGTTAGGTGAATTGGACATTCTAAATTCTCCCTCTGTGTACCTGAACAGGCGCCAGAGTGTGGCGGCTAGGGAGATTTTCACAGTAATTTCATTGCATTATTAATGTAAGCCTACTTGTGACACTAATAAAGACTATTATTATAAGGTCAATGATGATGTACCACTGACACGACTCAGTACCACTGACATGAGTCAGTCATTGGTGGTTAGCATCAATGCTTCACAGCTCCAGGGTCCCAGGTTCGATTCCCGGCTGGGTCACTGTCTGTGCGGAGTCTGCACGTCCTCCCCGTGTGTGCGTGGGTTTTCTCCGGGTGCTCCGGTTTCCTCCCACAGTCCAAAGATGTGCGGGTTAGGTGGATTGGCCAGGCTAAATTGCCCTTAGTGTCCTAAAAAATAAGGTTAATGGGGGTTGTTGGGTTACTGGTATAGGGTGGATACGTGGGCTTGAGTAGGGTGATCATTGCTCGGCACAACATCGAGGGCCGAAGGGCCTGTTCTGTGCTGTACTGTTCTAATTCTAATTCTAATTCTAATATGTTAGATTATCAAGAGAGAGCAACGTTGCAATCATGCATGGGAGCAACATGCCTACCCCGTAACCAGTTTAGATGTAGCGGTAATCAACAAGGGTTAAGCAGATACCAGAGTATGTCTACTGTCTGTCTCCTAACCAAGTCCCACATTTAGAGTCCAAGATAGAAGGACCATCCAAGAACAATCTGCATCCCAAGAGTAAATATATAGAAAAATGGTTCCTCACTATTGGTATCATCCTGGCAGAACTACATCTCTATGTCCTTAGTGTGCTTCTATAAAGAGACCCTAGCTCTAAAATGAAATCTTTCCTTTTGAACTCGATATGCCTTGTGAATAAAACCCATATTTTCATTATCCTTTTTGTGGCTTTTTATATGTGCCCTCTTACTTTCAATAAATTAGATATTTGAATGCTGACGTCTCTTTGTCCCTGCACAGTCTCCAGAAAATCTCCTTTGAGTTTATACTCCCATTCCTTCCTTATCTTTCCAAAATACATCACCTCACATGGCTTGGTATCAAATTGAAGTTACCTCCTGTCTGCACATTTTTGTTAACCTATTTATGTTCTTCTGAACTCTGCGATATATTGTTTACCGCACCTCTGATTTTATACCATTTGCAATTTTGGAGTTTGTGCTTTCTGCACCCAAGTCCCAATCATCTGTATTCACACAGCGCTGTGGCAAACCACTTCCAATGCAAACAATACCCATTAATCGTAACCTTTTGTTGCCTGCCTATTAACCAACTTTCTACCTTTGCTATTATCTGTATTTAATACCCTGAATTATCAAGAGGAGAAAGGATGTTGCTTAGCCTCTTGGTAGAATTAGGAAGGGCAAGTGATTTAATATTCATCCTTTCATTCCTAGAGGTTAATGAGGAATCAGACAATACTGGCTTCCTTCAAAGGGTTGTGTAAGAGATGGGAATTAGGGTATTATCTTCCTTGGGTATCCCCCACATAACACTAAGTTATCACCTCATTCTCTGGTGTGCACTCTCTTTATGGTAGAATATTGGACACTTCACTCGGCTATATATAAAATTGTTACGATACTGTGTCATGTGAGAGTACCTTTAAGAAATGGGTGTTTAAGAAAGGTACCTTTAAGAAATGTTTGGCTGCTCATGTTACTGCAGTGATGTCAGAGGGTGGGCGGAGCTGAGCTCTGGCTCTGCTTTTTAGTTTCACTTTGAGAAAAGTTTGGGTGTGTCTCTGTCTTTTTGGTTTCTTTTTTCAGTGTGTTGCAGCTGAAGTCAGCCGAAGCAGCTGTACTGTTGAGCTCTCTGCCATGAAGGACTATCTCTTAATCATTTGGTGAATGCAGAATTATAAATGTTTTCAGTATTGAATGTAAACTCTGATGTGCTTCTTGGGTTTGTTAAGTCTTTTAGGTGCAAAAGTACAGCATACGGGTTACTTAGTGTTGTATTCGTTGGGGGTTATCTTTGAATTAATGGTTGCCAAGATATTCACTGATTGTTTTTAAAAGGTTAACTTGAGTTCATAGAATAAACATTGTTTTGCTTTAAAAAATACTTTTCCATTTCTGAAGTGCCACACCTGTAGAGTGGGTCGTGTGCTCCCCATACCACAATCCATTACTAGTTGTGGGTCAGGTGAACTCCATGATACACTTTGGGATTCTCTAAACCCTGACCCATAACAACTGGACCAGACCCCAATTTATTTTGGGATACTGGACAAGAAACTCCAACAATTTGCAATATGCAAAACTGTGAAGAAAGGATACGAGTGATTCCACTGATAATTAAGGATCTTTGAGGTTAAAACAAACTTTATTTTTAATGCAGTATTAATCACATTAACTTCACAGAAATAGCTCCACAATTAACAGTTAAAGAGTTCTTAAATACAAGGAAAAACACCTTCACTATCAATGTTTCAACCAAGCAACCCCCATAAAGTTCATATGCCATTTGTAAATAAAGTTAACTAAACAAATTACTTGCTTATCTGTGCTGACCATTGGAGAGAGAGAAAGACTCTTTTTAAGAACAACCTGAAAATTATTCTGTCTGGTCAGACTCAGCGGCATTTGGCAAAACTACAGACCACAGACAGACATGGTTATTGCCATTAATTACATCATCTGTAACCCACTAGGATGTCCCATCACCTGCTTAGCTAGGACTAAATACAATCACTCATAAATTATCTACTCTCCAGGGAATCTCCAGCAATCAGAACGATATCCCATTAGCTATCTCTCTGTAAACAAGTAAATGGTGAAAATCAATCATTATCTCTCCTTTTACGATTTCTTAATTACAGTTTTGGTAGACATACTGCTTGTATGTGTTATAATAGCTTAACTGCCACAATAATGAAATATACTCATTAATCACAAAATTGATATCTTGCTGCTCCTCAATATATAGCAGAAGTGATCTGTTCAAGGGATGCTCCTGTTCATTTCTCCACAATTCACAGTCTTCCCCTTTCCTCTTCAGTTGCTCGTAGGTGCCCTTTATTTTCAATTTCAAGTTGTACAACATCATCATTCTCATTCTCCCTCTTGGTCTACATCCTTCCAATCTTCCTTCAATCACCTCCATCATCAAGGTCTCATGTCTTAGAACGAGGCCAATTCAAACTTGTTGCCTTTTCTTGATGACATTCACTGACAATCTTTCCTCCATCGTCAGCCTCAAAATGTCTCCATTGTTCTTATGTTCTCTCCAACTGATCCACTCCTTCCTTCTCCAGAACCAAGTTTCACAACTGTCACATCTTTAGATGTCCACCTTTTTTAAAAAATGGTCTGTAAACTGTTATGGGCCAGTGCTTAGAAACTCCAAAGTGCATTATGAAGTTCACCTGACCTATAACTTTTATGTTGAATTTGGCTAGGATGAGCACAAGAGCCTTCACTTCATGTGTAATTCATCAGACTTCAAAACAAAGTTTACCATCAGAATGTCATTAACATATATAAAACACAGCAATAGTTTGTTAGCAATCACAAACATAAAGAAAACACAACAGCTACAGTAATCTATGTATGTAACTCTTAACGAATCTCCCTTAGTAACTGTTCCAATTCAATATAAAATCCAATAAACCAAAACCCCTTTCAAGGGCATGGCCCAGCACACTGTAATCTCACTTGAATGGGACTGGTCCATTCCCTGAAATTCTGATCCAGTTAAAACCAGCAGATTCAAACCCCTTCCGGATCACAACTCTATCTTTAAAGTTACCAAGGCAGTTTGCCTCACCCAATATGCTTTCAGTTCCCTGGAACAGCTTTAAAATGTAAACAGGGAAACACTGCTTCTCTTCTGCAGTCCAAAGCAACAAATTGAAACTTAAACCCAAAACACTAAACCCTCCTCTCACCTGACAGCCACAACCCAGCTCCACCCACAAATGACATCACTGAGCTGTGCTACAAGTCATGTGGTAAGACCCAACCTTTATTAAAGGCACACTCACATGACAACAATTTGTGTACATTCAGATTACTTCTCCACTGAATAATCTCTAAATAATACCAATCGGGGATAGAATCACTTCTCTTGTGTGTGTCCTCAATACAACAGTGAGATTCATAAATCACAGTCCCCGACATACATCCACTATATAACTTTACAAGACTGAGCTAGTTATCAATAAAACCATGTGTGTATACTCTGCTTAATGGCAAAATCCCTATACCCCAATATGAATTGTCTGTATAAGCTGGATGTTTGTGTTTCTGCTGGTTTATATCCTCTGGGATATAAACCACCAAGCTGGGTGGTTCATTGCTCTGTAACAAGGGGCTGGTTTAGCTCACAAGGCTAAATCGCTGGCTTTTAAAGCAGACCAAGCAGGCCAGCAGCACGTTTCGATTCCCGTACCAGCCTCCCCGGACAGGCGCCGGAATGTGGCGACTAGGGGCTTTTCACAGTAACTTCATTGAAGCCTACTCGTGACAATAAGCGATTTTCATTTCATTTTCATTTCAACATTTGACATTTCAAAACTAATGTTCCACTCGTCTAATGGCTATGTGGGTGAATGCACCACCCAGTATATTTTCCACAGCCTATTAAACACATGGAAGGTAATGGAGCTTGGAAGTTAGCCAGCACTTGTCTAATTTTTAAAGGGCTGCTGTATGATCCTGGGAATTACAAACCTATGAGCTTACTCAGGGAAACTATCAAGTCTATTGCAAATGAAACAATTCAGAACATTTCCTAAGAGCCATAGATTTCTGAAACTCCAACTCCAATTTATACACCTTTAATAGAACAAACTTCCCACCGCACGTCACAGGAAAGTCACGAAACAAAATTTGACACTCAGCCACATAAGGAGATATTAGGTCAGATAATCAAAAGCTTGGTCTGAGAGATAGGTTTTAAGGAATGTCTGAAAGGTGGACAGTGAGTAGAGAGGAAGAGAGGATATTCTCGGAGCACGATCTAAGGGCCTCGCACGACTTGGGGCGCAATGCTGCTGGTAAATCTCACGAGAGGCCTTTCGCGGGATTTACCCGGCCTACTACGCCTTGCGAGATCTAACAGAATCTGGCGAGACATCGCAAACTGGATCCTGCCCACAATTCGATCGAATCCCTTCGCCTCCGAGACCTTAGACAAGCGCAGTTGAGCACTGGTCTCCACAAATGGGGACCAGGCGGAATGAGACTTGGGGCAGTCTCCCAGGCGACCAGAGACCACGGGTGGTTAGCCTCTGGGCAGGGTGGTACCCTGACACTCCTTCTGCCACCTACCCAGAACATCTTTGGGTTGTGGGAGTGGGACCCATGCAAACGCGGGGAGAATGTACAAATTCCACATGGACAATGACCCGGGGCCGGGATCGAACCCAGATCCTCGCTGCTGTGAGGCAGCAGTGCTAACCACTGCGCCACCGTCCTGGCAAATCCACCACACAGGTTCTTGCGCCTCGACCTGTTCTCCAGATCGTCTTTTGACTTTCAGGGCCTTGTTCATGTCGACATGAGCAAAATCTCAGCTTGCCACGATGCAAACTGGTCCTTGTGCCTCGGCAAGACCGCCTCAATGCCCGTGAGCATCTCCCCTTGCTCCATCACAGCTTTGACAGCACATCACAACTGCTCCCGTATTGGGCCCAACATCTCCTCGATGGTGGCTTTGAACAACTATCTGATCTTCTTCCCTTGTTGCTCGAATTTGCCATCCATCTACCTGCCAAACTTCTCCAACTCCTTCACCATCACCCCAATGTTTCCAATGTGATGGGTGTGGCCTCCTCCGCCATCTTTTCTCCCCCAGATTCCTTTGCGGGCTCCCAGTCAGTGGTTTCTTTCCCAGAGCCGTCTTCGATGAGGACTTTGACATTCCTCAACAAACATATTCAAACTCCACACCAATCCACTGGGTTAGAACCCAAGATTCCTCTTTAAAAAATGAACAAAAAGGATCAGAGTACCTGGATCTTGGCAGAAGCCACCTTTTATACAACCTGCTTTCACATGCCATCATCGGAAGTCCAAAGTATAATCACTTCTGACCAGCCGTCTCAGACACACTCCGCACAGGAACCAATAACAGCCAGAACAATGTCCCTGCCCAACACACAGGTCGCCTGACAGCCAACCAAACCAGCTTCCTCCAAAGCTGCTTCTTAAGATTCCCTCGGTCTGTTTTCTCCTCTCCGAAAGAAACAATCCTGGAACACACTGTCCTGAGCAGCAGGCTGCTTCAGCTAAAGCCCACTGCTTAAAAGCGCATCCCAATTATGAGTCCACAGACCAAAAATAATAAAACAGAACAAAAGAAATGGGAACAAAGGGAAATCAAAAGGAAGGACTCTAACACAAAGCAGTTAACAAATGGCAATTTGTTTCATGAATTCTTTATGTTAGAATATTCATGTTGGGGATGTTTGAGATAGCGATCAGCATTTTCCATTTGTTCCCTATGATTTTTTTTGCTGGTTATTGAAATAAAAGGCAGCACAGTAGCATATGTGGCTTCACAGCGCCAGGGTCCCAGGTTCGATTCCCCACTGGGTCATTGTCTGTCTGGAGTCTGCACGTTATCCTCATGTCTGCGTGGGTTTCCTCCGGGTGCTCCGGTTTCCTCCCACAGTCCAAAGACGTGCAGGTTAGGTGGATTGGCCATGGTAAATTGCCCTTAGGGACCAAAAAGGTTAAGAGGGGTTATTGGGTTACGGGGATAGGGTGGAAGTGAGGGCTTAAGTGGGTCGGTGCAGACTCGATGGGCTGAATGGCCTCCTTCTGTACTGTATGTTTGTGGTGGTATGATTTGCATAGCTGTCTGCAATTGGTGCAGAACACCGGCCCTGGTCGGTCATGTGCCTCTCGACTGATTGGTTGAGACCAGTCATGTGACGGCTCTCCAATTGGTCGAGAGGCTGAGTTAACCACGCCTCCAGATCGAGGTATAAATAGCCAGAACGCCCGGCGGTCGTCCATTTACTGTAGTTGACCGCAGGGCTAACTTCTAGCTTATTAAAGCCTAACTTTTGTACAGCAACTCGTCTCGCGTTCGATTGATGGTTCATCAATTTAATAAGCTAGAATTTTGAAGATGGAGCTCCAGATCAAGCCCGAATGCCTCCGCATCAGCCCGCAAACTCAGAACGCTTCAGAAATCTTTCAACATTGGCTGGCATGTCTCGAGGGATACCTGGAGTCTGCAACCAGCCCCCCCACCATGGCACAGAAGCTTCATATCCTCCACTCCAGCGTGGGCACGGCAGCCTACGCGATGATCAGGGAAGAAAAAGATTACGATGCGGCCATGCTTAAGCTGAATGGACAGTTTGTTAAACCAGTCAACAGAGTATTCACCCGACATCTGCTGGCCACCAGACAACAGCTCCCCGGTGAGTCATTAGACCAATTTTACCAGGCCCTCGCCATCCTGGGGAGGAATTGCTCCTGCCTCCCAGTTTCAGCTACGGAGCACATGGAACTGCTGATCAGAGATGCTTACGTGGCTGGGATGCAGTCTGCCGCTATCCGCCAGCGGATGCTAGAGAAAGACGACCTCAGCTTAACTGAGGCACGGACTCTCTCCACCTCCCTGGAGGTCGCCGATTTAAACGCCCGCGGCTATGTCCCCCGCCGCGCTGCACCACCCTGGGCCTCCTGACACGCTTCCCCACCGCCCCCGAACTCCCTCAGGCCTGCGCCGCGGGACGCCCCGACATGTCCACGGGGCCCCGCTGCTATTTCTGTGGGTTCGCGAAACACCCTCGTCCGCGCTGCCCAGCCCGCTCCGCCCTCTGTAAGAGCTGCGGGAAGAAGGGCCACTTTTCATCCATCTGCCAGGCCAAATCGGTCGCTGCTGTACCGCGCAGCGACCGGGGATCCCCCCCTCCGGGCCCTTGCTGGCCCCTCCAGTACACCGCGCCGATCTCCCCCCCCCCCCCCCCCCCCCCGCCCCCGGTCCCCTGCCCCCGGCCTGCACGCCTCCCCCTCTCCTCCGGGCCCTTCCGGGCCCCCCCAGTGCACCGCGCAACTCTCTCCTCACCACCCCCTGGCCCCTGCGACTGGCCTGCGCGCCTCTCTTCCCCCGCTCTCAGCCGCTCCAGTCGGCCCACCGGCACCGCTAACTCCGCCCCCCCTCAACCACGAGGGCCCCGCGGGCGCCGCCATCTTGGGGCGCCGACTCCACGTGCGGGTCCTGGGCGCCGCCATCTTGGGGCCCCGACTCCATGTGCGGGTCCTGGGCACTACCTTCCGGAATTGGCATGCAAGGTCCTACCAGCTACTACTCGGGCGACGACGACTGCAACGATGGTTCTTCTCCACGGCTCGCGGCCATTCAACTCGACCAATCACGACCACGCACGCTCGCCAAAACAACAACGCTGATCCACCTCAACGGCCACGAGACGGGCTGTCTGCTGGACTCCGGGAGCACGGAAAGCTTCGTTCACCCTGCCACGGTAAGACGCTGCGCGCTCCCTGTCCATCATGTAAAACACAAAATCGGGTTAGCCTCAGGTTCGCACTCCGTCCGCATCACCGGCTGCTGCATCGCGGACCTCACGGTCCAAGGGAAGGTTTTAAAAATTACAAATTCCTTGTCCTCCCTGACCTTTGCGCACTGGCACTCCTAGGACTGGACTTCCAGTGTAACTTGCAGAGCTTGACCTTCCAATTCGGCGGCCCTATACCCCCCTCACTGTCTGCAGCCTCGCGTCCCTCAAAGTGGACCCCCCCTCCTTGTTTGCTAATCTCACCCCCGATTGCAAACCCGTCGCGACACGGAGCAGACGGTACAGCGTCCAGGACCGGTCCTTCATCAGGTCCGAGGTCCAGAGGTTGCTGAAGGAAGGGGTCATCGAGGGCAGCAACAGTCCCTGGCGAGCCCAAGTGCTGGTGGTCTGGACTGGGAAGAAAAACCGGATGGTCATCAACTATAGCCAGACCATCAACCGGTTTACGCAACTGGACGCGTATCCTCTCCCCGTATTTCCGCCATGGTAAACGATACCGCGAAATACATAGTCTTCTCCATGGTGGACCTTAAGTCCGTTTACCACCAGCTCCCCCTCCGCGCGAGTGACCGCAAATACACCGCATTTGAGGCAGATGGGCGCCTCTACCCCTTCCTTAGGGTTCCATTTGGTGTCACAAATGGGGTCTCGGTCTTCCAACGGGAGATGGACCGAATAGTCAACAAGTACGGATTACGGGCTACCTTCCCATATCTCGATAATGTCACCATCTGCGGCCACGTCCAGCAGGACCATGACGCCAACCTCCAGAAATTCCTCCAAACCGCAAAACTCCTTAACCTCACTTACAATAAGGATAAGTGCGTGTTTAGCACCGACCGTCTAGCCATCCTCGGCTACGTAGTGCGTAACGGAGTGATAGGCCCCGACCCCGAACGCATGCGCCCCCTGATGGAACTCCCTCTCCCCAATACCCTCAAATCCCTCAAACGCTGCCTGGGTTTCTTCGCTTACTACGCCAATGGGTTCCCAATTACGCTGACAAGGCCCGTCCACTCATTCAAACCACGACTTTCCCGCTGTCGACAGAGGCCTGCCGGGCCTTTAGCCGCATCAAAGCGGACATCGCAAAGGCCACGATGCGCGCCATCGACGAGTCCCTCCCCTTCCAGGTCGAGAGCGACGCATCAGAAGTAGCTCTGGCAGCCACCCTGAACCAAGCGGGCAGACCCGTGGCCTTCTTCTCCAGAACTCTCCAGGCTTCCGAACTCCACCACTCCTCAGTGGAAAAAGCCCAGGCCATAGTCGAAGCTGTGCGACATTGGAGGCACTATTTGGCCAGCAGGAGGTTTACCCTCCTCACAGACCAACGGTCAGTAGCCTTCATGTTTGATAATGCACAAAGGGGCAAGATTAAGAATGACCAGATCATACGGTGGCGGATCGAGTTGTCCACGTACAACTATGAGATCTTGTATCGTCCTGGGAAGCTTAATGAGCCTCCTGATGCCCTGACCCACGGTACCTGTGCCAGCGCGCAGATAGACCGCCTCCGCTCCCTCCACGCGGACCTCTGCCATCCAGGGGTGACCCGTTTCTACCATTTCATTAAAGCCTGCAACCTGCCTTTCTCCATCGCGGAAGTCAGGACAGTAACCCGTGACTGCCACATCTGCGCAGAGTGCAAACCGCACTTCTACCGCCCCGAGCGCGCACATCTGATCAAAGCATCCCGCCCCTTCGAACGTCTCAGCATTGACTTCAAGGGGCCCCTTCCCTCTAACAACCGCAACATTTACTTCCTGGCGGTAATCGACGAATACACCTGCTTCCCCTTCGCCTAACCCTGCCCCGACATGACCACATCGACCGTCATTAAGGCCCTCCTCTCCATCTTCTCTCTGTTCGGCTACCCCGCGTACATACATAGCGATCGGGGGTCCTCATTTATGAGCGATGAGCTGCGTCAATTCCTGCTCAACAGGGGAATTGCCTCAAGCAGGACGACCAGCTATAACCCTCGGGGTAACGGGCATGACGAGCGGGAGAATGGTACCATCTGGAAGACCATACTACTGGCCCTCCGGTCCAGAGATCTCCCTATTTCCCGATGGCAAGAGGTTATCTCCGATGCCCTACATTCTATCCGTTCACTCCTCTGTACCACAACAAATCAGACACCTCATGAATGTCTTCTTGTTTTCCCCAGGAAGTCGTCCTCCGGATCCCCTCTCCCGACGTGGCTGGCCGCCCCCGGACCCATCTTGCTCCGGAAGCATGTGCGGGTGCACAAGTCCGACCCATGGTGGAACAAGTCCAGTTACTCCACGCTAACCCGCAGTATGCGTATGTGGAGTACCCCGACGGTCGGCAGGACACGGTCTCCCTCCGGGACCTGGCACCCGCCAGCGTGCGACCTTCCCCTCCTTCACCACAGACCCTCCCCCTGTTTTTGTTCCCCCAGCGCCCCACCCTGACCACTCCTTCCCCATCCACGGTGTCTCCACCACCAGCCCGGGTGACGGAGACTGTTCAAGGACCATCGCTCCCGGACTCCAGGACGTCAGCGGAACCACCACCATCGGCTGAACCGACGTCACCTACTCCACTGCAGCGGTCTGGCAGAACGTCACGGCCACGAAAAGACTGATCGAATCGATTTAATTTACAACAACTCCATGGACCTTGTTGGGACATTTTGTACTATTGTTAATTGTCTGGGCCAGTGGGAAGCCAACATTTTTTTTCTCCCTTCTCTGGCTGCTACTCATACCACCAATTCTCTCCCTCCCCCCCCGCCCCCCGGCTCTCGTTGATACCCCCCCCCCCCCCCGGCTTCTTTCTCCGCAAGGGGTGAATGTGGTGGTATGATTTGCATAGCTGTCTGTCATTGGTGCAGAACACCGGCTTACCATTGGCCCTGGTCAGTCATGTGCCTCTCGATCGATTGGTTGAGACCAGTCATGTGACGGCTCTCCGATTGGTCGAGAGGCTGAGTTAACCACGCCTCCAGATCGAGGTATAAATAGCCAGAATGCCCGGCGGTCATCCATTTACTGTAGTCGACCGCAGGGCTAACTTCTAGCTTATTAAAGCCTAACTTTTGTACAGCAACTCGTCTCGTGTTCGATTGATGGTTCATCAATGTTCTATGTTTTAAATATGTGGAAAATCAGGAGTTGAACAGGCAGAAAACCTCAGTCAATATGTTGGCTTCTGTGAGTCATTTAATGAGGTGCCTAATGAGCTATATGAACAAACTGAAAAAATTTGGGCTATGTTAAAATAGTGCTCAGACCACACATGGAGTATTGTGTCTTTAATAATAAGAGTTAGGACATTAGAGAGATGGAATGAACAGTATTTTTCTTGGTCTTATAAACTATAAAGAAAGTAATGCTAAATTGGAGTGTGATTCGGATTCAAATAGTAATAGAGCAGGAGTGGCTGTTGTGATGTAGGGAAACACATTGTTACGATCCCCATGGGGGGGTTCCGCAAACCAAAATAACTGCGTTTATCAAACAACAACAGATGAAAAAATTACCAACAAGATTCCACTTTTGTAACTTTTACTTCAACGCGTATCAGAACCAGTTCAAAATTAAACATGATTTAACTGGCAAATGATACTTCAAATAAAAAGATAAAGTTCACTTTAAATCGTTGATAGCACAAAGATACATCTTCACAGCCACATGAATTTCCCACACAAATGGGGGGGGGGGGGGGGGGAGCGCTGCATAGTTCCACTATTTGTTCTTTTTTTACACAGGGTAGTTCTGTTGGACAAGTTTTCACCTCAGTGTCACAGATACAATTATCATCAGCAAGACACCCTTCTATGAACCCTCTCTCCCTCAGGTCACAACAGTTTTCATGCTGTCGTTTTCCAGAGTTCCTTTCCAACTGACTAACCAATAACATCCCGATTCATGATTCAGCCGCATCTTGGAAAACAGCCCAGCTCTTTAGCATCTCCAAGCTTTTCACAGGTGTTTCGGTTTTCTACCAGTTTCAGCCAGATCGCATTGTTTTCAAGAGCTCCTGTCTCCTTTCAGCTAAAAAGATAAACTGACCTCTTCCTGAGAGTGGTTTGCTTCTTCGCCTCCCAAGAGCTCGGGTGCCCCTCTTGCCGTTCCTGCTTTGTGTCTGACTCTGGGCCTCCATCCTCAGGCTCCTCTGCTTGTAGCTCTCCTTTGTGTCTGGCCTGCCACTCTGCTTCTGGTCTTAACTTCCTTCCCAATTGGTACTGTCTCCAGGTCAATTGCCACCAGGTCACTTGAACCAGTATTCCTTATAATGCAAGAATTGTACAATTGGTCTCTTTACAATTGATACAATCTCTTAGAACCATAGAATTCCCACAGTGCTGAAAGAGACCATTTGGTCAATCGCGTCTGCACCAACCCTCTGAAAGATCACCCCAACTAGGCCCACTCCCCGGCCCTGTCCCCATAACCCCACCTAACCGGCACATCTTTGCACACTAAGGGGCAATCTAGCATGGCCAATCCACCTATCCTGCATATCTTTGGAGTGTGAGAGGAAACCGGAGCACCCGAAGGAAGTCCACGCAGACACGGGGAAAACGTGCAAACTGCACACAGTCAGTCACCCAAAGCTGGAATTGAATCCATGTCCTTGGCGCTGTGAGCTGGCAGTGCTAACCACTGTGCCACCCATTTTTAGATGAATTTCTCCACAAATGGCGCCCCCAATGGGAAAGCGAATCACACACAAAGACTCTTAAAAGACTTTTTGGCACATTGTTAGATACAGTTACAGAATCCACAGATATTTTAAAGAAATTACACATTTTACTGCTCCTGGGTCAAAGGTCATCACAACATGAAAATTCCCATAGTGAGCAATGAGATAAATAATCAGATAGCCTCTCTGGCGTGAGGCCTGAACTCACAACCACCTTGTTCGCAACCTACAGTGCTCCACACTGAGCCACGTGGTGGCTATAATGCAAGAACAAGAAAATAAGGCATTTTCTGGGGGCTCGATTCAACCAAATGGGAACAAAGTTCCTGAGCGAGCGCGTTTAGCCGTGTGTTCTCAGGCGCTCACAGTGCCGAGAAGCACACGGCTATTCAACACAACTCGCGTTGTATAAGGGCCTCAGCAGGGGCTCTGCTCGCTGGAACCTCCCAGTGTAGCGACAGATCGGGACACCATTTTTAAATGTTGTTCTGATCTCTGAGGCCCCTGAAGCGACCCCTGACCTCCCCCACCCCCAGTCCAACCGCACTATGGGAGCCCACCCCACACCATGCCAACACCCACACAGGGCACCCCCAGCCTAATTGCACATGCACATAAAAAAGTGCCAGCTTGGCACCTGGGCAGTGCCAGCTTGGCACCTGGGCAGTGCCAACCTGGCACCTGGGCAGTGCCAACCTGGCACCCTGTCAGTGCCCCTTACAGGTGGCAAATGCACCTGGGCTACCTTGGCAGTGCCAAGCTGGCACCCAGGTGGCACTGCCAGGATATCCAGGTGGCATCAGTTGTGCCAGTGCACCACCCCATCCAAATGCATGCAGCTGGGAGCCTCAGATCCCCTGGGAGACCCCCACAAGTGCCATTTAGTCTGACCCCCATTTGTGGGGACCAGTGCTAAACAGCACTTGCCTGAGGTCTCCAAGGCAAAGAGGATGAATCCAAAGCCTCAGGTACCTTTGGAATCTGCACATTAGAGTGAGACTAACTGCCTCGCTCTAATATGCAGATTTGCCAAAAGGTGATCGTGCCCACAGTGGGCGTGATTTACATCGCAAGGTCTCGCGAGATCCAACGCGTGGCCATTGGATCACGCCTTGGTACTGTGGACTGGCTTAATATTTGTAATAGGATGTACGACATACAATCTTGAGCGTAATACCCATCGATCAACCTTCTGACATCACAATTTATCCATTGCCCTTTGGCATGAAATGTACAAGCAATTATAATCACAATTCGACTGTCAGCAACTCAAGCCATTGCAAAAATCTGGATTTGCGTATTTTGAACACATTGTGTTCTTTCAGAGCATATTTAAAAGCAGTGAGCGAACTGAACTGATTCAGACTGCAGACTACTTGTGGGTGAGCACTGAACACAGGGCAATGTTTCATAAATGGCCCTGGCGAAGATTATCAAAGTAGGATGTCTAAATTTGCAGATGACACCAAGTTGTGCAGCAAAAGAAGATGGTTAGAAAGTAGGGGTCAAATTTAAGAGAATCTGCAGAGGCTTTGCAACTCAGAAAGTTACATTTAATTTTCAGAAATGCAGGATATAATTTGATACTCTGTTCACAATGGACAATGATATATTTGAATATTTCTGAAAAAGGAGACAAGTTGTGAGGCTTTTCGTCTTGCACGAGGGGTTGGGAGGTGTCGAAGTTGGCACTGGGGGAAGGGTGGGTGGTTCAGCGGGGGGTGGCCCTTACTGACATTGGGGCCCTCAAGGAATCAGCAGATCCCTGCCTCCCATAATGAGCCTGCTTCTACAAGGCAGTCTTCCCATGTGCCATAGAATACCAGCAGCAACAGGATGGGACCCTTAAGTCCCCCATAATTAGCCATTTAAGGTCCTCAAATGGCCTCCAGCTAGGAAGGCCATCCTCAATCTTCCTGGCCCCTGACTGAATTGCAAAGAGTCGAAAGGTGACAGGTTCTCAATTCTCCGCCTTCCCTCCCAATTCGCCGCAAACCCCTCCGCCCTCAACTGCCTCTCAGTTCACTCCCACAGGCTGGATTAAATTCTGCCGTTGGTATGCAGAGTGAACAGGGGAAATCTTCCTCCTTAGGTTTTGATGTATCTCAGCCCTCTCTTGATCTTTTCTTGCTGCTGTCTTGAACGGTGAACCTTGAAGCATTTAAAAATGATCAAGGTTTTAGGTTGGAATTACAGACTGCACTCTAAATTGTCCCTCTCTAAACCTTCACTATACTTCAAACTGGCAGGAAGAAACATGTGCAAAGCTTCTTGTTGGTGTTTTAATGGCTTACCTTCAATGTATCTGAAAAAGAAATAAGAAGGACACAAACATGTTATGTATTGTGGCTCATTTCTGGCATTGTCAAGGTCCATCAGACTTTGTTAGGAACAAGAGGTATTTATCAAAAAAGAATACCTTGGTACAGGAGGGTTTGGAGCACTAGGCTGTCAGATGAAAAAAAATGAAAATCGTTTTATTGTCACGAGTAGGCTTCAATGAAGTTACTGTGAAAAGCCCCTAGTCGCCACATTCCGGCGCCTGTCCGGGGAGGCTGGTACGGGAATCGAACCGTGTTGCTGGCCTGCTTGGTCTGCTTTAAAAGCCAGCGATTTAGCTCAGTGAGCTAAACCAGCCCCTTCCTAAACCAGCTCCTTCCATGCTTCCATGCTTCCATGCTTACCACGTGGATGCTAGATGTATTCTGCCCAAGAGAGAACTCTATCTTGTAGTGATATCGTGGTTGTGTTTCAGTTCACCAACTGACCACTCGGAGTCTCATTAGTATATAAGTGAATGTTTGAGTCAGGTGACCTCAGAATGACTAGGAAGCTGGGAGAGAGGTTACTTGTGCATGCTCATACTGTTAATCATTTAAAACAAATGGGGCTGATGGGGGCAAATGGCTGCTACCACTTGAAGTGAACGGTACAGTGGTCCAATTGAAGTTCGACACCGATGGCACAGCAAATTTAATCAGCGTGACTGATTTTAAAAATCTAAAAATTCAGCCAATTAGCAAAAATATCTCTGAGAGATTATAATGGTTCAAGCATTAAATGTTACGGTGCTTGTGACCTGGGTGTGGTGGTGAAGAACACAGTTTATTACGTCTCATTCTGTATTGTATCCGATGGCTTGGATTCGTTATTAGGTGATCAGTCAGGGCCCCCAGGCTTGTATCTCCACAGGACGCCCTCTCCATCCGTTTCCATGCTGCCCCCTCCCCCTCCATTACCCACTTGCGCACCATCGACACATTGGCCGCCCAATAATACCCCGAGAGATTGGGTAACGCCAGCCCCCCCCCCCCCCCCCCCATCTCTACCCCGCTCCAAGAAGACCCTCTTCACCCTCGGGATCCCATGCGCCCAAACAAAGCTCATGATGCTGCTAGTCACCCTTCTAAAAAAGACCCTAGGGATAAAGATGGGCAAACACTGAAAAAGGAACAAGAACCTCGGGAGAACTGTCATTTTGACGGACTGCACTCGACCCGCCAACGATAGCGGCACCATGTCCCACCTTTTAAATTCCTCCTCCATCTGCTCCACCAGCCTGGTAAAATTAAGCTTATGGAGAGTCCCCCAACTCCTGGCCACCTGCACCCCCAGGTATCTGAAACTCTTCACTGCCCTCTTAAATGGGAGTCTCCCAATTCCCTCCTCCTGATCACCCGGGTGTACTACAAATACCTCACTCTTGCCTAAATTTAACTTATAGCCCGAGAAGCCCCCAAATTCCGCTAACAGCTCCATCACCCCCAGCATTCCCCCTTCTGGATCCACCACATACAACAGCAGGTCGTCCGCATACAGCGATACACGATGTTCCTCCCCACCCCGCACCAGACCCCTCCATCTCCCTGACTCCCTCAACGCCATAGCCAAAGGTTCAATCGCCAGTGCAAAGAGCAAGGGGGACAGGGGGCACCCCTGCCTGGTCCCACGGTAGAGCCTAAAGTACTCCGATCTCCTTCCATTGGTAACTACACTTGCCATCGGAGCCGCATAGAGCAGCCTCACCCATTTGATGAATCCCTCCCCGAATCCGAACCGCTCCAGCACCTCCCACAGGTACCCCCACTCAACTCTATCAAACGCTTTCTCCGCATCCAGCGCCACCACTATCTCTGCCTCCCCCTCCACTGCCGGTATCATAATAACATTTAGCAGTCTCCGCACATTCGTGTTGAGCTGCCGTCCCTTGACAAATCCTGTCTGATCCTCGTGTATCACCCCTGGCACACAGTCCTCTATCCTGGTGGCCAGGATCTTCGCCAGCAACTTAGCGTCAACATTGAGGAGCGAGATAGACCTGTATGATCCACACTGCAAGGGGTCCTTATCCCGTTTTAGGATCAGAGAGATCAGTGCCCGCGACATCGTCGGGGGCAAAGCCCCCCCCTCCCATGCCTCATTGAAGGCTCGCACCAATAGGGGGCCACCAGATCCGCATACTTTTTATAAAATTCCACCGCGAACCCGTCCGGCCCCGGCGCCTTACCTGACTGCATTTGACCAATCCCCCTGACTAGCTCCTCCAACTCTATTGGCGCCCCCAGCCCCTCTACCAGCTCCTCTTGAACCCTTGGGAACCATAGCCTGTTCATGAAGCTCTCCATCCACCCTCTCCCCATCGGAGGTTCTGACCGGTACAGTTCCTCGTAGAAGTCCCTAAAGACCCCATTTACTTCTGTCCCCTTCTGCACTACATTCCCACCCCTATCCGTCACTCCACCAATTTCCCTAGCCGCATCTCGCCTGCGGAGCTGATGCGCCATCATCCTGAATCATATACCGTGCCCTGCGACCTCCCTGCAGCCTACCCTTCACCATAATATATCTGCCCTCCTTGTCCGACACCACCTCAGCCGCCTCGAACGCCACCCTCTTCCCCGCCAGAATCGCTGGTGCACAATTCTTTATGAAAATGGATGGATTTCAAGGTTTCTGGCAGCTTAAAGCTGGAGGAACAAAGTACAAAGTACTGCACTTTTAATATGCTTTTTGGAGGGTATTGCTTTCTGAGAATGCCGTTTGGCATAATTTCGGCATCAGAAATTTTTCACCACGCCATGGAGCACATAATCGAAGGTGTATGTGCGTACGTGGATGATATCATCATTTTGGGCTAAACCATAGAAAAGCACAATGCGAGGTTGCTTAAATCCTAACAAGCGTCAGAGGAAATGGGCTGAAGCTCAACAAGCAAAAATGCCAATTTGGAGTAACTGAGGTCACATTCCGAGGTGACAAGCATTGAACTTGACAAGGACAGAATCCAAGCAATTCTCAACATTACAAAACCACATGACAAGAAAGCCATCTTGAGAGTGATTGGTATGAGGGAAATTCATTCCAAACTATTGACACATGCCAGATGCAATTTTGCAAGCAAACAAGAGAACCTATGCAAATATCTGATTTAATAGAAGTCCATTTTTGCTCGACACGGAATTCCTCAAGTCGTCGTGAGTGACAACAGTCCATGGGCGGGATTCTCCCACAATCGGCGGGGCAAGCCGTACCGGTGCCAAAGTGTGGTGTGAACCACTCCAGCGTCGAGCCGCCCAGAAGGTGCAGAATCCTCTGCGCTTCCAGGGGCTAGGCTGGCACCGCATGTGCAGAACCGCTGGCATGATTCCTGCGCATGCGTGGGGGGGTTTCTTCTCCGCGCCGGCCATCGCAGAACCTTCCGCAGGCTGCCGGGGAGGGAAAGAGTGCACCCACGGCACAGGCCCGCCCGCAGTTCGGCGGGCCCCGATCGCGGGCCAGGCCACCGTGCCCCCCCCCCCCCCCCCCCCCCCCCCCCGGGGCCAGATCCCACCGCATCCCCCCGAGGACTCCACAAGCCGCCCTCAAAGCCAGGTTCCGGTATGGACCTTGTCTAATCCATGCTGATGGGGCTGGCTGAAAACGGGCAGCCGCTCGGTCCATTGGAGCGCGGAGAATCACCGGGGGGGGGGCCACTGCCAACGGCCCCCGACCGGCGGGATGTGATCCCTGCCATCGCCCGAAAACCAGCGCCAGAAAATTCGGCAGCCAGCGTCGGAGAGGCAGGCTGGGATTCAGGCTGACCCCCAGTGATTCTCCGAGTCGGTGGGGGGTCGGAGAACCCCGCCCCTTGTTTTAGCTGTAAAATGTGGTAACACCGCAATCACGTATGATTTAAATCATGTCACGTCAAGTCCGTTGTACCCACAGGCCAATGGCAAAGGCACAAAAAGGTGTACATATTGTCAAGCAATTGTTGAAGAAGGCAGTGGACAGCCCGTCTGATCCATATCTCACACTATTGAGTTACAGAGCATTACCATTGTCACATGGTAGATCACCAGCAGAGTTACTCATGAATAGAAGTTTGCGTTCCACACTTCCATACTTGGAAAAGGTGGTGAATGCAGTGATACAGCATGAAATGCAAAACATTAAAGCAAAACAAAAGCAGTTCTATGATAGAGTGTCCAGAACTTTACCACCTCTGAGTAGGGATGACATTGTGAGAATAGAAGATTTTGGCAATTGGCCAAGAAAAGTACATGAAGAAACAGCACCTCGTTCCTACAACATATAGAGGACGGGTTGGAATTAAGAAGAAATCGTCACCCGCTCTTGAAAATCAGAGAAGACTTTCACAACATGTTGATGGATCATAAATCCAATTCAGCTGCAGTGTCAGGTTTTTCAACAGTTCCTGAGCATGAGAATGTCATGGAGAACGTTGAATCTACAAGTTGTAATGGGCCATTACAAGTTCTCCGCACCTTTAGGGGCTAGGCCTGCGCCGGAGTGGTTGGTGACACGCCGACTGGCGCCAAAACCGGCGCAAACGGCCTTTGATGCCCGCGGGGGGTCGGAGAATTCCGCCCCCGGTTTCTACCAGCCTCGCTGAGGAGACCCCAGGCAGGCACCGCTCAGCACTGGTCCCCACAAACGGAGACCAGGTGGAAGAACACATGGGAGGTTCTCCCAGGTGTTCAGAAACCCCCCCCCCCCCCCCCCCCCCCCCCACACCGGGTGATCGGCCTCTGGCCAGGCTGGCACTCTGGCACTGTGGTGGCACCTTGGCAGTGCCAGCCTGGCACCCTGACAGCACCACCTGGATGCCACTCTGGCACTACCAGGGTGCCCAGGTGGCACTGCCAGGCTGGCAGGAGCTCTGCTGAGTGCCAAGCTGACAGTGCCAAGGCGCCAAGCTGTTATTTTGCCTGCACCAGGGAATGGGACTGGGGGTACCCTGCTCGTATGTGGTGGGGTGCAGGTGGGCTTGAGGGCCCCCTACAGGTGAGTTGGGGCATTGAGGGGGTCCGGGGTCGAGAGATTGATGGTGCTCCGATCTCTTCCTGCACTGAGGAACTCCGGTGGTCGGAGCTCCTTGGGGCAGGATATGCAGCTAAGTGAGGGTGGGGTGAAAAAACCCAGTGTGTCGTTAGATAGTAGCTATAGAAATGGCCCCTTGATTCCCATCCAGAACGGACTTTGTTTTTTTAAATCAAATTTTGCCCGATACCTCTGCGCTAATTTCTGCTTCAAGTGTGGTGAATGTGATTCACACCGGATTATAACCTGTACATACATGTGTCTATATTGTAAGTGCAGTTGCACTACCTGACCTCCAGGGGGAGTAGCTCTGGGGATGCTCGAGAGTTGTACGGGACTTCTCCCTTGGCTCCGCCCAGGACTCCTCCCCCCGGGAGCTGCTGTATAAAGATCAGTGCCACAGGGTCAGCCGGCCAGTTCACCGAAAGTTCAACGGCTAACAGCTGGCTCTGTTGTAAGTATATTAAAACCGCTATTCTAATCCTACAAGCATGTGTCCGTAGAATTGTTGGTCCCAACAAACAGTATGGTGACTCTTGCAGTAGATGATACGGGATGTCCTACATGAGCCCCACAGACCAAATCTTTGATGTGTTTCACACTGCACTTACAGTTCTCTCATCCATTACAAACTAATGGCATCCATTACCTGGGATTTCCTTGGCTCTTCAAGTTCCAGGTTATGACCACTGTTGCTGGGTTCCGCTGGTGCTTTTTATCTCAACTCTTTTTACCTTTTATTCACATCTTCATTCTCTAACTCCACTTGCTGGTGAATGTTGTGCTGTTTCCTACTGACACTTGTAGATTTTTAGCTACTACACATTTTTCGTGGTGCTTTTTCTTTCTTAGCTTTAACATAACTGAGCCGCTTCTCAGTTAGATTAGCGTCACAAACTTTTAACTCCTTTTCTATTTGCTGTAGTTCTCGGTGAAGTTTATCCAACTCTTTTTTTCTTCGCTCTTACTTCTTCATCTTGGCTTGATTTACTTTCTGACTGATTACAGCTTTATTATAATTTATTGCGAAAACACTCAAGCAACTTCTCATTACAATACAAAAGGATGGGAGGCAACCGACTCTTGCTTGCTTTCACGTCTTCATTTCACCACTTAAGGTCTTTCGGTGCCCTCCTTCGGGTACCCATCGGTGCCCTCTTTCTATCGAATCTATCACTGCCTACTCTGAGTCAGGCGTTGTCTCTTCCTTGAGGGCTGATTACCTCTCCTCAGCTCCAGCATTGTCTCTCCTGTGAGGTCTTCACTGCCTCCTTTGAAGTTTTACCTACCTTTTTTGATAGTTGTCCTCTATATGGGGTCATCTCTGATATTCCTGTCCTTTGATCTTTGTTCCTTCTTGTGGTTGTTGTATTAAATGTTGTCCAACATTAAACGAATCACTGCTTTAAGACTGTCAACATTTTTATAAATTGCTACAGATGTTGTTTCTCTGTGTGTGCTTTTCCTGCACTTTTGGAGTTTTGGTGGGAACATAGAACATAGAACATAGAGAAATACAGCACAGAACAGGCCCTTCGGCCCACGATGTTGTGCCGAACTTTTGTCCCAGGTTAATCATAGATCATAGAATTTTGGACACTAAGGGCAATTTATCATGGCCAATCAACCCAACCTGCACATCTTTGGACTGTGGGAGGAAACCGGAGCACCCAGAGGAAACCCACGCACACACGAGGAGGATGTGCAGACTCCACACAGACAGTGACCCAAGCCAAAATCGAACCTGGGATGCTGGAGCTGTGAAGCAATTGTGCTATCCACAATGCTACCGTGCTGCCTTTAAGAACAAATTAATCTACACTCCATTATTCTACCATAATCCATGTACCTAGCCGCTTGAAGGTCCCTAACGTTTCCGACTCAACTACTTCCACATGGAATGCCCCCACTACTCTCTGGGTAAAGAACCTACCTCTGACATCCCCCCTATATCTTCCACCATTTACCTTAAATTTATGTCCCCTTGTAATGGTTTGTTCCACCCAGGGAAGAAGTCTCTGACTGTCTACTCCAGGGGTGGGCAAACTACGGCCCGCGGGCCGCATGCGGCCCGACAAAGGTTTTTATGCGGCCCGCCAATGAGGTGCCTGGAATCATAACCGGCATTTTTGAAAAGCCGCCGGGGAAAAGCCGCTGAAGTAAATGCGCTTATTGAATAAGCGCATTTACTTCAGCGGCTTTTCCCCGGCGGCTTTTCAAAAATGCCGGTTATGATTCCAGGCACCTCATTGGCGGGCCGCATAAAAACGCACGTAGTGGGGTGGATGAGTGGGGCTGTCTCATTGGTCGGTTTATTTGGGTGTGCGACCAATAGGAGTCGAGGTTACAAACAATAAGCCTTATTATTGTTTGTAACCTGGACTCCTATTGGTTGCACACTCAACTAAACCGACCAATAAGGCAGCCCCACTCATCCACCCCACTACTTGCGTTTTTATCGTTGACTCGGCTGGGCTGTGCTTCTGTCAGTGTTAAGGATCAGCACAAGCAACCTGACACCTGATTTCAACAAACTGGTAAATGACTGCAGTCAGATGCATCATTCTCATTGACATTGTTCTGTTACTTACTGAGTTACTTTGTTTTTCAAATAAATGTGCTTTTTTTTCTTTAAAGACCTTTTATTTTGGCTATTTAAAATATTAATTATTTTACTTAAAATATTATGCGGCCCTTTAAAATTGTGAATTTCTGAATGTGGCCCTTGCATGGAAAAGTTTGCCCACCCCTGGTCTACTCTATCTATTCCCCTGATCATCTTATAAACTTCTATCAAGTCGCCCCTCATCCTTCTCCGTTCTAATGAGAAAAGGCCCAGCACCCTCAACCTTTCCTCGTAAGACCTACTCTCCATTCCAGGCAACATCCTGGTAAATTTCCTTTGCACCTTTTCCAAAGCTTCCACATCCTTCCTAAAATGAGGTGACCAGAACTGTACACAGTACTCCAAATGTGGCCTTAACAAGGTTTTGTACAGCTGCATCATCACCTCACGGCTCTTAAATTCAATCCCTCTGCTAATGAACACTAGCACACCATAGGCCTTCTTCACAGCTCTATCCACTTGAGTGGCAACTTTCAAAGATCTATGGACATAGACCCCAAGATCTCTCTGCTCCTCTACATTGCCAAGAACCCTACCGTTAACCCTGTATTCCGCATTCATATTTGTCCTTCCAAAATGGAATAAATTTAGAGTACACAATTCATTTTTTTTCCCCAATTAAGGGGCAATTTAGCGTGGCCAATCCACCTAACCTGCACATCTTTGGGTTGTCGGGCAAAACCCACGCAAACAGGGAGAATGTGCAAACTCCACACGGACAGTGACCTAGAGCCGGGATCGAACCTGGGACCTCGGCGCCGTGAGGCATCAGGGCTCACCCACTGCACCACCGTGCTGCCCTTCTACATCAATTTCTACAGTTTTCTCATTTTTTTCTGTCTGGCTGGAAAGTCCAGCATTCGCCCAGCGGTCAACTTCCTGGGTCTTTATCGTCCCTCAAGTCAGGTGACCCTTAATTGGCTGGAC
The DNA here is from genome assembly GCF_902713615.1 of Scyliorhinus canicula. Lineage (NCBI taxonomy): Eukaryota > Metazoa > Chordata > Chondrichthyes > Carcharhiniformes > Scyliorhinidae > Scyliorhinus > Scyliorhinus canicula. Next base: position 19,542,423 of record NC_052146.1, read on the forward strand.
TGTCTTAAAGAGACAGACTCCACAAACACACCAATATCGGATATAAGCTGCAACATAATTCACAACTCACTGGAGACAATGTTGACTAGTAAAGAAGAACCAAAATATAAATCAGATAATAGGGATATATTGGTGATGTAATAACATAAAACTCCCCAAGCCCCAAATTGTGTGGGCATCAGAGGCATTTGAATAAGGGGGAAGGGGGGGGGGGGGGGGGGGGGGGGGGGGGTTACAGATGGTTCATTGGATCTCTAAAAAAAGCCAGTCCAATTGCATATTTTGAGATACAAATTTCGTAGAGTTGTTGGGTGGAATTCTCCGCTGGTGGCCAAAATCGTGGAGGCCGTCGTGAACTCGGCCGAGGTTCACGACGGCCTCGGGGCCCTCCCCCTGCACCTAATTCATCCCCACCCGAGGGGCTAGGAGCGGGCCCCCGTCGTTCCCGGCCGCGGCATCGGCCGCCGGAAATGACGCCCGAACGGCGCTTCGCGGATGTCATCCGCGCAAGTGCAGCAACCCGCGCATGTGCGGATGACATCAGCACACAGACGACGCGAACCCGCGGTGACGTCTTTCTCCACCGCCGCCCGGCAAGACGTGGCGGCTTGATCGTGCCAGGCGGCGGAGGGGAAAGAGTGCGTCCGTTTTGGACGCAGGCCCGACGATCGGTGGGCACCGTTCGCGGGCCTGTCCCCTCCGGAGCACAGACGCGGTGCTCCCGTCCCAATCGGGCCCCTGGATGCCCCAAACGGGCATCCAGCGCCCGTTTCACGAATGCAGCGACCAGGTGTGGTTGCTGCCGCGGTGAAACGGGCGTGAAGGGCCGGCTGCTTGGCCCATCGGACTCGGAGAATGGCCGTTTGCCGTGAAAAACGGCGAGCGGCGATTTTTCCGAAAGGTGGGGGGAGAATCGCGGAGGCGCCGGGGGGGGGCGTAAAAAATGTCGGGAGGCCCTCCCACGATTCTCCCATGCCACGAGGGGAGCGGAGAATTCCGCCCATAGAATTTACAGTGCTGAAGGAGGCCATTCGGCCCATCGAGTCTGCACCGGCCCTTGGAAAGAGCACCCTACCTAAGCCCACACCTCCACCCTATCCCCGTAACCCAATAACCCTATCTCACCTTTTTGGACACGAAGGGCAATTTAGCGCGGCCAATCCAGCTAACCTGCACATCTTTCGACTGTGGGAGGAAACCAGAGCACCCGGAGGAAACCCACGCAGGCACGGGGAGAAAGTGCAAACTCTGCACAGTCACCCGAGGCTGAAATTGAACTTGGGTCCCTGGCGCTGTGAGGCAACTGTGCTAACCATTGTGCTACCGTGCCGCCCCACTATGTCCAAACTCACCCACCCCGCCACCCCTCCACCCACACCCACGAGACCCTCCCACCCCTCAACACCCTCCTGTCAGTTTTTAACTGACATTTTCACTTGCTTTCTTCAGGCGACTGCTCCCAGAAATAGTGTCAAACAAAGACCATCTGAAGGTCAGTACAATAGCAGCTTTAAACAATCTTAAAGCACCTGATGGGTAATGATTTGCCGAAGTCCCAAAGGCATCAAAAGGCCTGTTATCTCTGCCACTGTGACAAATGGAATCCTGATTAAAAATTCTCCATTTCATTACAACTGGCTAATGTACTAACATCAAGGCTGTACCTCACCAGGGTGCTCAAATGATCAGAATATTCAATTAATAATTAACTACAAAAGTAGGTGAGTTTCACACAGGTCTTTGCTATTAAATTGAACCTCACAGTTGCTGATGTTTGATATTTTCTAGAATTTTGTCAGGAAGAAAGGCTCATTTACCTCATTTAAAACGGTCTTCAGAGTAATCGGAATGCCCAATGAACAAAAATCACTTCCATATACAAGTGTAACTGAGGAATAAATCTTATTCTTCCATGAATATGCTCCCTAATTTCAGACTTATTTCTACCTTCAGTTTTAATCCATTAAAGTCAAACATTCTCTCGAGCTATATCAATTATGACAAGTTAATACAGAATGAAGGCCTGTCGGCCCATCTCAGCTCAACCATTGAGAAAGAATTTACAATCTTTCCCTTTGCAGCTTCCAGTTTTTTTCCTGGACGATTCCAGCCATTTGTCTCCACTGCCGTCTAAATCCATTTCGTACATTGATCACTGTGAAGGAAGCTTTCTAATATCAGTCAAATTGTGGACTTAACTTTTGAACCTCAGTCCCCACTGCCCTACTCTGACATTCATTATTTTATGTACCTTTTGTGGTGAACGTGCTATAGTAACCATTCACCACTGTACTACATTGTACCACGCTGTTGCCCATGTGGGCTCCACCTATGGACCATTGAACTGTACTACACGATTGTATCATGTTGGTGCCCTTGTGGGCTCCGCCCCTGGCTCCACCTCCTTGAGGGGAGGTATAAGAGCAGCAGCCCTGTAGGCGGCCCTCATAGCAGAGCAGTCACAGGCAGGTACTGTTCCAGTTGATTAAAGCCTCTTCACTTCTATTCTCTTTCTCGAGTGAATTGATGGTCGCATCACCTTTCGGGTCAGCTTTCAATCACCTCTCAGTTTCCTCTATACTGTACAGGCAGAAAGGCCCTCGATGTTCCCCAGTCTGTCTTAATTTTTTAAATATAAATTTAGAGTATCCAATTCTTTTTTTCTCCAATTCAGGGGGAATTTAGCGTGGCCAATCCACTTACCCTACAAATCTTTAGGTTGTGAGGGTGAGACCCACGCAGACACAGGGAGAATGTGCAAACTCCACACGGACAATGACCCGGGGCCGGGATCAAACCCGGGTCCTCGGCGATCTGAGGTGGCAGTGCTAACCACTGCACCATCATGCCGTCCTGCCAGTCTCTCTCAATATGATTTGTTAGTAGGGCTCAGTCCTGTGGTCCTTCCCCATCCTGCTCCTGCAGCTGAATGTCTCCCTTGTGTCTTGGTGATCATAACCAGATAATAGTGGAAATATAATCAAAGGGCCGTCTCTCCCATATCTAATTAAAAATGTATTGAAGACGTATGAATTTCTGAAACAGTAGACCTTGTAGCCAGCCCGAAGTCTGCCATCCTGCAATTTAGCAATTGTCAGGTGAATCTGAAATTGGGGTCCCTTTTAAAATGAGTAGAGTTGCTTACTTGAGAATGGTCTCCTTACTTGAGAAAGGACGTACTGGCACTGGAGGGTGTGCAGAGGAGATTCACTAGGTTAATCCCAAAGCTGAAGGGGTTGGATTATGAGGAGAGGTTGAGTAGACTGGGACTGTACTCGTTGGAATTTAGAAGGATGAGGGGGGATCTTATAGAAACATTTAAAATTATGAAGGGAATAGATAGGATAGATGCGGGCAGGTTGTTTCCACTGGCGGGTGACAGCAGAACTAGGGGGCATAGCCTCAAAATAAGGGGAAGTAGATTTAGGACTGGGTTTAGGAGGAACTTCTTCACCCAAAGGGTTGTGAATCTATGGAATTCCTTGCCCAGTGAAGCAGTTGAGGCTCCTTCATTACATGTTTTTAAGGTAAAGATAGATAGTTTTTTGAAGAATAAAGGGATTAAGGGTTATGGTGTTCGGGCCGGAAAGTGGAGCTGAGTCCACTAAAGATCAGCCATGATCTAATTGAATGGCGGAGCAGGCTCAAGGGGCCAGATGGCCTACTCCTGCTCCTAGTTCTTATGTTCTTATGTTCTTATGTTCTTATGCTGCCTGTTTGTGATCTCACTCAGAATGACGTCCATGGGCGAGATGCTCTGGGACATGAAAAGTTACTTTCTTTAAATAACTGTACTACTATATATACTAATATCTGATTGTATATGTATTTTTACATCACACTTGTATGATTTAAAGATGCTCTTCCATCATTAACATTCCATTTCCATGTCATGTATTCCAAAGAGCTGGTCACTGTCAAAAGCTAGGGGGGGGGGGGTGGTGGGTGGTGGTGGGATGAGGGTGTTTGTTTTGAGGTGTTTATTTAGTTTGCATTTATATATATGTATAAAAAAACGTTCAATAACAATATTTCAAAAAGACAAAAAAGTTCCATGTCCAAATGCAGCAGGATCTGGACAATATCCTGGCATGGGCTGACAAATGATAGGTTATATTCGTGCCACAAAAGTGCCAGACAGTGACCATTTCAAATAAGAGAGAATCTAACCATTACCCCTTGACATATAATGGCATTATCATCACTGAATCCCACACTATCAACATCTCAGGGGTAACCATTGACCAGAAACTGAACTGGACTAGCCATATAAATACTGTGGCCTCAAGATCAGATCAGGGGCTAGGAATCCTGCACCGACTAACTAGCCTCCTACAAGGCACAAGTCAGGAGTGTGAGTCAGGGGCAACACGGTGACACAGTGGTTAGCACAGTTGCTTCACAGCTCCAGGGTCCCAGGTTCGATTCCCAGCTTGGGTCACTGTCTGTGCGGAGTCCGCACGTTCTCCCCGTGTCTGCATGGGTTTCCTCCGGGTGCTCCGGTTTCCTCTCACAGTCCAAAGATCTGCAGGTTAGGTGGATTGGACATGCTGAATTGCCCTTAGTGTCTAAAAAAGGTTGCGTGAGTTACGGGGATAGGGTGGAGGTTTGGGCTTGGGTGGGGAGCTATTTCCAAGGGCCAGTGCAGACTTGATGGGCCAAATGGCCTCCTTCTGCACTGTAAATTCTATGATTCAATGATGGAATACTCTCCATTTGCCTGAATGAGTGCAGCTCCAACAACACTCAAAAAGCTCGACACCATCCAGGACAAAGCAGCTCGCTTGATTGGCACCCCATCCACAAACATTCACCCCCTCCACTAACACACAGTGGCAGCCGTGTGCACCATCTACAAGATATACTGCAGGAACTCACAAAGATTCCTTCGACAGCGCCTTGCAAACTCACAGCAGCAGTGGACACATGGGGACACCACCACCTAGAAGTTCCCTTCCAAGTCACTAACTATCCTGACTTGTAAATATATCGCTGATTCTTCACTGCCGTTGGGCTAAAATCCTGGACATCCCTCCCCAAAAACACTGTGGGTACAATTAGACCACATTACCACAGTGGTTCAAAAAGGTATACCATCTTCTGAGGGACAACTAGGGATGGGCAATAAATGCTGGCCTAGCCACTGATATCACATCCCATGAACGGATAAACAAATAGACTTTTGTTTATCTGGCACCTTCCATATGGTAAAATGTCAGATGGTGCGTTACAGGATTGTTATAAAATAAAATTTGATATCAACCAATGCAAGGAGATTTTAGGACAGGTAACCAACAATTTAGTAGTCAAAGAGTTTGGTTTGAAGAAGTGACTGTGAGGAGCAAAGAGAGGTGGAGAGATTGCCGTTCTGCAGCCTTTCTGAAAAACCACTTGGAGCGAGATGTCTCAACCGGTGGCACAAATTACATATTCACCCATTTCATTGTCCACCCTTCAGCCACCAAAGATCCTGCCCCAAATTATATTCCGGAAAACGGGCAACTTTGAAAGAAATTGAAGTAACAAAATACAACCAAAAAAACTGGTTGATATTGATTCTGTGCTGATTTTTAAAAATTTATTTTTGTGGGACTTGCACATCACTGGCTGGACCAGCAATTATTGCCCATCCCTAATTTCCCCTGCGGGGGCAGCAAAATCCACATGCTGGAGTCACACGTAGGCCAGACGATATAAAGATGGTGGATTTCCTTCCCTGAAGGACATTAGTCAATTAGATGGGATTTTATAAGAATCGACGATGGTTTCATGGTCACCATCAGACTTTTAATTCCAGGTATTTTATTTATTTATTTATTTTTCTTTTTAAAAATTGAGAGTACCCAATTATTTTTTTTCCAATTAAGGGGCAATTTAGCGTGACCAATCCACCTACCCTGCACATCTTTGGGTTGTTGGGGGTGAAACCCACGCAGACACAGGGAGAATGTGCAAACTCCACACGGTCCGTGACCTGCGGCCGGGATCGAACCCGGGTCCTCAACGCCGTCAGGCAGCAGTGCTAACCAGTGCACCACCGTGCTGCCAATTCCAGGGGCTCGATTCTCCACGTTCGGCGACGGAGCGGAGAATCCGTTTTGGCGCACGGAATCAGGAGCGCCGCCGGTTCTTCAATTCTCCCCCCCCCCCCCGAGAATCGGCGTACTTGTGGAGTATGCCGCACCGAGTGTCCACCGCCTCAGGCCATTGCCTGAGGCCCGCTCCGCGATGCTCCGTCCCCGACCGGCCGAATTCCCCACGGCGTGGACCTCTCATGGTCCCACCGTCCGGGATACACGCAAGGCGCCTGCTGACTCAGTCCGGAGCCGCCACAGTCGGGGGAGGGCTGATCGGTGGGCAGTGGGGGCTTCATTCGGGACTGGGGGCAATGTGTGCAGGGGGTCCTCAGCGCGTGTGAGGCTGTGCGGGGCACTATTTTGCCAATCTATGTCCACGGGCTGAGTCCGCCATGGAGCATGCTGCAGGCCAGCGCCCTGCACATGTGCGGCCTCTGACCCGGAAGTGCTGGGGGCCGTATCAGCAGCTAGAGCTGCGAGCTCTACAACAGCTGCCTGCTAGACCCCAGCAAAACAGGGAATCAGTGGCCTTTTGATACCAGTTTTCCTGGCATAAAAGACCACAGTGTCACGAAGGAGTGGGTCTTAGTCCAAAAAACGTGGAGAAGATAGCCCAAGGTTTTTATTGAATTCAAATTTCACCATCGTCTGTGGTGGGATTTGAACCTGGGTTCCCCGTACATTACCCTGGGTCCCTGGATTGTCAGTGACAATACTATTAGGTCACTGCCTCCCTAAATTGTGATTTCAAAGTAGTTTAACGTTCTCTTCAACAGGAAGCAATGAATGACTCAATCCGCTGACGTGGTTAACGTTGAGGTAACAGGCCTGTAGTCAATCATGATTGGATGTCAGGAATAAACAAGGGTCCTCCCATAAAAATCTTCCCAGATTTACAAATGTATGTTTTGAATCTGATTTTCTTTGCAAATTTACACATCTGAGTTGATTTTTTGGGGGATGGTTAGATGCAAAAGGCCTGACATTGGTCTGGATTCTCCGCCTCGCACCGCTGGTAGCTGAGTTCCCGATGAGGCGGAAAATCCAGCGGGGGGAGAAAACAGGATTGACCCGGAGCAAACCCACACAGACACGGGGAGAACGTGCAGACTCCACAGAGACAGCGTCCCAAGCCGGGAATCGAACCTGGGACCCTGGGGCTGTGAAGCAACAGCGCTACCCACTGTGTTACTGTGCCGCCCAGTACTGTACTTGCTGGGCATTACTTTTATGAGGGGACCCTATCCCATCAAATTAAACAAATTTCCCGCACATAAACTGGGCAAAAAGGGCTGAAATCAAAATACCCTGGCGGGTGTCACCAGGTGTGCAACTGCTCGCCATGTAGCCGCCACCGGAAGTCCCTGGGCCAGCATTTGTTGCCCATCCCTATTGTGCTTGAACTGAGTGACTTGCTTGGCCAATTCAGAGAGCAATTAAGAATCAAACACATTCCTGTGGCTCTGGAGTCACATGACGGCCAGACCGGGTAAGGATGGCAGATTTCCTTCCCTGAAGGACATCAATGAAACACGATAGGCTTTTATAACAATCCATGATGGTTTATCGAACCATTACGGAGACTATTCTCCCGCCGAGCCCACTGCAAGAACGCCACGGGCGAGACGCCGCCAATGGAAATATCCATTGACTTTGGGCAGGATTCTCCGGTCGCCGGGCGGACGCGGCCGGAAAATCCCGCCCCAGCTTTCAATTCCAGATTAAATTGATCAAATTTAAATTCTACCAGCTCCTGTGGTAGGTTTGAAGCCACTAAAAATATCAGAATCATATACTATCCAGAAAAGTCTATATTTTGCATGAAGAATCATTGTCAACAGTCAGCAGACAACCATTTAATATGTTGAATCAGTCACTCCGTCATGTTTTTTTCTGAGCCAGAAAATACATTTCCGTGGTCGGCGCAGCCCCCCGGCGATTCTCTGTCCGGGATGGGCCGAATGGACGCCCAAAAAAGCCCGTGTCCCGCCGGCGCCGTTCACATCTGGTCTTACCCGGCGGGATCTCAGCATCCATCATGTCTGGGGCGGCCTGGTTGGAAGGGTGCCTCCACCGTGGCCTGGCCCGCGATCGGGGCCTACCGATTGGCGGACGGCCTCGCGTGGTGGGGGAGCTCCGCACCAGCCCCGATGCAACATGGCGTAGGGCTACAGGGGCCGGCGTGGAGAAGGAGGCTACCGCGTATACGGGCATTTGTGCCAGTCGCAGCGCGCATGCGCAGACCTGCGTTGCCCATTTGACGCCGGTACCGGCAGCTGGAGTGGGGTGAGTCGCCCCTGTGCCGTGTTGGCCTCCCATAGGGCAGAGGATCACTATACATAGCGGTCCAATGATGCCGCCGTTGAACTCTCCAGTTTTTACGACGGCGTCAACACTCTGCCTTCAGATGGGAGAATTCCGCCCCCTGTTTCCAGAACATTAACCTGGGCCTCTGGATTACTAATCCAGTGACACTACATCACCATCACTCTTAGCAAACACACTCTAAAATTATTTAGTTACTTCATTGCCATTTGGAGGACTTTGCTGTGAATGAATTGCTACATTTCCCTACATTACATTGATAACATTTCAAAACTACTTCACGGACCAATGAAACACTTTAGGACATCTTAATGTAACTCATAGAATTTACAGTGCAGAAGGCGGCCATTCGGCCCATCGAGTCTCCACCGGCTCTTGGAACGAGCACCCTACTTAAGCCCACGCCTCAACCCTACCCCCATAACCCAGTAACCTCACCTAAGGGCAATTTATCACGGCCAATCCACCTAACCTGTACATCTTTGGACTGTGGGAGGAAACTGGAGCACCCGGAGGAAACCCACGCAGACACGGGGAGAACGTACAGACTCCGCACAGACAGTGACCCAAGCCGGGAATTGAACCTGGGATCCTAAAGCTGTGAAGTAACTGTGCTAACCACTGTGCTACTGTGCTGCCCCCTATAGTGTATGACACTATACTTACTGCAATTCGATCTTTCAATCTTTCTTTTGATGCTGGAAAACAATAATCCAGTTTGCACTTGCTGTACTTTTTTAGAAAAACCTTTTAAAAAATCCTTTAAATGCTCCGTTTTATTTTGCTTTATTTTCGATTTGAGGTGGCCACCAAATCGTTTGGACTGCTGGTCACAGCCCACAAAGGAAAAAGCACAACATCCAAATGTCTCACTATGTATCGTAAACTTTCTGGTTGTTATTGCTCTGAGCATTTGGAGGGGGGGGGGACCTTTCTAATGGACATATTTGCAAAATATGTATGTATTCCTTGCCTTGATGTGGTCATTCTGCTGCTGTGAGTTTCTTTCACCAGCCACAGTGGTCAATTAGCAATAAACGTTTTCATTGAGTATAATAAATTTACAGAATTTGAGAAAACTGTGTTGAATGGCAAGCCCACAGCACAGGTCAGGACGAAGACTGAAAAGAGTAAGAGAGGAGGAACCAGAGGGCACAGATTTAAAATAAGTGGCAGAAAAGCGAGGGGAGGGAGGTGATGAGGAGAATTCTTCCTACTCAGCAAGGTATCATGATGTGGAGTGTACTATTGGCGTGGTCCTCCTTCACTGCCTGGTGGTCACCCAATCTCTCGCTGCCAACACACATTTAAATTGGTAGGTGATTGCTTCCAGGGGTTTGCAGCCCTGCCTATCACCACAGTGACTGGGATTGCTGTTCAAGCTTCGAAACCAGCTCTCAGGCCACTGCAGCTGATGACATTTGCTGCACGTGCGGTTGTCCAGGACATGCGAAACATCTTGGAGTTCCCACATGGAACAGGATGCGTAATCCTGGGACGGAAGTGCCCTACATGCCTCTTTTAGCTAAACCTAACATAAATAGACTGAAGGCTTATTAAATACTTATCTAAAAAGATATTCACCAAAAGTGTCTTCTCCTATCATGGCAGCATGGTAGCATTGTGGATAGCACAATTGCTTCACAGCTCCAGGGTCCCAGGTTTAATTCCGGCTTGGGTCACTGTCTGTGCGGAGTCTGCACATCTTCCCTGTGTGTGCGTGGGATTCCTCCGGGTGCTCCGGTTTCCTCCCACAGTCTAAAGATGTGCTGGTTAGGTGGATTGGCCATGCTAAACTGCCCTTAGTGTTGGGTGGGGTTACTGGGTTATGGGGATAGGGATAGGGTGGAGGTGTTGACCTTGGGTAGGGTGCTCTTTCCAAGAGCCGGTGCAGACTCGATGGGCCGAATGGCCTCCTTCTGCACTGTAAATTCTATGATAATCTATCTGAATTAATGTCATTTTTAGGTTTTTTTAGAAAACCTTTCTGCCTGACACTCACTCACTCCACTCTACAGCTCCACCCCAGGTCTCCTTCAGGTATTATGTTCTTACTTCTGGGTGATTCGAACAACCAATAACCTTTCTGCAGTCCGCTGATGCCATGCCTTGATCCTCTTGTTCATTTGTTCTTGCAGTGATCTTCCTCTCCTTTACTCCTTTTCTCCCTGCTTTAGTGCTTCGGAGACATTTGACATTTAAAGGTGCTATTTAAATGTTGTTGTTCATCGGAGAATGAGAAAGCAGTAGATCTGTGAGAGTGTACAGGTGACTTAAAGTGAAACTGCCAAGACTATATTTTGAATGGCAAGCCCACAGCACAGGTAGCACACGTGGTTAGCACTGTTGCTTCACAGCGCCAGAGTCCCTGGGCGAGCACTCAGAGCCTGTGCAGACCAGCTGGCAAGTTTATTCGCAGATATTGTATTTGTCAAGATGGCCCTTAAACCTCACTATCGTCCCTGCTTCCACCACCTCCTCCGGCAGCGCGTTCCAGGCACCCACTACCCTCTGTGTAAAAAACTTGCCTCGTACATCTCCTCTAAACCTTGCCCCTCGCACCTTAAACCTATGCCCCCTAGTAATTGACCCCTCTACCCTGGGAAAAAGCCTCTGACTATCCACTCTGTCTATGCCCCTCATAATTTTGTAGACCTCTATCAGGTCGCCCCTCAACCTCCGTCATTCCAGTGAGAACAAATCGAGTTTATTCAACCGCTCCTCATAGCTAATGCCCTCCATACCAGGCAACATCCTGATAAATCTCTTCTGCGCCCTCTCTAAAGCCTCCACATCCTTCTGGTAGTGTGGCGACCAGAATTGAACACTATACTCCAAGTGTGGCCTAACTATGGTTCTATACAGCTGCAACATGACTTGCCAATTCTTATACTCAATGCCCCGGCCAATGAAGGCAAACATGCCATATGCCTTCTTGACTACCTTCTCCACTTGTGTTGCCCCTTTCAGTGACCTGTGGACCTGTACACCTAGATCCCTCTGACTTTCAATACTCTTGAGGGTTCTACCATTCACTGTATAATCCTTCCATGGTTTCATCCCTCCCTATCTCTTTAACCTCCTCCAGTCCTACCACCCTTTGAGAACTCTATGCTCCTCTAATTCTGACATCTTGTTCATCTCTGATTTTCAGTATTGGCCACCATTGCTTTCAGTCACTAGGCCCATAGCCCTGGAAGGCCCTCCTTCAACTTCTCTTTCACAGACAGCGGAAGTGAAACAGACACACAAACACGAAGGAGGGGCTGACTGGAAGTTTAGTCTAAAAGTTGGATTTTGGAAAGATATTTAAAGAGAATGAGAGGTTTTTTTTTTAGAAAGAGGGCCATCTTGGATTATATAGCACATTTCACAAGACTCGTATGTTCAGTTTGAGGGAATTCCATTTCAGATCTTCGCAACAATGACAGCAATAAGAACTTAATTTAAATAGCACCTTTGACAGGCTAAAATGCTAATGTCGGCATTTCGAAGTGGTGTTATTACATAAAAGGGTATTAGGTAGGTTTTAAGGAGATGGAGGAGCTGGAAGTTTCGAAAGGTTGAAAGAGGGCCTTCCAGGGCCTAGTCGCTGAAGGCATGGTGACCAACACTGAAAATAAGAGATTAGCAAGATGTCAGAATTGGAGGAGCATAGAGTTTTCAAAGGGGGGTAGGGCTGGAGGAGGTTTGAGAAAATAGGGAGGGATAGAATCATGGAGGGATTTGAAAATAAGGATGTAAACTTTAGGAGCAAAATTGAAAAGGCATGGAGAAACATCTTAATAGCACAATAGCACCATGGCATTTTTGCATTACCTAAACACCCCATCCAAAAGAGACTTCCGACTCCCTAAATACTGCAGTGAATTGTCAGAGGTTGTGTGTTAAATTTCTGGATTGGGGCAGCCTGGGGGCAGCAGGGTAGCATGGTGGTTAGCATAAATGCTTCACAGCTCCAGGGTCCCAGGTTCGATTCCCGGCTGGGTCACTGTCTGTGTGGAGTCTGCACGTCCTCCCCCTGTGTGCGTGGGTTTCCTCCGGGTGCTCTGGTTTCCTCCCACAGTCCAAAGATGTGGGGGTTAGGTGGATTGGCCATGCTAAAGTGCCCGTAGTGTCCTAATAAAAGTAAGGTTAAGGGGGGGGGTTGTTGGGTTACGGGTATAGGGTGGATACGTGGGTTTGAGTGGGGTGATCATGGCTCGGCACAACATTGAGGGCCGAAGGGCCTGTTCTGTGCTGTACTGTTCTATGTTCTATGTTCTATGGAGTATGAACGCACAAACCTCTGTCTTACAAACAGGAGTGATACCACCAAATTATTTAGACAGGAAATTCTGAGACTGGGATGGAGGGTCAGTACTGAGAATGGCAAATGTTTATACCAAAGTAACTTTTTGGAAAATAGTTTGAACATTTCGCTTTTATTTCCGGTTTGCTTCCTTACCTCTTCTGAACGTGATTAGCTGACTGGTATACGCCAAGCCATCTGCTCTTTGCCATAAATATACACTTTCCAGCAATCAGAAATGGGCACCACGGCTGTTTATTCTCCCCCACCTCCCACCTCGAACAGCTGTAGCGCCTCTGTTACCAACTCATCCAGACCTGGGTGCAAAGTTGAGGTTCGAACGGCCGCTCATGTTCTTTTGATGGCACTAGATCTCTGACTGCTAGGACGGATTGATCATCATGTGAAGACAGAATGGGAGGCAAATCTGATACCACCATAAATTGGGAGGCCGGCTCTCCTGGCCTTGGCCAAGTGACAGTTCGCCATGGTCATTTATGCCCATGAAATTGGTACTTTCAAGAAATGGGTGTTGGGGTGTGGGGCAAGGAGAGGAAAGGAAACTAAGGGATGTGAGGCACTTTGTCCTGTTCTGTACCAGATGTACAGCTACCTTCACAGTTTAAGTGCAACGTATTTCAGGACAAGAAAATGGCAGCAGGCACAAATACCGTGAGTGAATGTCTGAAACGAAATGCACTCTCAGGTTTCTGAGAGGCACAGTTACTAAACGGAAGAATAACGCTTCCCCTCCTTGACTGCAATGTGCAGTGCAATTAAGGAGGATGTTTCAGATGATGAATAGGAAACACTTTGCCACAAAAATATATGCAAATAGCAGAGATATGCAATTACCAGGCATTAAGTGCAATCTACAGAGATGTAACATAAATTGTTTAACATTAGCAATCCACCACTATTGCTGCATTTCAGACCTTAATAAACCTTCCAGACTTTAATGAACTCTGTAACAAATTAGTTTTTCCATTCCCTGCACCCCAATTGCTCATCATATTCATAATTCACATTCATAATTCAAATGTTATTTCCTACATCTGCTGCTGATTGCATTAGGTTTCACTAAAATTAGATGATGTTCTGGCTGCAATTACTCTCAACCCAGCACCTGACCTGCAATCCCAGCAGAACTCAGCGGGTACCATTTTCCGATTCTGATACGGTATGTAATTATAGCCATTTTCTTGGCATTTTGTGTTGAAAGTCTGAAATGATCTGCCTTTATTAATCATACACAGACAAACACGCAGAGCTGTCTCAAGCTGATAGTTGTGAGGAATGTTAATTCTTAATTATACCTCGAATGCAGACACAGGCTGCATCCTGATGCAAGAGGGAGAAAAAAAACGTCTTCATTATGCTAACAGTTCAGGCAGTCCCACAGCTTTTGGTGAAATTTGGAACCTGGGTGTCCCACATTCAAGTTTGCGACAAATCTGGGACAATTGCCTGACCCCATGCCATCTCCCTCTCCCTCCCCCACTCCCACCCCCATTCCCTGACCCCCCCCCCCCCCCCCCCTCCTTCCACCTCTTTCTTGAAGCTGAGGTTTGGTTCCATGGATATCAGCAACCCTCTGGCCGGTCAAAAAAAACCCAACAAAGTACAGTGTCATGTTAACTGGCCTAACACTGGCTGCAACTGGATGCAGTTTAGATCAGAAAGATACTCCAGACCTTGAAGTTAGTTCAATCAGGTTTATTGAACTAATAGCACAGTTAGCACAGTTCTCTCTGAGTTTGGCTCTCTGCTAACTTATGTATGGTTACTCTGTTCTAACTGAACCAGACTAGCTCTTAGCCACGTGGTGGAGGTGTGAGATTGTAACAACACCCCTGACTGACTCTCTAGATGTTCATCAGTGGAAAGAGGCAGAGTGTGAGTGTCTCGTGTCTTTTATAGTTGTCATAATATCCACTCATGGATATAATGAGATGCAGACAGGCAGTGATTGGCACACAGGATAACCAATGAACACACACGACACAGAACAACCAATCACCAGACAGGACACCACCACTATAAAACACACAAGGCATTAAGACTCTGCCCCTTCTCACTGGATACAGCTACAGAGATAGTTAAAGTGCACAAGGCCATAAGCACCTTCTCCATGTGGCAGAGAGCTAGTCTGGCCAAGCCAGTCTGAGGTTATCAGTTTAGATTAATAGAGTGTCAACCCACAGCAGATTATGTACAGCAACAAGCAAGTTCAATAAAACAGTGTTGGACCATCTCCTGTGTCGGAAGCCTGATTCGAGTCTCGCTGCATCCAGTTGCAGTCGAGGTTAGACCAACTCAGATATCACATCAATAGTCAGATCCCACCCCTGAGTGTCCTGCCTGCTTATTGGTCCTGTCCTGTTATCTGTGTCCATTAGCTGCTTGTCTGTATATCATTATGTGTGTATGTGTTTGTGCCTGCATATCATGACATACAGCACAGGAACAGGCCCTTCGGCCCTCCAAGCCTGCGCTGACCACGTTGCCCCTCTAACCGAAGAGCTTCAACACTTACGGGGTCTGTATCTACACTTCCGGGATCATTCTTTATGTGTGACTTTATCCTCTGATTGTTGGCAAGCTCGGACGTGTATCCATCCAGGAGTGGAGTTGGGAAGGTTGGAGATGGAGCAGGGGGAAGAGCAAAATAATATAGTGGAATTAAAATAAAAACATCTGTCAGCAAGTGCTTGGTGAGCTGCTCTTCATTTCTTTACAGACACACATTAGAGAGACGCAGGTAATGCCAAAATATATCACTAGTGCATAATGTCCATGTCATAGAAATATTACAGCTTCTTAGTTACTCTACTGCTTTAAATTGATCGGCTGTCAAATACTTTTGGTTTTCTTTCTAAAACAGCTTTAAAAACATTTTCAGGCATCCAGCATCATTATGTAGTCTATGGGATGGATTCACTATTGTCCATCGCCAGTCACGGTTTCCTGATTTGGTGACGTATGGAGCGCAAACAAAGGACACGTGCCGTTGCTGCTGGAGCCCTCCGTGGCACACCGCCCCTCTCGGAGTAAAGCCCTATCAGTTAGCCCATCCCTGAGGATCACGAGATGTCATCTCCAAGGCCTACCTGTCCACCGCACCCCTGATCCTAGCCTTCCCCTCCCCGGCCAGCAAACCTGACCAGCTTCCTGTCACAATCTGTGCGTAAAATGCAGGCTGCACATAATACTGCAGATAAGGTCCCTGCAGGACCTGCTCACACACCAGACTCTGAGCAGGGAGACAAATGGCTGCACAGTATGAACGTCTCCACCACTACATCAGTTGCCACCCTGCTGGTGGGCTGGCACAAGGCTCACCCAATGAGGCGACCCTCGGCCGATTACACTGGGAAAACCAGGACAAAGGACACAGAGACGACCGCTATGGTTGCAGCAGCCACTGGTACCCCAGTTGGCAGTGACGGGCGGTGAAGGGCAACCTGATAGAGGTCTACAAAATTGTGAGGGGCATAGACAGAGTGGATAGTCAAAGACTTTTTCCCAGGGTAGAGGGGTCAATTACTTGGGGGGTTTAGGTCTAAGGTGCGAGGAGCAAGGTTTAGTGGAGATGTACGAGGTAAGTTTTTTTACACAGAAGGTAGTGGGTGCCTGGAACTCGCTGCCGGAGGAGGTGGTGGAAGCAGGGATGATAGTGACGTTTAAGGGGCATCTTGACAAATACATGAAGAGGATGGGAATAGAGGGCTACGGACCCCGGAAGTGTACAAGATTTTAGCTTTTACGGGCAGCATGGTTGGCGCAGGCTTGGAGGGCCGGGGGGGGGGGGGGTTGGGGGGGGGGGGGGGGGGGGGGGCGGGGGGCGCATGTTGAGCTTCGCACAGCAGTGCAACTCAGGGTGATCATGTGACCTGGTGGCATCGGGTGATCAAGGGAATCCTTATCCTTATCTCCTCTCGCCCCCCACAGAGACATGAATTTCAGACTACAGCCAGCAATGCTGTATCTACCTGGCCGCTCTCCTGTTGCAGATACACGGCAGTAAGAGCGAAGGGGACGACCCTGCCCCATATTACGATCTCAGACTGTGGTGAATCACTGCACACCTGTATTAGGGGATGTAAGGTAGGACCTGTATTACAGGTTCGCCGGTAGACCCTGCCAGCTGGCTCCGCCCAGCAGGAGGAGTATAAATATGCGTGTCCTCCATTGATCAGCCATTTCGCCAGCTGCAGCAGGAGGCCACCCATCTGACTGCAATAAAGCCACAGTTGTAACCAACCTTTGTGCAATTGATCGTGCGTCAATTTATTGCAGTCAGATTTTCAACAAGATGGATATCAGAATCAAACCAGATCGCCTGCAACTGGATCCGCACTCGCCCAATGCCAGAAAGGATTTCAATCACTGGCTAGCTTGCTTCGAGGCTTACATCAACACAGCGAACCCCACACCGACGGAGGATCAGAAGATGCAGGTCCTGTATTCCAGGTTGAGCTCAAGCGTGTTCCCGTTGATCCAGGACGCCCCGAATTACGCGGAAGCCATGGCACTCCTAAAAGAGAACTACGCGCAGAAAGCGAACACGCTTTTCGCCAATCACAGACCAGGCCTAACAGTGGCTAGGATACTGGACAGAAACCCCAATATTTGATTTTGATTTTGTAAGATAAGATAAAGTGGCCATAGTCCCAGGTGACCATAGGCTGCTTTCCCCTCTGAGAGGGAGAGCTGACTGGTGGAGGTTTAACCTGAGGATCACCACACCTCAGGAGAGGGATAAGTCTGAGAAGACGGGGCCTTCATGAATAATATCAAGACTGTGAGTAAAGGACACTTGGCTCCAGGAGAGATTGCACAAAGAAGTAGGGTTATGGTAAATTAACCAAACTTTATTACTAACACAGTATTAACATTACACCAGAAAATAGCTTACAATTATCCCTGAAACAATGCTACACAATACAGAGAATATAATATACTTAATTGCTATCTTTTTCCCACTTAAATAACAAGTAAATAAACCATCTCCGCTCTGAATCCACCTTAAATACCAACGGTGTAGAGGAATACCTGATTTACAGAGTTATCCATTAAGGAAGAGATCTGTCAACATTGCTTTACAGAGAAGATCTAACTCCATCAGACCCATGCAGGAACTCTGGCTATGTGTCTTCAAAAGCTGTTTCAACTGGCTTGTTTCAGCTCCCCCTTGACCTCAGACAAATCTGCACTGCTTTAAATACTGTTCATCTTTTTTTTACTGAACTGCAGAGAGCACAACCTGACTTGTGGTCCCAGCTTAATCCGGAACAGAACTGAACTGAAAATGCTTTCTAGGCTCCAAACAAGAATGACATCATCTCACCAAGTTGAAAACTAATTCACTCCCCAGGAAATCCCATTAATCAAAACAAAATTGCATTAGCCAACAAAGGCTCCACAAAGCTTTGTTGTCTTTCAACCCAATATTCTTTTCAGCAGTAAAACACACTCGAATCCTCGCTTTTAACCATTACTTCACCAAATACTCATCAGTCTGAAATTCCTACATTCATCACACCCAGAAAAGCAGGAGCCAGCTGGTCAGGCTCAAGCGCTGGCCGTCCAACAGGCCAAGGCGGAGGTGCGAATGAGGAGCCACATCAGGCCACATGTCTACCCAAGGCAACTGTCCTTCGCGGAGCTGTCTGACCATGTGTGCCACCACGACTGCGGCTCATCAAGGAGGCCGTGCACCACCTCTGCCAGTTAGTGGTACACCTGGCACCACGGGGGTATGGAGGAGGACAGCCGCTCCCAGTGGCCGTCAAGGTGATGATCGCCCTGAAATTCTATGCCTCTGGCTCATTCCAGGGCTTGAGTAGGGACCTGTGTGGAACCTTACAATTGTCCGCACACAGCTGTACCTGCTGTCATGGATGCCCTATGCACCTGGGCATCAGACTACATCACCTTCAACCCAGACCAGGCCCAACAAGTTGCCTGGGCATCAGGATTTGCCGCCATCGCTGGCACGTTTCAGGTCCAGGGGCCGATCAATGGTGTGCATGTTGCCCTCCGAGCACCGGTTCAACATGGATTTCCCTTTATTAATAGGAAGGACTTCCACTCCATGAAAGTGCAGTTAGTGTGTGACCACCACCAGCACATCATGCATGTCAGCGCCCGATATCTAGGCAGCGTGCACGACGCACACGTTCTGGCGCTCTTGTCGGTTCCCAGCACCTTTGGGGTGCTCCCTCGGGTGAGGGGTTGACGAATGTGCGGAGGCCTCAGATCGAGGGGGAAAACCGTTACAATAGCGCTCACACAGCAACCAGGAGCATCATCGAGCGGTGCACTGGCTGATTGAAGATGTGCTTCCAGTGCCTGGACTGCTCTGGTGGGCGACTCCAATGTAGCCCCCGTAGTTTCTCGCAAATCATAGTGGCCTGCTGCATTCTTCATAACTTCGCAAAGCAGAAGGGTGATATGGGGGAGGAATAAGAACGGCAGGCATCGTCTGATGAGGAAGAAAAGGATGGTTTCCAGGAAGACCTGGACGTGCAGCTGGAGCAGGCTGCACAATATATGATTCAGGGCCCCCACACACAGGACAACCTCCCGATTTACCAACCCAGAGGCCAGGCCAGCGGCAGCTCCGCCATCCTGCCCCACCTCTTTATCCCCTTCCCTACTTCAATCACCTCCTCCCAACAAAGTCCACTTTCCCCTGAGATTCTCACCCCTCCCCTCTCCCTCAGTCCATCCATCCCTTCCCTCTCCCTCAGTCCGTCCACCCCCCCTCTCCTTCAGTCCATCCATCCCTCTCCTCTCCCTCAGTCCATCCACCCCTCCCCTCTCCTTCAGTCCATCCATCCCTTCCCTCTCCCTCAGTCCGTCCACTCCCCCTCCCTCAGTCCATCCATCCCTCCCCTCTCCCTCAGTCCGTCCACCCCCCCTCCCTCAGTCCATCCACCCCTCCCCCTCAGTCCATCCACCCCTCCCCTCTCCCTCAGTCTGTCCACCCCTCCCCTCTCCCTCAGTCTGTCCACCCCTCCCCTCTCCCTCAGTCCATCCACCCCTCCCCTCTCCCTCAGTCTGTCCACCCCTCCCCTCTCTCTCAGTCCATCCACCCCTTCCCTCTCCCTCAGTTCATCCACCCCTCCCCTCTCAGTCCGTCCACCCCTGTCCTCTCAGTCCATCCACCCCTCCCCTCTCCCTCAGTCCGTCCACCCCCCCTCCCTCAGTCCATCCACCCCTCCCCTCTCCCTCAGTCTGTCCACCCCTCCCCCCTCCCTCAGTCCATCCACCCCTTCCCTCTCCCTCAGTCCGTCCACCCCTCCCCTCTCAGTCTGTCCACCCCTGCCCTCTCAGTCCATCCACCCCTCCCATCTCCCTCAGTCCGTCCACCCCCCCTCCCTCAGTCCATCCACCCCTCCCCTCTCCCTCAGTCCATCCATCCCTCCGCTCTCCCTCAGTCCGTCCACCCCTCCCCTCTCGCTCAGTCTGTCCACCCCTCCCCTCTCCCTCAGTCCATCCATCCCTCCCCTCTCCCTCAGTCCGTCCACCCCTCCCCTCTCAGTCCGCCCACCCCTCCCCTCTCCCTCAGTCCATCCATCCCTCCCCTCTCCCTCAGTCCGTCCACCCCTGCCCTCTCAGTCCATCCACCCCTCCCCTCTCAGTCCGTCCACCCCTGCCCTCTCAGTCCATCCACCCCTCCCCCCTCAGTCCGTCCACCCCGCCCCTCTCAGTCCATCCACCCTTCTTCTCTCCCTCAGTCCATCCACCCCTCCCCTCTCAGTCTGTCCACCCCTCCCCTCTCCCTCAGTCCATCCATCCCTCCCCTCTCAGTCCGCCCACCCCTGCCCTCTCAGTCCATCCACCCCTCCCCTCTCCCTCAGTCCGTCCACCCCTCCCCTCTCAGTCCGTCCACCCCTGCCCTCTCAGTCCATCCACCCCTCTCCTCTCCCTCAGTCCGTCCACCCCCCCTCCCTCAGTCCATCCACCCCTCCCCTCTCCCTCAGTCTGTCCACCCCTCCCCCCTCCCTCAGTCCGTCCACCCCTCCCCTCTCAGTCCGTCCACCCCTGCCCTCTCAGTCCATCCACCCCTCCCCTCTCCCTCAGTCCGTCCACCCCTCCCCTCTCCCTCAGTCTGTCCAGCCCTCCCCTCTCCCTCAGTCCATCGACCCCTCCCCTCTCCCTCAGTCCATCCACCCCTCCCCTCTCCCTATATCCATCCACCCCTTCCCTCTCCCTCAGTCCGTCCACCCCTCCCCTCTCAGTCTGTCCACCCCTCCCATCTCCCTCAGTCCGTCCACCCCCCCTCCCTCAGTCCATCCACCCCTCCCCTCTCCCTCAGTCCGTCCACCCCTCCCCTCTCGCTCAGTCTGTCCACCCCTCCCCTCTCCCTCAGTCCATCCATCCCTCCCCTCTCAGTCCGCCCACCCCTGCCCTCTCAGTCCATCCACCCCTCCCCTCTCCCTCAGTCCGTCCACCCCTCCCCTCTCAGTCCGTCCACCCCTGCCCTCTCAGTCCATCCACCCCTCCCCTCTCCCTCAGTCCGTCCACCCCGCCCCTCTCAGTCCATCCACCCTTCTTCTCTCCCTCAGTCCGTCCACCCCTCCCCTCTCCCTCAGTCTGTCCAGCCCTCCCCTCTCCCTCAGTCCATCGACCCCTCCCCTCTCCCTCAGTCCATCCACCCCTCCCCTCTCCCTCAGTCCATCCACCCCTCCCCTCTCCCTCAGTCTGTCCACCCCTTCCCCCTTCCTCAGTCCATTCACTTCTTCCCTCTCCATCAGTCCATCGACCCCTCACCTCTCCCTCAGTCCATCCACCCCTCCCCTCTCCCTATATCCATCCATCCCTCTCCGCTCCCTCAGTCCATTGACCCCTCACCTCTCCCTCAGTCCATCCACCCCTCCCCTCTCCCTATATCCATCCACCCCACCCCTCTCCCTCAGTCCATCCACCTCTCCCCTCTCCCTCAGTCCATCCACCCCTTCCCTCTCGCTCAGTCCACCACCTCTCCCCCTCCCTCAGTCCATCTACACCTCCCCTCTCCCTCAGTCCATCCAGCCCTCCCCTCTCCCTCAGTCCATCTACCCCTTCCCTCTCCCTCAGTCCGTCCACCCCTCCCCTCTCTCTCAGTCCATCCACCTCACCCCCTCCCTCAGTCCATCCACCCCTTCCCTCTCCCTCATTCCGTCCACCCCTCCCCTCTCCCTCAGTCCATCCACCCCTCCCCTCTCACTCAGTCTGTCCACACCTCCCCTCTCCATCAGTCTGTCCACCCCTTCCCCCTCCCTCAGTCCATCCGCCCCTTCCCTCTCCCTCAGTCCATCGCCCCCTCCCCTCTCCCTCAGTTCATCCACCCCTCACCTCTCCCCTCAGTCCATCCACCCCTCCCCTCTCCCTCAGTCCATCCACCCCTTCCCTCTCCCTCAGTCCACCCACCCCTTCCTTCTCCCTCAATCCATCCACACCTTCCCTCTCCCTCAGTCTGTCCACCCCTCCCCTCTCCCTCAGTCCATCCACCCCTCCCCTTTCCCTCAGTCCATCCTCCCCTTCCCTCTCCCTCAGTCTATCCACCCTTCCCCTCTCCCTCAGTCCATCCACCTCTCCCCTCTCCCTCAATCCATCCTCCCCTCACCTCTCCCTCAGTCTGTCCACCCCTCCCCTCTCCCTCAGTCCATCCCCCCTCCCCTCTCCCTCAGTCCATCCATCCCTTCCCTCTCCCTCAGTACATCCACCCCTTCCCTCTCCCTCAGTCTATCCAGCCCTTCCCTCTCCCTCAGTCCATCCCCCCTCCCCTCTCCCTCAGTCCATCCATCCTTCCCTCTCCCTCAGTCCATCCTCCCCTTCCCTCTCCCTCAGTACATCCACCCCTCCCCTCTCCATCAGTCTGTCCACCCCTCCCCTCTCCCTCAGTCCACCCTCCCCTTCCCTCTCCTCAGTCTATCCACCCTTCCCCTCTCCCTCAGTCCATCCACCCCTTCCCTCTCCCTCAATCCCTCCACCCCTCCCCTCTCCCTCAGTCCATCCACCTGGAGGAATGTTATAAGCAGTTTGTGACTGAGCTGGCCCCCACCATTTGGCCATGTTTAATGAAGTGGTGGAGAAGGGGGAGCTTTCGGTTACATTAGTGCCGATGTCTATTGCTGATCCCGAAAAAGGGGAAGGTTCCATTGGAGCACACGTCCTATAGCCCGATCCTGCTGATGAATAGGGACTGAAAGTCCAGGCAAAGGTATTGGCGAGAAGGTTGGAGAGTGTGTACCAGAGGTGTGTCGGAGGACCAAACAGGATTTGTGAAGGGGAGGCGGCTTTCTAGTAATATTAGAAGGTTGCTGAATGTTATTATAACCCTGTTGTGGGAGGGAGAGCCGGGGGTGATAGTGTCCATCGACGCAGAGAATGCCTTTGACCGGGTAGAATGGAGGTTGATGGAACCATCAATTCAGCGAACACGTGTAGTTGGATCTGAACAGAGGCTTTAATACACTTACAATAGAGCCAGCCTATTCGTCGTTGAACTTCAGGTGAAATGGCAGTCTGGCTCTAAGGCACTGATCTTTATACATCGGTCCCAGGGGGAGGAGTCCTGGGCGGAGCCAAGGGAGGGGCCCAGTACAAACTCTCGCATACTCCCAGAGCGACTCCCCCTGGTGGTCGGATAGTGCAACTGTACTTACAATGGGTAGATAACGAACATATATACATGGAGTGAGATTGGCAACTATATATAGTGTGAATCACATTCACCACATTCACTCCCTGTTATAAAAATCAAGTCCGGCGGGGGTGATGGCTCAAAGAGTCAGTCTGTCCGGTGGACGAATTGTCCGTTTTGATCTGCGGAGCACCGGGGTTGCAGCCTCTTGCGGTGGCTGGGCGGGCGTCGAGGTCTGGGGTACGGTTCCAGCTCTGGGGCGAGTCTTGTCCGAGCCTCATACACCTCCTGGTCGAATGGAGTCTGGGGGCGCAGGGGGTGGGCTGGTGCTGGCGCTCGGGACTGGTGGGGTGAGCTTGCAGAATCGGGGACGCAAGGGGGCGGCCGTATAGGGAACGGGGAAAGGAGTTCCTCGGTGGGGGTAGATGGGGGGCTGGATCCAGCTGGTGCCAGGTCCCGGAGGGATACTGTGTCCTGGCGACCGTCCGGGAACTCAACAAATGCGTACTGTGGGTTGGAATGAAGCAGACGCACCTTTTCAACAATGGGGTCGGTCTTGTGCGCTCTGACGTGCTTCCTTAGGAGAACCGGGCCTGGCGTCCTCAGCCACGCTGGAAGTGAGACCCCTGTGGTAGTGCCCCTGGAAAAAATGAAGAGCCGCTCGTGGGGGGTTTGGTTGGTAGCTGTACACAGGAGGGATCTAATTGCGTGGAGCGCGTCAGGGAGGACTTCCTGCCATTGGGAAACTTGGAGCTTCCTGGACCTGAGGGTCAGTAGGACGGTCTTCCAGACCGTCGCGTTCTCCCTCTCCACCCGTCCGTTCCCCCTGGGGTTGTAACTGGTAGTCCTGCTCGAGGTGATGCCCTTGTCAAGCAGGTACTGACGCAGCTCGTCGCTCATAAAGGACGCACCCCGGTCGCTGTGCACGTAGCTGGGGAAACCGAACAGGGTGAAGACACTATGCAGGGCCCTAATGACTGTGTGGGAGGTCATATCGGGGCATGGGATGCCGAAGGGGAATCGGGAGAACTCGTCAATAATGATAAAGAAGTAAATATTTTTGTTAGTGGAGGGGAGTGGCCCTTTGAAATCGATCGCAAGGCGTTCAAAGGGCCTAGAAGCCTTGACCAGGTGGGTCCTGTCTGGTCTATAGAAGTGCGGTTTGCACTCCGCACAGATCGGGCAGTCCCTGGTGACCGCTTTTACCTCCTCGTTGGAGAAAGGCAGGTTTCGGGCTCTGATGTAGTAGGCGAGCCGGGTGACCCCTGGGTGGCAGAGGTCATCGTGGATGGCTTTTAGGCGGCTGATTTGCGCGCTGCGCATGTCCCGCGGGATAGGGCATCCGAGGGCTCGTTGAGCTTCCCCGGTTGATATTTGATATCGTAATTGTAGGTGGAGAGTTCAATCCTCCACCGAAGAATTTTGTCATTTTTAATTTTGCCCCTTTGCGAGTTGTCAAACATGAAGGCGACCGACCGTTGGTCGGTAATGAGGGTGAACCTCCTACCAGCGAGGTAGTGCCTCCAGTGTCGGATAGCCTCCACGATGGCTTGTGCTTCCTTCTCGACTGAGGAGTGTCAGAGTTCTGAAGCTGATAGGGTACGGGAGAAAAATGCAACGGGCCGCCCTGCTTGGTTTAAAGTGGCTGCTAGCGCTACCTCTGAGGCGTCGCTCTCAACCTGAAAGGGAGTGGATTCATCCACCGCCCGCATGGCTGCTTTGGCGATGTCGTCCCTGATGCAGCTGAAGGCCTGGCGCACCTCAGCAGACAGGGGAAATCGTGTGGCCTTGAAGAGTGGGTGGGCTTTGTCCGCATATTGGGGGACCCACTGGGCGTAGTACGAAAAGAGCCCCAAGCACCGTTTGAGGGCCTTGGGGCCATGCGGTCCGGGTCTGGGCCCAGGACTCCGTTCTCCACGACGTAGCCGAGGATGGCTAGTCTGTTTGTGCGGAACACGCATTTCTCCTTGTTATATGTAAGGTTTAATTTTTGGGCCGTCTGGAGAAAACGGTGGAGGTTGGCGTCGTGGTCCTGCTGGTCATGGCCGCAGACAGTAACATTGTCCAGATACGGAAACGTGGCCCGCAGCCCGTACTGGTCTACCATTCGGTCCATTGCTCGTTGGAACACCGAAACCCCGTTAGTGACGCCGAAGGGAACCCGGAGGAAATGGAAGAGGCGGCCATCGGCCTCGAACGCCATTTAGTGGCGGTCCTCCGGGCGGATTGGGAGCTGGTGGTATGCAGACTTCAGATCCATCGTGGAAAATACCCGATATTGGGCGATCTGGTTTGCCATGTCTGCAATTCTGGGGAGGGGATACGCGTCTAGGAGCGTAAAGCGATTGATGGTCTGGCTATAATCGACGACCATGCGGAATTTTTCCCTGGACTTGACGACCACCACCTGAACTCTCCAGGGACTGTTACTGGCCTCTATGATCCCCTCACTGAGCAGCCTTCGGACCTCCGTTCTGATAAATACCCTATCCTGCAGGCTGTACCGCCTGCTGCGGGTGGCTACCGGTTTGCAATCCGGGGTGAGGTTGGCGAAGAGAGGAGGGGGGCGATGCGCAGTGTGGCGAGGCTGCAGATAGTGAGTGGGGGCAGGGGCCCGCCGAAGCTGAGGGTGAGACTCTTGAGGTTACATTAGAAATCCAAGCCTAAGAGGAGTGGCGCGCAGAGGTCGGGCAAGACATACAAATTTGGAATAGCTAGCGCCTCGAATCGTTAGCGTTGCTGTAGTGCGGCCTTGGATTTGGATGGAATGGGAGCCCGAAGCGAGGGCGATAGTTTGGTTGACGGGATAAATAGGGAGAGAACAGCGTCTTACCAGCTCTGGGTGTATGAAGCTCTCTGTGCTCCCAGAGTCGAAGAGGCACGACGTGTTGTACCCATTGATCTGGACCTCCGTCATCGAATTTCTCAGGTGCTTGGGGCGAGATTGGTCGAGGGTGACCGCGTTGAGTTGCGGACCGCGTGGTGGGTTCCCGGGGGAGTCGAATTCTTCCGATCGGGCGTCCTGTCGAGTAGATGCCGCTGCGTTCTGGCGAGCTTGATGCAGGAACATTGCGCTGAGTTGCGGGCCATGTGGTGACTGCCCGAGGAGGTCGTACTCCTCCGATGAGCTGTTTGAGTCTGGGGATGCAGCTAGGGCCCGTGGATCGCACGTGGAGGGTGGTGGTGAAGATGGCGTCCAAGATGGCGGCCCCCATGAATCGCACGTGGCCGGCCGCATGGTGGAGGTTTGCCAAGATGGCGGCCCCCATGATCACACGTGGCGGGAGGGGGCGGAGCCTGAGCGTAGGCCGCAGCGTTTCAGGCCCCGCGGGCCTGCTGGTGCTGGGGGCGATGTTTTTGGACTGTTGGGGTGTTGAGGGCTGGGGCCCTTCTGCCGAGGCACACTCTAGCATAGTGGCCTTTCTTCCCGCAGCTGCTGCAGGTCGCGGATCGGGCTGAGCAGTGCTGCCGCGGGTGCTGGCTTTGTCCACAGAAGTAGCAGGCTGGAGCAGTTGAATAACTGGTTTGGGGAGCTGAATAGTGGCAGGCTGGAGCAGTTGAATAACTGGTTTGGGGAGCTGAATAGTGGCAGGCTGGAGCAGTTGAATAACTGGTTTGGGGAGCTGAATAGTGGCAGGCTGGAGCAGTTGAATAACTGGTTTGGGGAGCTGAATAGTGGCAGGCTGGAGCAGTTGAATAACTGGTTTGGGGAGCTGAATAGTGGCAGGCTGGAGCAGTTGAATAACTGGTTTGGGGAGCTGAGTAGCTGTCTGGGGAAGCTGAGTAATTAGCTGGAGCAGCTGGATAGCTTGAGTAGTAGACTGGGACAGTAGGGCGACCGGCTGTGGCAGCGCGATAGCTGGGGGGCCTTGCGGCACAGGCTTGGGGGGTCCTCAGGTCAGGGGCCCATGCGGGGTTAGCGGGGTCCGCGGGGAACGCGTTGAGGCTGCGGAAGGAAACTTCCATCGTGATAGCAGCCTCTACGGTAGTCTCTAAGCCCTGGGCCCCATTTTCTAATAGTCTCTGGCGTACATAGCTAGATCGAAGGCCCGCTACAAAAACATCCCGCACAGCAAGCTCCCTATGTTCGGCCACGGTTACGGCCTGGTAATTGCAGTCATTTGAGAGATTGTTCAACTCGCGTGTAAATTCAGCTTAAGTTTCAGTAGACCGTTGTCGGTTAGTCGTGAACACATGGAGGGCAAAGACCTCGTTCATGGGCCTAATATACATTTTGTCCAAAATCGCCAGCGCTGCGGTGTAGGAACCGGCTGGATTTAATTGTGTAGAAATTCTGTGGCTTATCCTCGCATGCAGTAGGCTGAGCTTTTGTTCCTCCGTAGTTTCAGCGGTGCTGATTTCGGCCAGGTAGGCCTTAAAACATTTCAGCCAGTGGCAGAAGGTTTCTTTCACCTCTGCATCCTGCGGATCGAGTTCTAGACGTCCTGGTTTTAGAGCGGATCCCATGCTTTACTTCGGCAGCTTCTTAAGTGTATTAAATTGATGGAACCATCAATTCAGCGAACACGTGTAGTTGGATCTGAACAGAGGCTTTAATACACTTACAACAGAGCCAGCCTATTCGTCGTTGAACTTCAGGTGAAATGGCAGGCTGGCTCTAAGGCACTGATCTTTATACATCGGTCCCGGGGGAAGGAGTCCTGGGCGGAGCCAAGGGAGGAGCCCAGCACAAACTCTCGCATACTCCCAGAGCGACTCCTCCTGGTGGTCGGATAGTGCAACTGTACTTACAATGGGTAGATAACGAACATATATACATGGAGTGATATTGGCAACTATATATAGTGTGAATCACATTCACCACAGAGGTATTTGTTCGAAATGCTGGTGAAGTTTGGGTTTGGGCCGAGTTTTGTGGTGTGAGTTTGGTTGCTGTATGCGTCGCCCATGGCAAGTGTGCAAACGAATGAGACGAGCTTGGGGTATTTTGGGCTGTACAGGACGATGAGGCGAGGTGCCCACTGTCCCCACTGCTGTTCATGCTGGCGATGGAGCCCTTGGTGATGGCACTTCGGGCTTCAGCTGAGTGGCAGAGGACTGGGTGGGGACAGGGAGAACTGGGTTGTGCTGTACGCCATGACCTGTTGTTGTTTGTGATGGACCAGTTAAAAAGTATGGGAAAAATCATGGGTTTACTGGAGAGGTTTGGGGCCTTCTCGGGCTATAAAGTGAAAGCTTCGGGATAGGGGGCAAACCTCGGAGCTCTGCCATTTAAGACGGCAGGGGAGAGGTTCCAGTATTTGGGGATCCAGGTAAATTATAAGTGGGCCACAATGCATGTGTGGAACCTGACGGGATTGGTGGAGGAGGTTAAGGGGGGCCTGAAATGGTGTGATTCTCTGCATTTGACATTGGCGGGGAGGGTTCAGATGGTAAAGATGAACATCCCCTTCACAAATCCTGCCAAGATTCCTGTTTGTGTTTCAATCTTTCTTGATTTTTCTCCCTCAAGGCCATTTTTCGGAAGGTAGATGGGTTAATCTCAGAATTTGTACAGGCATGGAGGGTGCCGAGGTCTAACAGGACTCTGACGCAAAGGCTGAGGCAGGAAAGAGGGCGGCGCTCTCAAATCTGTTGCATTACCATTGGGTAGCGAGTGTGTAGAAGGTGAGACAATGATGGGAGGGGAAGGAGGCAGATTGGGTCAGATTAGAAGAGGGTAGGACCCTGAGGGCCCTTGTGACGGTCCCGCTGTTGTTCACCCTGAGGAATTACACGAGTAATCTGGTGGTGGAGATGTCCATAAGAATTTGGAACCAGCTGAGGAGGCACTTTAAACTGGGACACACGTCGGTGATGACTCCGCTGTGTGGGAATCACAGGTTTACGTAGGGGGGAATGGATGGGATGTACAGGCGATGGAAGGAGGAAGGGCTCGTGTGAGTCAGGAACATGTTTGTGGAGAGCAGGTTTTCTGGGCTAGAGGAACCGTGGGAGAAGTTTGAGCAAACGTGGGGGAGTGTGACGAAAGAGAAAATGCTGGAAAATCTCAGCTGGTCTAGGAAGAGAAAAGAGCTAACGTTTCGAGTCCAGATGACAGCTTTGTCAAAGCTCAACTTTGACCAAGGTCCATCTGGACTCGAAACGTTAGCTCTTTTCTCTCCCGACAGATGCTGCCAGACCTGCTGAGATTTTCCAGCATTTTCTCTTTGGTTTCAGATTCCAGCATCAGCAGTAATTTGCTTTTTTGGGGGAGTGAGTTCAGATATTGGCAGGTGTGGGACTTTGCACGGCGGGTATTGTCTTCATTCCCTCAGGTACCGGAATATAAACTTTTTCAGAAAATGTTGCTCCCGAATGATTGGGGGGGGGGGGGGGGGGGGGGGTAATATGAGGTAGGTCCATTCAAAAGTCTGATGGCAGTCGGGAAGAAGCTGTTCTTGGGAGAGCAGGACACGGCCTTAGGGAAAAGGATCAAGTGGGAGGAGGAGCTGGGGAGGGAGATTTGATGGGGATTTTGGTAATTTGCTGAGTGAATTCAACCTCCTGCTGTGCAAGGATGAGTGTTATACAGTTTAAGGTGGTGCACAGGGTCCACATGGCTCAGGCCCGGATGAGTGGGTTTTTCCCGACGGTAGCGGAAGGGTGCGAGAGGTGTGGGAGGAGGCTGCCGAATCATGCCCATATGGTCTGGGGGTGTGAGGAGTTGGAGAACTTTTGGGAGGCGATATTTAGGAGCCTATTGAGGATTGTAGGGTTTGCGATGAATCCAGACCCTATGGTAGCGATCTTTGGCATGTCGGAGGTGTTGGAGCTGCTGGAGGAGAAGGGGACCGTGTTGTGGCCTTCGCTTCTGATTGCACAGTGACGGATACTTTTGAATTGGAGGTTGGCTACACCACCGGGGGGTTGCGGCATCGCTGGGAGACTTGTACAAGTTTCTCAGGTTGGAGAAAAGGGATCAGAAGAATCCCCCTTCGAGGCACGGGGGATGCCATTCATGGCTATATTTGTGGAGCTGTTTGTCACGAGGGAGAGGGGGGGGAGTAAATGGGGAAATGTGTACAAAGTGTTTACTTTTAAGGTTGTGTTCCTATGTTGGACACGTTTGGAGTAAAATACCTTTAAAAAAAAAGAGGCGCCACCTGGTGCCATGAGTCCTGGAGGAACTTTCTGAACCATGGGCATGATGCCCTTAGGCATGGAGTACTGAAACTGGGTCATGTCCCTCAGCGAGTGAGCCGTGCCCGTCACTGCCTCGGTCATGTCCCTCTGTGACTGTGACATATCCCTCTGTGACTGGCTAAGGTCAGCCAGTGTCTGACCAATGCTCATGATGCCCTCAGCCGTGACCAGTTGTGAACGGGCCAAGCTCTGGAGCACCGTGGCAATGTTCAGGTGTGCCCGAGACATCTTCACCTGTGAATGGACTCTCCTGTCCTGCACCTCAGCCATGGACAGCACAGTGTGCCCAAAGCCTTGGACGTCGGCACCATCTCCTGCACCTGAAGGTGGCTGGACTCCTCCAGCTATATTTGCAGGCGCTGGAAGGTTGCAGACACCCCCTTCTGTAGATTCTGCCTCTGAATCTGCACCAGTAATGGGACCATAGTTTCTAGAAACGTAATATCTGTCTTCATGGTAGCTGTTCTCTGGAGTTTGACAGTCCTCCGACCGTCCACGCCCTCGGGAGTCCCTGCCTTTACCTGATGCGCTGCAGCATGTATGTGGTGCTCACCAGAGGGCGACCCAGTATCCTGATTGCTCCAAGTTACAGACGGGGGTCAGGAAGTAATAGATTTGGAGAATGGACAGTGAATGGCATTGCCACAGACTGAAGAGAGGCCGGGCAAAGAAGTTAGCAGAAAATCAGTGACTGCAAGGAGTCGGAAAGTGGCAGAATCAGAATATTGAGGGGTGAGATAGTTATTTGTACTTTCAAAGACAGAAAGTGAATCTATTTCAGTGAGTTCAAGAGCCGAACCGTGAAAACGTTGGAGATCTGAAGACAGTTGCATTTCTCAAAAATCTTTTTTTGAAAAATGAAATATTTCATTTCATAGTATCTACTTAATATTCAGAAGACCATTACTAATTTCAGAAAAAAAGTCATGAGGAAAATGGTAGTTGATACATGGGTTAAACAAATTTATACGATGTACCTTCAGCCTTATATGATTGGCAGTATCATCAGACAAGATCAAATCTCGAAAGGACAAAGTAGCGAATCATCGGCCCAAAGTAGCAGTAATAAACTGTCCAATCTTTTAGAACATAGAACATAGAACAATACAGCACAGAACAGGCCCTTCGGCCCTCAATGTTGTGCCGAGCCATGATCACCCTACTCAAACTCACGTATCCACCCTATACCCATAACCCAACAACCCCCCCCTTAACCTTACTTTTTTATTAGGATACTACGGCCAATTTAGCATGGCCAATCCACCTAACCCGCACATCTTTGGACTGTGGGAGGAAACCGGAGCACCCGGAGGAAACCCACGCACACACGGGGAGGACGTGCAGACTCCGCACAGACAGTGACCCAGCCGGGAATCGAACCTGGGACCCTGGAGCTGTGAAGCATTTATGCTAACCACCATGCTACCCTGCTGCCTTTTCTTTTTCTTAACTATAATTGAACAAAACAAAGGGAAACGTGTAAACTAAATGTTAATGTTATTCCTCGTCATTAGCTACAGCTGATCAGTAATTTTTCAGATTGAAGCCTCTGGTGTGGATCAGTTTAGTTCTGGAATGTGGTGATTTCTCGGAATAGCTGATTTGCCACTAGGTGGTGGCTGAGCTTAGCTCACCCATGAATAATAGAACCTCCCTCGTGTCTGATCCATTCCCTTTACTCATGGTGAAGCTCTCTGTGGACTCATGTGCAGCCCAATCCTTTAATGGAACTGACATAAGTGACAAACTCAGGCAGCCTGCGTTTTTAAAGGGTCAGTCTCCTTCGGGTTTTCCAGTTAATCTGCGACACAACATGTGAGAACCCATAGGCGGCATACCAGAATGTGTCCATCATACAGAGACTGTCCTGTCATTTCTTGCTCATCATGTTTATACAGGCACAAGGGGAGACGATATTAGACTTATGCTATGTAGAATCAACAGATACAAAGCACTGACTACTGAAAACCAAAGGAGGGAGTTACAACATAGGGTCCACAATTCACATTGTGTAGACTGAGGGAAAAGTCTTCTCTTCTGTTACAGTCAAAAAAAACTTCTTCATTCTTCAAAGCCTCTCAGAAAGCTATCCACGGTGCTTTAATATTGAAAACCACGCAAGTGTTTCATCAATCTCAGTTAACTTCATGTGATCATCCATCATATATTTAAGACATCACATTAAGCAATTGCAGCATCTAGACAGAAGTTCTATTTGTTGGATATTTCCCCTCCATAGAGACATACCCCAGTTAGTTACGCCCAGATAGTTTAAGTACAGGCTGGGAGAACACAGGCTAAGTGACTGTTCGAACCTGCACGAGACAAACAAAGAACAAAGAACAAAGAACAAAGAAAAGTGCAGCACAGGAACAGGCCCTTCGACCCTCCAAGCCCGTGCCGACCATGCTGCCATTCTAAACTAAAATCTTCTACACTTCCTGGGCCCATTTCCCTCTATTCCCATCCTATTCATGTATTTGTCCAGATGCCCCTTAAATGTCACTATCGTCCCTGCTTCCACCACCTCCTCCGGCAGCGAGTTCCAGGAACCCACTACACTTGCCTCGTACATCTCCTCTAAACCTTGCCCCTCGCACCTTAAACCTATGCCCCCTAGTAATTGACCTCTCTACCCTGGGAAAACGCCTCTGACTATCCACTCTGTCTATGCCCCTCATAATTTTGTAGACCTCTATCAGGTCGCCCCTCAACCTCCGTCATTCCAGTGAGAACAAATCGCGTTTATTCAACCGCTCCTCATAGCTAATGGCCTCCATACCAGGCAACATCCTGATAAATCTCTTCTGCACCCTCTCTAAAGCCTCCACATCCTTCTGGTAGTGTGGCGACCAGAATTGAACACTATACTCCAAGTGTGGCCTAACTAAGGTTCTATACAGCTGCAACATGACTTGCCAATTTTTATACTCAGTGCCCCGGCCAATGAAGGCAAGCGTGCCGTATGCCTTCTTGACTACCTTCTCCGCCTGTGTTGCCCCTTTCAGTGACCTGTGGACCTGTACACCTAGATCTCTCTGACTTTCAATACTCTTGAGGGTTCTATCATTCACTATATATTCCCTACCTCCATTAGACCTTCCAAAATGCATTACCTCACATTTGTCCGGATTAAACTCCATCTGCCATCTCTCCGCCCAAGTCTCCAAATGATCTAAATCCTGCTGTATCCTCTGACAGTCCTCATCGCTATCCGCAATTCTACCAACCTTTGTGCCGTCTGCAAACTTACTAATCAGACCAGTTACATTTTCCTCCAAATCAATTATATATACTACGAACAGCAAAGGTCCCAGCACTGATCCCTGCGGAACACCACTAGTCACAGCCGTCCAATCAGAAAAGCACCGTTCCATTGCTACTCTCTGCCTTCTATGACCTAGCCAGTTCTGTATCCATCTTGCCAGCTCACCCCTGATCCCGTGTGATTTCACCTTTTGTACCAGTCTGCCATGAGGGACCTTGTCAAATGCTTTACTGAAGTCCATATAGACAACATCCACTGCCCTACCTGCATTAATCATCTTTGTGACCTCTTCGAAAAACTCTATCAAGTTAGTGAGACACGACCTCCCCCTCACAAAACCATGCTGCCTCTCACTAATACATCCATTTGCTTCCAAATGGGAGTAGATCCAGTCTCGGAGAATTCTCTCCAGTAATTTCCCTACCATTGACGTAAGGCTCACCTGCCTGTAGTTCCCTGCATTATCCTTGCTACCTTTCTTAAACAACCTACGAGGTTGGAGCAAACAGTCTCCCCGTGGCTCCCGTTGAGTACAAGCTCCCCTGCTGAGGGGGTG
Source organism: Scyliorhinus canicula (assembly GCF_902713615.1). Lineage (NCBI taxonomy): Eukaryota > Metazoa > Chordata > Chondrichthyes > Carcharhiniformes > Scyliorhinidae > Scyliorhinus > Scyliorhinus canicula. The sequence continues at coordinate 19,576,722 of NC_052146.1, forward strand.
GGGAGCCCGAGAGCATTCATCATTGAGTTTTATATAAAGTCAGCCATGTGTGGAACCAACAGAACAGACTCGGCTGATATCTGCAGCGGGATTCTCTGACTCCCCCCCCCCCCCCCCTGCCGGGTCGGGAATCCCCGGGGGTGGGGGGGGGGGCGTGAATCCCTCCCCGGCTGTCGTATTCTCCGGCGCCGGTTTTCGGGCGGGGCAGGATTCACGCCACGCCGGTCGGGGCCGTTGGCAGCGCCCCCCCCCCCCCCCCCCCCCCCCCCCCCGAGCGCCCCCCCCGAGCGGCTGCCCGTTTCTGGCCAGTCCCATTGGCGTGGGTTAGACATGGTCCCACATGGCGGGAGCTGGCAGGTAAGTCAGCTGGGGCCCATCCTCGGGGGTGGGGGGGGGGGGTGGGGTGGGGCACGGGGGGAATCCTACCCCGGGCGGGACCCCCATGGTGGTCTGGCCCACCGATCTACGGGCGGGCCTGTGCCGTGGGGGCAATCCTTCCTTCCGGGCCGGCCCCTGTAGGGCTCCGCCATGGCCTGCGGTGCCAGAATACAATGGCTGGTCTGTGCATGCGCCGAACCACGCCGGCGGTTCCGCGCATGCGCGAGATCACGCCCGCCCTTTGGTGCATGCGCTAACTCATGCAGTCTCTTCGGCGTCGGCTGGTGCGGCACCAACCCCTCTGGTGTCCACCTAGCCCCCGGAAGTGCGGAGAATTCTGCACTTTCGGGGGCTGTTGACGCCGGAGTGGTTTGCGCCGGTTTTCCCGCCGGTGTGGGGACTTAGTCCCTGGAAAGGAGAATCCCGCCCTTGATATATATTATAAATATAATTGCTTTGCAATAAACATAGTTTTCTTTTACCTACTCGACTCAGACACATCTGTGGCCTAATAAAGTGACAACAGTTTGCCCATTGTTTGTCTCGCCATAGTCATCCTACCAGTAATGGCACTGGTTTGGAGCGTTATCTGGAGTGGCGTGATCCCCAGTGAACTTCCTGGATCCTAGTGAAAAAGGTGATGGTAAACCACCAGCAGTACCCTTAAATATGGATCTGACTTATTTAAGTATCAGGTTAACATGCCTTCCAACAGGGAGCTGAACTGATTTCAATTATCTTGTCAATGTGTAACCATTTCAGTGCCAAAGAGACAGCACTTACACCACCTGCCCACGCGAAAGAGATGGTCGTTAATTTACCTCGAGACCCCGACAGCCAAACCATTATCGCATCAATATTCAAACAGAAAATGCTGGACAAACTCAGAAGGTCTGACAATATCTGCAGAAAGAGAAGCAAAGTTAATGTTTTGAGTCAATATGGCCCTTCTATAGAACTGAAGGAAGGTAGAAATGTAATGAATTATAAGTTGGAGAGGTGGGTGGAGGAGATGGCACAGAATAGAAGAACAGGGATAGGCAAAGGAGAGATTAGCAGAAGTGTCATGTACATAGTGGTTAGCACTGGTGCATCACAGCGCCAGGGTCCCAGGTTCGATTCCCGGCTTGGGTCACTGTCGGTGCGGAGACTGCACGTTCTCCCCATGTCTGCTTGGGTTTCCTCCGGGTGCTCCGGTTTCCTCCCACAGGCCCAAAAGATGGGCTGTTAGATAATTTGGACATTATGACTTCTCCCTCGGTGTACCTGAACAGGCGCCGGAATGTCGCGACTAGGGAATTTTCACAGCAACTTCATTGCAGTGTTAATGTAAGCCTACTTGTGACAATAATAAGACAAAGGGGAGAGTTAATGGTGCCATTAAGGGATGTAGAGGGCTAACAGTGGCAAATGGTCAAATAGCAGACAATGTTAATGGGAGCATGGATTAACACCTTTGCCCCGACCTATCCGACGGCTCTTTAAAAACCTCGGCTGGGATTTGCTGCTGATGGGATTCGCTGTTCCACCAGCATCGCACCAACGTCCACAGGTTTCCCGGCAGTGTGGGGTGGCCACAGTGGGAAATCCTATTGGCAGGTGGCGGGAACAGAGGATCCCGGTGCCGGCTAGGTCGCACCACTGAGGAGCATGTGGCTGGCGGACTGGAGAATCCCTGCCCCAGGTCTGACTCCAGGAAAATTGCAGAGGAGATACCAACCTCCACAATGGAGCTGGCCAGGTCAGGAGTGCCAAATGTGGGCTTTCGACAGGAACCAGCCTGCACCCCTGAAAGGCACTCCTAAAAATCGCCCCAGCCCGGAAATAGATTTGGGAATCCCAGGAATCGACACTCATTTTTAAAGGGCTCCCTACTCAATGAAATCCAGGCCAAAGTGAAAATATTATCCATTCAAATTATTCAATTACATTCCAGTGCTTCCAGACTTATTTAACTGAGTGTTTCTGTGATCTGGGTATTTTATACAATTTACATTTATTAATAATAATGTAAAATGTGCTCATAACCATTTTAACATGGTGAAATATTATTTCCCAATTAACAATAGCCTCCCATCGCTTCAAACTGCCCATGGCTGCATGTCTTTTATACTGTACTCTGTTTAACTGATATCCTAATGGCAGTGACTCCTTAACTGGTGAAACAATCATTGTTATATTCTGCTTGTCAAGAGGTTACCTCTCTGGTCAATTTTATAAATTTTCTATGCTAATCATGACGTTTGGGTATGAAAAAAGGCATGGCCGATAAACGGAGATAAACAGTAGAGGATGGTGGGGTGGGGCGTGGGGGGGTTTATGTCTGGCCTAAGGCACCCAGGGATAGGGAGGGGAGGCTAGCAAGAAACATTCAGGGTTCCAATCTCTCTCTGATCAATGTGCAACGATGCCCACTGAGAAATGCATGTGAGTGGGTGTTGGCTGAGGAGACAGTCAGCGGTGCCCATGGTCCTGTCCATAACCAAAAAGCCGGCTGACTTCACCATAGAATCTCTACAGTACAGAAAGAGGCCATTTGACCCATCGGGTCTACACCGACCCTCTGAAAGAGCACCCTACAAAGGCCCACTCCCTCGTCCTAGCTCCGTAACCCCAACTAACCTCTTTGGACACTAAGGGGCAATTTTATCATGGCCAATCCACCATTTCAGTCTCACCTGGTTGGAGTAATGGAAGGATGCATAGCACTGCTATGATCAACACATGCTCTGTAGGCCCAATAATTGAATTAGAATTAGGATCTTTCCCTAACAACTGGCTGAGACGAATTGCATACATATGTCTAAGGGAGGATAGTTGAGTGCGTGGGGGAAGAATGGAATAGATGGATATGTCTTTAGGGTTTAATAAAGTAGGATGGGAGGAGGCTCCTGTGGAACATAAATACTGCATAGATAATTTCAGATGAATGTTTCTGCACTATAACGATGATGGCTTTCAGTTCTAGTTGAGTTCTGCCACTGACAAGAGAGACACGAGTAGTAAATGGTCTATTTCATATCCCTATATTCACCCATGTGTAGTTCAGAGCTATCAGAGAGTTGGGGAGAGTACAAGTGGGTGGGGAAGAAACCTCGAAAGAAAATGCCATTTCGCAGGGATCGGCTGCAGATTAATTAACACATTCACAAGGAGGAATCCTCTGAAATCCAGGAGGAGCCAGAGTTAATTCCACTCTCCGGACTGAATTAATTTATTTCCACGAGCGCTCTCTGTTTGAGACAGAATCCTGGGTCAGGGGTTGTAAATATCGGCTCAGGTTTCCCAATTCTTAATCAATAACTCCTGCTGACATTGTCTGCCGATCACGGTGGAGGTAGAGAGTTTAATGTCAGTCAGAAGAATGCCCCATATTCTTCTTCACATAGCGTCCGAGGACTCTAACTGATCAGCCAGATGGAGGATTATTTACATAGTCTAACACAGGGGTGGGCAAACTATGGCCCACGGGCCGCATGCGGCCCGCCAAAAGTTCTTTATGCGGCCCACCAAGTCATTTTAAAAAAAATGTTTAAAAACATTTTTTTTTTTTATTTTTTTTTTTTTTAATTTTTTTTGAGGTTAATGGGGGGGGGGGGGCTGTTGGGTTACTTACTGGTATAGGGTGGATACACTGACTTGAGTAGGGTGATCATTGCTCGGCACAACGTCGAGGGCCGAAGGGCCTGTTCTGTGCTGTATTGTTCTATGTTCTATGTTCTATATGAGGCGCCCAGAATCATAACCGGGTGAAGTAATTATTTTACTTAATATACTATGCGGCCCTTTAAAATTGTGAATTTCTGAATGTGGCCCTTGCACGGAAAAGTTTGCCCACCCCTGGTTTAACATCTTATCCAAATGGAGGTGCCACAGAAAGTAGCACTCCCTCACCACGGCACGGAGGTATCAGCCTATATTACGTGCTCAAGTCCCGGAGTGGGGGCTTCACGTGACAACTTGCTGACTCACAGATTGTTACCATTGAGCTGTGATTAAACTCCACAGTTAAATGCCCTCAATAGTTGCCCAGGTTTGTATGTGAGTACCTGCTTGACCAAAGGGGACAGTCAGCATCCATGACGTCATCAATTAATCAAACATGTTTTTCAGTCTGTGGAGTGAGCGGTTCCCTTTCGCCTCTCTTAAACTGTCCCGCTGGTTGAACAGCCGCCAATAATATTCCTGATCCGCGACAAGAAAATAATTCTTCCTCCCAGTGTGACCATTGTGGCAAAGGACGTGCTACTTCTTTTCTTCCTTTCAAGGTTTTTAAGCAATGAGACAGTGCAGTCAGCTAGGTTAGCAATCCCCCTTTTCCATTCATCAAGGGCCTGACAGCTAAAATTCATTTTAAGATGAAGAAAGTGCAATATAATCCTTTCTCCGAGACATTGATAGACTAGCAGCTGGGAAAGAATTGCGCAGTAGTAATGAAATTAGTCTAAAACTGCTAGAGGATTGCAGATAATTGCCCTTGTCTGTCATGGGCAATAACATCTCTAGAGTTCCTGCTTACTGATTATAATAAGCAGCCAAAGGCTTTAATAATAGATTATTGCTTCGCACTTGTTGGGGAACTGAGAGCACAGCTTCTGTCTTTCCGCAATCCACTACATATCCTGAATAAACATGCTTTGCATTTAAGATGTCATCCTGGATTGTTTTCTGATGAATGTGACATTTTCAAATGAAAACAATCTGTGTAAAATTAATGTGGCTTTATTAAAAAAAAATACAGATCTTTTATTCAGTTGGACAATGATGGAGAGTGTTTGTGTAATTGTTTTGGTGAGGTTGTGACCCTTTTCCTCCCCTCTCCGGCTTGTTTCCTCCCTCTTCTGAGGTTGGTAACAACACCACTGGCTGGGGTATGATACACGCTTGTCAGCAACTTCGGGTCCTGACCCTGGGGTCCACCTTTCATTTAGGAGACTGGACCGCGAATTGTATCTGTCATTTTGACTGCACGCTGCAGTATAAAAGAGCTTAACCCTATCGTCACCTGACGCCCAGACACTTTCCTGCAGCTATTGGATAGTGATCAGGAGAGGGAATCCTGGGAGACATGTTTCTCTTGGTCAGAGATATTAAGGCCAAGGATATTTAGTCACTGCAACTAAAACCAGATAATTTGGACTAAACAGAGGAGCTTTCAAGACATCTAGGGGTCCCGCTATTTGGTCACTTCTGTTGGAAGAATCTGGTGTGTGGATGTTAGGTGAGCGGAGGATTGGGTTAGCTTTCATTCCCCCTACATTTAGGAACAATGGGTGGGATTTTCCGCCTTTTGTGCCAGTGGAATCTTTCGGTCCTTCCGAAGATGATCCCCCTCCAAATCTGGCAGCAGGCACCCAGTGCCAGGGCGTGCAAGCCACGCAAAATTTCAGAGACATTGGGGGGACTAGAAGATCTTGCCAGCAGCCAATGGCAAGCCGTCTCCACCACCAGAAAATACATCACTGGGGAAGGGGAGGGTCAGAATATCCAGCCCAACATCTTGGGTGGGATTCTCCAATCCCCCACCGGGTCAGAGAATCCCCGGTGGGAGGCGCGAATCCCATCTCACCACCCCGACGCCGGCTGCAGTATTCTCCGGCGCCATTTTTCGGGGGCCGTTGACAGTGGCCGCCCCGGCAATTCTTCGGGCCCCGATGGGCCGCGTGGCCATCCATTTTTGGCCAGTCCCGCCGGCGTGAATCACTCAACTCACGCACCGGCGGGACCTGGCAGACGTGTATGCGTGGGCCTTCCTCGGGGGGGCGCGGGAGGATCCGACCGAGGGCGGGGCTCCTACGGTGGTCTTGCCCGCAATCAGGGCCCACTGATCTGCGGGTGGGCTTGTTCCGTGGGGGCACTTCTTCCTTCCGCACCAGGCCCCTTTAGGGCTCCGCCATATTGCCCGGGGGCCGGCGCGGAGAAGAGAACCCGCCGCGCATGCGCAAGAATATGCCGGCCGTTCAGTGCATGCGCGGAATCACACTGACCGTTCTGCACATGCGCGAACTCGCGCCGTAACTTTGCCGCCGACTGGAGTGGCACCAACCCCACCGGTGAACCCTAGCCCCCTAGAAAGGTGAGAATGCCTCAGCTTGGGGGGCCTTTGACGCCGGAGTTTTCCTGCCGGCGTGGGGGGGATCCCGGCCCTGAACTCTCACAGAAAGAATGGTGACTGGGGTGAGAGTGGATGCTGACTGCCAGCCACAGAGCTATGGCCACATGAGTTCACGTCGATCAGAAAAGTGGAGAGAAGGGTGAGAACAATATAACCTTCGTCAACACATGTCCACTGGAATTCCGAAATAAAAACTGGAAATGTTGGATAAACCCAGCAGGAATCTGGCAGCATCAATTGAGAGAGAAACACAGTTAGATTTTAGACTCTGATATGACTCTTCTTTGGAGAGGTGTTGGACTCTAAGCCGTGACTAGTGGGGTAAATGAATCATGGCGTGCTGAAAGATGCTACAAAAGCTGGGGCCTCAGCTTTTTATAGTCTATATTAATGACTTAGATCAGGGGTGGGCAAACTTTTCCGTGCAAGGGCCGCATTCAGAAATTCACAATTCACAAAGGGCCGCATAGTATATTAAGTAAAATAATTACTTCACCCGGTTATGATTCTGGGCGCCTCATATAGAACATAGAACAGTACAGCACAGAACAGGCCCTTCGGCCCTCGACGTTGTGCCAAGCAATGATCACCCTACTCAAGTCAACGTATCCACCCTATGCCAGTAAGTAATCCAACAGCCCCCCCCCACCCATTAACCTTTAAAAAAAAATTTTTTTTTTAATTTTTTTTTTTTTTTTAATGACTTGGTGGGCCGCAGAAATACCTTTGGCGGGCCGCATGCGGCCCGCGGGCCGTAGTTTGCCCACCCCTGACTTAGATGAAGAGACAGAGAGTATAATATAAAAGTTTGCCAATGATACCAAGCCAGATGGGCAGGGAAGTTGTGGGAGGACAGAAGCTGCAAAAGAGATTTTGATCGGTTAAGTGAGTGGGAAACAAGATGGAGTACAACATAGGGATATGTAAAGTTATTGGCCAAGATTTTCTGTCCCAGGACATCAGGATTGTGTTCCCTAATGGGACGGAAAATTATGCATCAGGGCAAAATTGGGATCGATGCCGGGCGCCAACCTGATTGCGATGTTCCGATCTCCTGGCTGACGGCGGGCGAGAAGCCCACATCCCACAGGGGAATAGGGAGTCCCAGCTCATCATTATGAAGTGCTTCGAAAGGTTAGTCATGGCACAAATCAATTCCAGCCTCCCGGATTGCCTTGATCCACTACAGTTTGCCTTCCGCTGCAACAGGTCCACAGCAGGCGCTATCTCCATGGCCCTGCACCCTACCCTGGAACACCTAGATAACAAAGACACCTATGTCAGACTTCTATTTATTGACTACAGCTCAGCCTTCAACACTATCATTCCGACAAAACTCATCTCCAAACTCCGTGGCCTGGGCCTCGGCTCCTCCCTCTGTGACTGGATCCTGAATTTCCTAACCCCCAGACCACAATCAGTAAGGATAGGCAACAATACCTCCTCCACGATCATCCTCAACACCGGTGCCCCACAAGGCTGTGTCCTCAGCCCCCTACTATATTCCTTATACACCTATGATTGTGTGGTCAAATTCCCCTCCAACTCGATTCTCAAATTTGCTGATGACACCACCGTAGTGGGTTGGATTTCAAACAATGACGAGACAGAGTATAGGAATGAGATAGAGAATCTGGTGAACTGGTGTTCCAACAATAATCTCTCCCTCAATGTCAACAAAACGAAGGAGATTGTCATCGACTTCAGGAAGCGTAGAGGAGAACATGCCTCTGTCTACATCAATGGGAACGAAGTAGAAAGGGTCGAGAGCTTCAAGGTTTTAGGTATCCAGATTACCAACAACCTGTCCTGGCCTCCCCATGCCGACAATATAGTTAAGAAAGTCAACCAACGACTCTACTTTCTCAGAAGACTGAGGAAATTTGGCATGTCAGCTACGACCCTCACCAACTTCTACAGATGCACCATAGAAAGCATTCTTTCTGGTTGCATCACAGCTTGGTATGGAGTCTGCTCTGCCGAAGACCGCAGGAAACTATAAAAGGTCATGAATGTAGCCCAATCGAGCACACAAACCAGCCTCCCATCCTATAATTCCCGCTGCCTCGGAAAGGCAACCACGCACCCTGGACATACTCTCTTCCACCTTCTTCCGTCAGGAAAAAGATACAAAAGTCTGACGTCATGTACCAACCGACCAGCTTCTTCCCTGCTACCATCATACTTTTGAATGGACCTACCTCGTATTAAGTTGATCTTTTCTCCACACCCTAGCTATAACTGTAACATTATATTCTGCAGTCTCTCCTTCCTTCCCTATGGACGGTAGGCATTGTTTGTACAGCATGCAACAAACAATACTTTTCACTGTATACTTATACGTGTGACAATAATAAATCAAATCAAATCATAAAGCTGAGCGGGCCTGCACCCACGAGTGGGGAGGTTGGTATTCCACGAGTTCCATGGAGAGATTAATTAGGGTATCCCCATGAATCTTGTAAGGCTTATTACACCTCAACCCCCCCCCCCCTCCCCCCGCCCCACCCGCTCCTACATAATCCGAAGGTTCCTCTCAACAGCCAGCTGAGGGGGAGGGGCTTCTTCGCCACTTGGCACGCGAATGCGCCGCTGCCTGCAGTAGGGCCGAATCGGGCGGGGGGGGGGATAACATGTCATTGATAAGGGGAGCCGCTGCTGGGGGCTCGGCCCCGGTTTCAGCGTCGCCCACAAGTGCTCATTCTTCATTCTTCCAGGTACAAGGCCGGGTTGTCGCCAACCATTTGGTCTGGATGCTGGCCATGGTGGGCTGGTGCCTCCTGACTGTATGGCAGTACAAGGGGCGGTGGAAGCACCTCTTAGGCATGTTCCCTGCCCTTGACGTTGTCCACATGTTACCGCCTGGTCTTCTCTTGGGTTCTAACCTTGTATGAAACGGGCCCCATTCTCTCCACCATGACTGCAAGAACCCAATGGATGCCATCCTGGGAATTAGTGACATATGTGTCTCCCGGTTTTAATGCCTTTCCTAGGCGTCCGGTGGTCGTGCTACTTCTTTACGAGGTCCTGCTTGTCTCCTCTTTCCCACCTACACTTGGGAAATGTCAGACTCAGGCTGGTTTGGCAGTGCCAGCCCCACTAATAACTCCGCTGGTGCTGCCCCTGTTGTGATGAGAGACATGGTCCGATAATGGAATAGGAACCTTGCCAGCCTGTATGGAGCCTGTATTCTGTTTCTTCATGCCTTGCTTGACTATTTGAACACCCGCACTGCCAAACCATTCGAGGATGAGTGGTATGGAGCAGCCCGGAGGTGCCTTACCCCACTGGCACACATAAACAATTGCAATGCCTCACTAATGAACCCCATAGTCCGTGACCAATACCTCCGGTATCCCGTGGGTGCTAAATGATTGGTGTAATTTCTCATTGGTTGTTTTGAGGTGGTGGTGGGCATCCAGTAAACATCCAGTAAACATCCAGCCACTCGGAGTGGGCATCCAGGAGGACCAGAAACATGGATCTCATGAATGGTCCAGTGAAGTCAGCATGCAAACTGCACCCAGGAGGGCCCTGGCCATTCCCAGGAATGGAGGGAGACCAACAGAGTGAGCTTCTGGTGTTCCTGGCATGCGGGCCACCGTTTTACTACTCTCTCAATGTCACCGTCAATTCCTGGCCACCGCACATAGCTCCTTGATGGCATTTTCACCTTCGAGGTCCCAGGGTGCCCACTATGTAGGTCCTGTAGAATCATCTCTTGACCCGGCCGTGGAACGATCACACGAGTTCCCATAGGTGGATACCATCTTCCACACTGAGCCCCTGCAACTTTGTGATGTAGGGCTGTACCGCTGCCGGAGGGGCAGCCCTGTAACCCGCCGTGCTGGAGGATGTAGCATGGGTTTGTCAATGTGGGATCCCTCTGGGTCCATGTACGAACCTGGGCGGCCATCCTTTGCAGAATGGCCATGAAGTTCAGCGTTGTTACAACCTCATCCGTTACTGGTGGAGTGGGGGTCTCACAGGCAGCGGAGGCGACCGAGGGTGTCAGTGTTTGCTATCTATACACCCAGGCAATGCTCAAACGTGCATTCATAGGCCTCTAACAACAAGGCCTGGCGCTAGATCTGGGCTGTGGCTATGGAGGGAACCCCCTTGTCCTCCTTGAACAGGCCCAGCAGGGACTTATAGTCCATGATGATAAAGAAGTAGCCGTATTGATCAAATTCTTTCACTGCATACATCACAACCATGTTATCTTTCACTATCTGGGCGTAGCGACATTCAATATTTGTACGGGTCCCAGATGCATATGCTGTTGGGAATTCCAGGCTGTCGCCCCCACCAATGGGACAATGCTGCTCCAATGTGGGGAGGCGTCACATGTGAGGATGAGCGGCCTTGAAGCGTTGTAATGTGTCAACAGCTGGGAAGATAGTGCCTGCCTCTTTACCCTTGAAAATGCTTCCTCCTGTGGTGCTCCCCATGCCCACCTTTGGTTCTTCTCCAGCAGCACATCAAGGGGTATCATCAGAGTGGCTTCAGTATAAATTTCCCATAATAGTTCAGGAGCTTCAAAAATGGCGCCTGTCCGGTCATATTTCCCAGTGTTGGGATTCCCTTTCTGGCCTGGATCTTTTCTACTGGGTGTAAGTCATCCTTGTGCACGCGATACCCAGGTACGTGACCTCCTTCACCTGAAACACACACTTACCTCTATTCAGGCGGGTGCCCGCCTAGGAGAACTGTCCAAGGACCTTTTCCAAATTGCCCAACTGTTCCAAATGTTGAAATCCTGGTGTACCCTCACATTGAACAAATGCAAAAGTTCTCAACAACCTATTTGTCACAAGAGTCATCATTGTTTTCTTATGTTTTTGCTCAAAATCATTCTGCACCTTGCAACAAAGGCCGGGATTCTCCGACTCGGCGCCGGGTTAGAGAATCCCTGGAGGGATGCGAGAATCGGGCCCCTATGCCGGCTTCCCCATTCTCCGGCGCTGATTCTCAGGCACCCACGGGATTCCCGCCATGCCGGTCGAGGGCCGTTGACAGCGGCCCCCCCTGGCGATTCTCCGGGCCCCGGTGGGCCAAGTGGCCGCCGAGTTTGGCCCAGTCCCGCCGGCGTGGGTTAATCAGGTCCCACATGGCGGGACCTGGAAGGTGAGTGTGCGGTGGCCGTCCTGGAGGGTGGGGGGTATCCGACCCCAGGTGGGGCCCCCCACGGTGCCCTGGCCCGCGATCGGCGCCTACCAATCAGCGGGCGGCTGGATCAGTGGAGGCCTATTTTACTCTGCGCTGTGCCCCTGAAGGGCTCCACCATATTGCCCGAGGGTCCGCGCGGAGAAGGGATCCCCCGCTCATGCGTGGAAATACGTCGGCCGTACCGCGCATGCGCGGAATCACGCCGGCTGTTCTGCGCATCCGCGAACTTGCGCCGGCTGTTCAGCGGCGGCTGGAAATGCGGGGGCCACTCCGCCAGCAACCTAGCCCCCTAGGAAGGGGAGAATTCCTCACTTTTGGGAACTGTTGACGCCGGAGTGGTTGCCGCCGGTTTTCACGCCGGCGTGGGAACACAGCACCATTTTTAGAGAATCCCGCCCAAGGTGTTGAACAAACAAACCTTCAGGACATCAGCATTGGATTAATTTCCCATTGTGTCGATTCCCCTGACATAAAAGATAGGCAACTCTGAACATGGTCAGAAGTATTATGGCATTAGGAATTCTATGGCATAGTCATCAAATTGGATCGCCCAAAGAATGTCGAGCTTGCAAACTTCCTATTTGCTTGTTAAAATTAAGCAAACATTTTTTAAAACACAAATGAATTGTGCACTCATTCTGCACGCTACCCACTTAATTCAACTGTAAGCAAACACCAGAAATGTCTGTAAGCTTCTGCTTGCAAGCCAGAAATGTATATATATATATATACATACACAGACAGGCAGAGGAAGTTCACTAACAGCTTTAAGCTAGGCATTATCATTATTTCAAACAGCTGTGAACCCTCCATCTCAAACTAATACTGCATCAAGAAATGACCCTCTGGCAATTTATTATACCCAAAGTAATTTATGAGTGAGTGTGAACGGTGGTGAATTACTACATCGGCCAGAGAATGCAATGTTTTATTCTGGAGGACTGATAATTTACTGCCGGAGCTCAGGACAGTAAAATATTGCACTGCCTGTCACAGAGATTAAGATTAGTTGTGCCTGAAAGAAAATGCATTGACCAGGATGGAGGAAGTATTGTGCCTGCCTCAATGCTACAGCTCAATAGGCAAGATAGGTGCTTTATTGGCAGGGAGAGGCGGAATGCTCTGATCCACTATTTTAATTGGTGTTGAAGAGTTATACACCGTCGGCTTGTCCCAGTTTTGATTCTTAATTTGTGCCCTAAACGGGCAGTGTTGCTCCAGTGATTACAGTTGGAAATGTGGTTGTCAAATCAGGTTTAGATGCCAGGGACTCCAGACGTTAAAAGGCCTGATAATGTTTAACATTTGGGCTTGGAAAAATAATCTTTTTGATTCGGCACTAGGCCTTGGCGACAATTATAACCCAGTAATAGTATGAGGGTCAAAACACAGGTATTTTATGGCATATTTAAAAGAAAGTTATGTCTGCATTTATATAGCACCTTTCATATCCCAAAGTATTTCTCAATCCAATGGATTACATTTGAAATGTAGGTACTGTTATTATGTAGGCAAGTGTATTAGGTAATTTGGGCATTCTGAATTCTCCCTCTGTGTACCCGAACAGGCGCCGGAATGTGGCGACTAGGGGATTTTCACATTGCGGTGTTAATGTAAGCCTACTGGTGACAATAAAGATTATTATTATTAAGTAGCCAGATTGTGTACAGCAGGATCTCACCTGGAGAAAATAGATAAACAGGGCGGGATTCTCCGACCCCCCGGCGGGTTGGAGAATCACCGGGGGTCGGCGTGAATCCCGCCCCCGCCGTCCTCCAAATTCTCCCGTCCCCCCCCAAAACTTGTCCCGGCGTGAGTCGCACCGCCCGCCTCGGAGAATGGCAGGACCGGTGCGACTCAATGGGCCCTGGGGATCCACAAATTCTCAGGCCCGCGATGGGCCGAAGTCCCGCCCGTTCTTTGCCAGTTCTGCTGGCGTAAATTAGAGTAGGTCCCTTACCGGTGGGACCTGGCGGCGCGGGCGGCCTCCGGGGTTCTTGGGGGCCGCGGGGGGGATCTGGCCCTGGGAGGTGCCTCCACGGTGGCCTGGCCCGCGATCAGGGCCCACCAATCCGCGGGCGGGCTTGTGCCGTGGGGGCACTCTATCCTTCCACACCAGAGGCTGTGGTCCTCCGCCATTCCCAGTGCGGAAGTGAAGCCCTCTGCGCATGCACGGGGATGACGCCAGCACACGCTGGCGCTCCCGCACATGCGCCAACTCGCACCGGCTGGTGGAAGCCCTTCGGCGCCGGTTGGCGTTGCGCTAAGCCCCTTTCCCACCAGCCGGCGGGGTGCAAACCACTCCGGGGCGGGCCTAGCCCCTGAAGGTGCGGCCCGACGCCGGACTGGTTCCAGCCACTCCATCCCGCCGGGACCCCCCATCCCACCGGGTTGGGGAGTATCCCACCCAAGGGGTCCAGAAAGGGTTCTTTGGGGCTTGTCTATTCTCCCAAAGCAAGCTGACCAAGACTATTTTGTCAAAAGCATTACTCCACATTATTGCTACGATGTACATATTGGGAACCCTGCACAAGGTGGAAATTCTCCTCCCTCCAGATGTCAGTTAGTCGATCATATGATGTTGCACCATCATTACATCAGCACTATGTGCTTTTGATGTTAACTCTTCAACCCTTTACTCCACGGGCCGGGATTCTCCGCTGGGGGAATGCTCCGTTTTGCCGGTGCCCGGCGGTTTCCCGACAGCATGGAGCTGCCCCACAATGGGAAAGCCCATTGACCGGCCAGCGTAACGGAGAATCCCGCCGGCGGGTCGAGGCTGAAAATTGGCGTTGCGAGGCAGAGAATCCAGCCCCACATCTCTACGCAAACCTTTATCCCCATCTACGTCCCCCTACATCTCCTCTTTACAGGGGCAGTATCTGAGGTGTTTGACCAATCTCCCTGACTCTGTTCTGATCTCATTTTGAGGTCCACGATATTCTGTAGTCTCCCTTCAGTCAGAGTGAGTGTTCTTCTCCTAGCAACTGTTCCCCGTTGCCCTGTGACACACTGCTCCCCTTTGTTCTGCCATTCACACATTCTAATCTCTTTATGTGCCACTATCAGCCCCTTCTTAGCCTTAATCACCACCATTTACATTCCTTTTGTCTTTCTGTCCATGACATGTTTGTCAATCTCCACCTATCGCTGGCCCCCTCCCCAGCCCCACCGCCCCAAGCGCTCTCTCCCCCCCCCCCTCCCCCCCCCCCCCCCCCCCCCCTCCCCACCGCAACAGTATAAATCTGATCCTATTTCCAGGTCTCTCCAGCTTTGACAACGAATCATCCAGACTCCAAACGTTAGCTCCGTTCACTCTTCACAGATGCCGTCAGACCTGCTGCGATTGTCCAGTATTTTCTGTTTTAGTTTCCGATTCCAGCATGCAGCGTAATTTGCTTTTATATTATTATGGCTGTAGCTTTGATAACTTTTTCTTTCTCTTCAGGATCTGAGTGGCAAGCGCAAGTTTATTTTGGCTTTCTTTCCAGAGTGTTGTGGTTTCTCCTTGTGCTACCCCGGTTGTCTCAATGCTGTATGTTCACAGATTTGGAGTTATTTTAATGATTGTACCTTCCCCCTGTGGTCGTTCATGCTGCAGAGTATATTTTGCAGAGCGGCAAGGTGTGTTTTCAATCTCATTCCCATGAGTAACTCTCACCATTTTGTCGTGGCGAAGTTCGGTAATTTAGAAGAGCTAGATTAAGGGGAGCGATTTAACCGGACAATGTCTATGTCCGGTTTCCCCGGTGTTTCTCGACTGTTTCAGTGCCAAGAAACACCCAGCTATTCAGTGGCACTTTGCCATTTTCTTAGCCTCGGGACGTTTCTCGCTGCTGAAGCTGCACTGAGAGTCATTTACTGTTGGCAAGTTCAGCAGGGAAGGCTCCTTGCAGATCAGGGCGCCATTTTGTCTGGCTGACCCGATCGTCCCCTCCCTTTTCAGCTTCTCACCCCCGTTATCAACCCCCAATTCCAACCTCCGGGAGGCCGCAGGAACACCCCCGCGCACCGACCCCCTTCCCCGGCCAGATCCCTATCAGTGCCAACCTGGCAAACAGGGCACCCTGGCGCTGCCCATGCCAGCCTGGCAGTGCCAAATGGGCACCCTGGAGGTGCCAGGGTGACAGCCAAGGTGTCTGAGTGCCAGCAGGGGTGTCAGGGAGCTATCCTTCCCTCTGCCAACTACCTGGGGGTCTCTATTGTTCTGGGAGATTTCCCCCCCCCCCCCATCCCCCGCTGCCAGGGTGCCTTTATGACTGATCCACATTTGCGGAAACCAGGGTTGGGATTCTCCGAGCCCGCGCCATAACCGGAGAATCGCTGCCAACCGCGAGCAGGCAGTCGACGCGGCGCTGGTCGGGGGCCGTTGAAAGAGGCCCCCGCGGCGATTCTCTGCGGTTGACCGGCCGGGTCCCCGCTGAGTTCCGCCAACGTGGTTCCCGTATGGATCCACCCGGTGGGAGCTTGGACCCACGGCCGCGTTAGCCATCCTGGTGGGGGGGGGAGGGGGGTATCAGACTCCGGGGGGGGGGGCCGTCACGATGGCCAGGCCGGCGATTGGGGTCCACCGATTGGCAGGCGCGCGCGATCCGGGGGGGCCTATCTTCTTCCGCGCCAGCCCGCTGTGTGGCTCTGCCATGTTACGCGGGGCTGGTGCGCAAGCGGCTGCCGCATGTTTGCGCAGACCCACAGTGAGCAGTGCAGGGCTGAGTATGGCAGCTGGAGCGGCGCAGAGAACTCTAATGCCGTGCTGCCCCTGCGGGCAACAGAATCACTGGGCCAAGAGGCCCAGTCCGGTGTTTACACCAGCATCAACAGTCGCGTTTTCAGAGAATCCCGGCCTAGTACTTATTGAAAATGTAGAGTAACCAATTATTATTTTTTCAATTATGGGGTAATTTAGCATGGCCAATCCACCTACTCTACACATCTTTGGGTTGTGGGGGTGAAACTCACGCAGACATGGGGAGAATGTGCAAACTCCACACGGACAGTGACCCAGAGCCGGGATCGAACCCGGGACCTCGGCGCCATGAGGCAGAAGTGCTATCTACTGCGCCACCGTGCCGCCTGGAAACCAGTAGTAAACGGCGCCCTGGCAAGGTTTGTTAGGCGTGGCCCATTAGGTCCCAGGTGCTGGGAGAATCCCACAAATGTATATTTAAAGGAGCTTAATGGCTTATTTAAATCTGCTGATCTGGGAGTGATCCAGATCGTGGGGCGGAATTCTCCCACAATTGGCAGGGCGGCCCGTACCAGCGCCAAGAGCAGCGTGAATCACTCTGGCGTCGGGCCGCCCGGAAGTTGCGGAATCCTCTGCACTTCCGGGGGCTCGGCAGGCGCTGAAGGGGTTGGCGCCGTGACAACCAGCGTTGAAGGGCCTCCACTTGCCGGTGCGAGTTGGCGCATGCGCAGGACTGCCAGCGTGCTGTGGCGCATGCGCAGGGGGTTTCTTCTCCGCGCCGGCCATCGCGGAGCCCTACACAGGCCGGCGCAGAGGGAAAGTGTACCACCACGGCACAGGCCCGCCCGCAGATCGGTGTGCCCCGATCGCGGGCCAGGGTACCGTGGGCACCCCCCCCCCGGTGCCGGATACCCCCGCATCCCCCCGAGGACCCCGCTAACCGTCCTTCAAGCCAGGTCCCGCCGGGATGGACCATGTCCATTTCACGCCGGTGGCACTGGCTGAAAACGTGTGGCCGCTCGGCCCATCAGGGCCCGGAGAATTGACGGGGGGGCCAATACCAACGGCCCCCAGCCGCGCAGCGCGATCCCCTCCCCCGCCCGGAGAAAACTGGAGAATTCGGCAGCAAGTTCGGATTGGCGTGGGATTCACGCCCCGGGCAGCGGTGGGGTTGGAGAATCCCGCCCATGATGCCTCGTCAGACTCCATTGTATTCTGCGAGGCGTTTTGAGCGTCACAGACCACGAGAAGTCTTGCAAGATTCAACAGCCTCGTTCCGACACCAAGTCAGACGCAATGAGGCTGTTAAATGTCACCAGTCTTTGGTCTTCTTCAATGATAGCTCAGTGGTTAGCACAGTTGTTTCACAGCTCCAGGGTACGAGATTCGATTCCCGGCTTGGGTCACTGTCTGTGCGGAGTCTTCACGTTCTCCCCGTGTCTGCGTGGGTTTCCTCCGGGTCCTCTGGTTTCCATCACAAGTCCCGAACGAAATGCTTGTTGGGGTGAATTGGACATTCTGAATTCCCCTCAGTGTACCTGAACAGGCGCTGGAGTGTGGCGACTAGGGGCTTTTCTCAGTAACTTCATTGCAGTGTTAATGTAAGCCTACTTGTGACACTGATAAAGATTATCATTATTATAAATTTATGGAGATTGACACACCTGTCTCAACTTTTCCATATGCTTGAGGCTGGTTTAGCACAGTGGGCTAAATCGCTGGCTTGTAATGCATAACAATGCCAGTGGCACAGTTCAATTCCCGTACCAGCCTCCCTGAACAGGTGCCGGAATGTGGCGACTAGGGGCTTTTCACAGTAACTTCATTGAAGCCTACGTGTGACAATAAGTGATTTTCATTTTTCATTTCATATTGCTTCAGAAAATTTTGGAATAACTCATTTACAAATTGCAGCCTGTTGTCTGACAGGACAATGTCCGGAATGCTGTGTGTGGTATGAATTCTCTTCAGAGATTGATGCTGTTTTATCTCTGTAATACTGGGCTGGATTCCCCAGTCCCCTCGCCGTGTGTTTCTCGGCAGCGCGCCGTTCACTGACAGCGGGATTCTCTACTCACACCGCTTATCATTGGGATTTCCCATTGAAGCCACTCCATACCAGCGGGAAACCCGCGGATTTGCTGCCACCGGGAAAAGAGAACCCAACGACCGGAGAATTCCAGCATCCGTGTTTACCTCAATCCACCTATTGCAGTATTCAGTGACAATAGGAATGTTTTACCCTTAATCAAATAACTCCATTCCCTTGCACTTTGATGGAAAGTTAGAACAGTTCTTTTTGCTCCTGGCTGTTTATAGCATATGGAAGACAATTAGAAACCATTTCTTTTTTTAATAAATTTAGAGTCCCCATTTCAAATTTTCCAATTAAGGGGCAATTTAGCGTGGCCAATCCACCTACCCTGCACATCTTTGGGTTGTGGGGGGTGAGACCCACGCAGACACGGGGAGAATGTGCAAAATCCACATGGACAGTGACCCAGAGCCGGGATCGAACCTGGGACAACGGCGCCATGAGGCAGAGTGCTTATCATTGCGCCACCGTGCTACCCTTAGAAATCATTTCTTCCACCGAATGAGTATTGCCCAGCCACCAAATTATTTGCTGGGTTTCCGCACATTTCACTATATCTAAGCAACCTTGGTGAAGTCTTTGAAGAATATCATTGAAGACAACAGCTTACGCTGTTCAAAGTATTGGCGTATTATCAGATTATTGTTGATATAATGAAATACTACATCATCATTACATCAATATCATGTGCTTCTGATGTTAACCCTCTGTGCCACACAATCTGTTTCTGCACGTTGTGTTTAGGAGGGATAACTGTTGGTTAGGTCAATGGGAGACCCTGTTTCTCCCTGAATATTGCCATGGGATCTTTCACATCACTCTGAGTAGGCTGAGGGGTCTCTGTTTAATGTCTTATCTGTAAAAAGATTCTGTGCCTCAATCTTGGAGCTGAACTGATAAACCATGGCCAGGATTCTCCGATCCCGCGCTGGGTCGGAGAATTGGCGGGGGGGGGGGGGGGCAGCGGGGGCGGCGGGGGCAGCGCTAGAATCGCGCCACACTGCCCTGATGCCGGCCCGCCGATAATCCGGCGCTGATTCTTGGGCGCCCGCGGGATCACCGCCGCGCTGGTCAGGGGCCGTTGAAAGCGCCCCCCCGACGATTCTCCAGGCCTCGATGGGCCGAATGCCCACCGAGTCCCACCGGTGTGGGTTACGTATGGTCCTTCCTGGCGGGACCTCGGAGTTCTGTCTGCGGGGGCCGTCCTGGTTGAGGGGGCCTCCACGGTGGCGTGGCCCGCGATCGGAGCCTACCGATCGGCAAGCGGGCTAGTTCCGAAGGTGGCCTATGTTCCTCCATGACGGGCCCCTGTAGGGCACCACCATATTGCCCGGGCCACCATATTGCCTGGGCCACCATATTGCCTGGGGGCCAGCATGGAGATGGGAACCCACGCGCATGCGCGAACTCGCGTCGGCCGTGGCACGCATGTGTCAACTCACGCCTGCCGTGGCGTGCCGGCTTTCGGGTGCCGGAGATGCGGACACCACTCCGACGCCATACTAGCCCCCCAGGAAGGGGTAGATACCTGCCACTTGAGGCCCTTTGATGCCGGAGTGACTCGCGCTGCTTTTCACGGCGGCGTCAGAAATTGGCCGCGGGATCGGAGAATCCCGGCCCATGTCCTTCTAATTTTTCTTATTCATTCTTGGGATGTGGACTTTGC
Source organism: Scyliorhinus canicula (assembly GCF_902713615.1). Taxonomy (NCBI): domain Eukaryota; kingdom Metazoa; phylum Chordata; class Chondrichthyes; order Carcharhiniformes; family Scyliorhinidae; genus Scyliorhinus; species Scyliorhinus canicula. The sequence continues at coordinate 19,596,832 of NC_052146.1, forward strand.
TGGCTAGGCCAGGATTTATTACCCATCCCTAACTGCCCTTGGGAAGGTGGTGGTGAGCTGCCTTCTTGAACTGCTGCAGTCCCTGAGGTGTAGGTACACCCACAGTGCTGTTAGGGAGGGAGTTCCATGATTCGGACCCAGTGATAGTGAAGGAACGGCGATATATTTCCATGTCAGCATGGTGAGTGACTTGGAGGGGAATCGCCAGGTGGTAGCCTTGTCCTTCCCGACGATAGCGATCGTGGGTTTGGAAGGTGTTGCCTAAGGAGCCTGGGTGATTCAAAGCCCAAAACTGCTTTAATAAGACTTTGAAGTGGATGTTCTTTAAAAAAATATGTACATTGCACAATATGAATTTACAAAACATAGTGGTAACATTAATTTAAAAGGCAATGCACTCTGTCCTGGACATTGTATCATTGAAGCAGACGCATGGAGATCTCCCTCTCCTGTCTTTGTTTGGTTTTATTGCCACTAATCACTGACAACAACCGTTTCTGTTGCTCTGATTACTCTTACACAATCTTCCTCTCTATACCCCTCGCCTGATTTCTCTCCAACTATCCTGAAGGCCTTGGCCTCTGCATGTGGTGGCAGTCCCTATCACCTTTCCCAAGTGTTCACTGAGCGTGTGTTAGCATAGGAAATGCATGAGCTACACATTTTCCAGAAGTACATCATTGGATTGGATTGGATTGGATTGGATTTGTTTATTGTCATGTGTACCGAGGTACAGTGAAAAGTATTTTTCTGAAAGCAGCTCAACAGATCATTCAGTACATGGAAGAAAAGGGAATTATACAAAATTCAAGAAAATACAAGAAAATATATGAGAATACATAATAGGGCAACACAAGATATACAATGTAACTACATAAGCATTGGCATCGGTTGAAGCATACAGGGTGTAGTGTTAATGAGGTCAGTCAATAAGAGGGTCATTTAGGAGTCTGGTGACAGTGGGGAAGAAGCTGTTTTTGAGTCTGTTTGTGCGTGTTCTCAGACTTCTGAATCTCCTGCCCGATGGAAGAAGTTGGAAAAGTGAGTAAGCCGGGTGGGAGGGATCCTTGATTATGCTGCCTGCTGTACCCCGGCAGCGGGAGGTGTAGATATCATAGATAGAATTTACAGTGCAGAAGGAGGCCATTCGGCCCATCGAGTCTGCACCGGCTCCTGGAAAGAGCACCCTACCCAAGGTTAACACCTCCACCCTATCCCCATAACCCAGTAACCTCACCCAACACTAAGGGCAATTTTGGACACTAAGGGCAATTTATCATGGCCAATCCACCTAACCTGCACATCTTTGGACTGTGGGAGGAAACCGGAGCACCCAGAGGAAACCCACGCAGACACGGGGAGGATGTGCAGACTCCGCACAGACAGTGACCCAAGCCGGAATCGAACCTGGGACCCTGGAGCTGTGAAGCCATTGTGCTATCCACTTGTGCTACCGTGCTGCCCCCTGAGACATAATGCAATGGCCACCTCTCCCTAACCCTAACCTGTTATGTCACCACTGGTCAGGGATATGAAGTGGAGACTATTCATTAACTGAACTTAGGCCTGAATTTCGGATCCCGAGTTGTGCGTGGCGGGTGATGCCAGAGTCTGGGGGCTGCCAGGTACCGAGGTAGGCGGGGCAGCAAGCTGGCACTTTGTCAAAGATATCAAAAAATGGATGAAAGAAACAGACCTCAAGCCCTCACCCCCCCCCCCCCCCCCCGCCCCCATCCTCCCACGTGCTTCCCATGCTCCATCCAAGCCAACCCATGCCACCTCATGACTCCAGTGGTATAAGAGGTCAACAGATGGGATGTGCCAATGTATGACATAGATGATGATCACTACTGACATCAGTCAGTCATGAGTTAGACTAACGGGAAAAAGGTTAGGTGGAGTGGCCATGCTAAATTGCCTTTAGTATCCAAAAAAGCTGAGGTGGGGTTACTGAGTTACGGGAGGTGGAGGTGTGGGCTTAAGTAGGATGCTCCTTCTAAGGGCCGGGGCAGGCTCAATGGGCCGAATTGTCTCCCTCTGCTCTATAAATTCAATGATTCTATGATCCCACATCCGGGATCAACGTGGCTCGCCACACCTCACAAAATCTAACGTGATCTCTCAAGACGTCGTGATGTGAATCCCGCCCATTGTGGGAGGGATCACTTTCTGGAAAATCAGCATATTAGAATGAGACTACGGATGCTGCAATCTGAAACCAAAAGAGAAAATGCAAAGGGTCACCGGGACTCGAAACGTTAGCTCCTACACACGCTGCCAGACCTGCTGAGATTTTCCAGCATTTTCTCTTTTAGTCTCACTCTAATATGCATTCCCGAGATTTAACCCAGATGTGGGTTCTAACCCCCTCACATAGAACATAGAACAGTACAGCACAGAACAGAACAGGCCCTTCGACCCTCGATGTTGTGCTGAGCATTGTCCAAAACCAAGATCAAGCTATCCCACTCCCTGTTATTGTGGTGTGCTCCATGTGCCTATCCAATAGCCGCTTGAAAGTTCCTAAAGTGTCCGACTCCACTATCACAGCAGGCAGTCCATTCCACATCCTAACCACTCTCTGAGTAAAGAGCCTACCTCGGATATCCCTCCTATATCTCCCACCCCGAACCTTATAGTTATGCCCCCTTGTAACAGCTACATCCACCCGAGGAAATAGTCTCTGAATGTCCACTCTATCTATCCCCCTCATCATCTTATAAACCTCTATTAAGTCGCCTCTCATCCTCCTCCGTTCCAAAGAGAAAAGCCCTCGCTCCCTCAACCTTTCTTCATTAGGGGCCTCACGGTAGCATGGTGGTTAGCATCAATGCTTCACAGCTCCAGGGTCCCAGGTTCGGTTCCCGGCTGGGTCACTGTCTGTGTGGAGTCTGCACGTCCTCCCCCTGTGTGCGTGGGTTTCCTCCGGGTGCTCCGGTTTCCTCCCACAGTCCAAAGATGTGCTGGTTAGGTGGATTGGCCATGCTAAATTGCCCGTAGTGAAAGGTTAATGGGGGGGATTGTTGGGTTACCGGGTATACGGGTTACGTGGGTTTAAGTAGGGTGATCATTGCTCGGCACAACATCGAGGGCCGAAGGGCCTGTTCTGTGCTGTACTGTTCTAAGGTATTCTAATAAGACCTATCCTGCAAACCAGGCAGCATCCTGGTAAATCTCCTTTACATGCTTTCCAATGCTTCCACATTCTCCTTATAGTGAGGTGACCAGAACTGCACACAATACTCCAAATGTGGTCTCACCAGGGTCATGTACAGTTGCAGCATAACCCCACGGCTCTTAAACTCAAACCCCCTGTTAATAAACGCTAACACACTATTCACGGCTCTATCCACTTGAGTGGCAACCTTCAGAGATCTGTGGACATGAACCCCAAGATCTCTCTGTTCCTCCACATTCCTCAGAACCCTGCCATTGACCATGTAATCCACATTCAAATTTTTTCTACCAAAATGAATCACCTCGCACTTATCAGGGTTAAACTCCATCTGCCATTTTTCGGCCCAGCTCTGCATCCTATCAATGTCTCTTTGCAGCCTACAATAGCCCTCCACCTCATCCACTACTCCACCAATCTTGGTGTCATCAGCAAATTTACTGACCCACCCTTCAGCCCCCTCCTCCAAGGCATTGATAAAAATCGCAAATAGCAGAGGACCCAGCACTGATCCCTGTGGTACACCGCTGGTAACTGGTCTCCAGTCTGAAAATTTTCCATCCACCACCACCCTCTGTCTTCTATGTGATAGCCAGTTATCACATAGCCATTTCCTCACCTTGGAGACAGGGGTGAACGCCATTCAGTGCTGATCGCCACAGACAGTAACCAGATGGAACTGCATTTATGGGGGGGGGGGGGGTCTCTCAGGGGATCGGAAACCTTCATGTGCTGGTCCTTTGGGCAGGGTGGCACATTGGCACTGCTGGTACCACCTGGGCACCGTGACAGTGTCGGTGCTAGCCTGGCACTGCCCAGGTGGCACTGCCAGCTGGTAGGGGCACTGCCAGGATTTCAGAATGACACTATCGAGTTGGTAAGGTGGCAATTTTTGCTTAATGGGGATGGGGTCTGGGGGTGCCCTGCACGGTTGTGCAGGAGGGGGACACAAGGCCCCCCTTATAGGTGAGTTGTGGCTTGGGGAGGGGATTCGGGGGTCACGTCGGAGGGGCCAAGCGATCGGGACACCACTTTGGGGTGAGGGGAGCTCCTCAGTGCAGAGAACGGGACGAAGTGCGGTCTCGGCCGCCCGTCCCCCCTGAGGCCCCCGATCTACCTGGTTGGCCATTCGATAGCTTGGTGTTTCTCGCCTTTCCAGGTGCCGGGAAACACCCGGCTCATCATGAGCTACGGGACTCTGTTCTCATTTGGGTAGATCGTGCCTGTAATTAAAGACAGCTTGGTCACAGCAAGCTCCCACAGACTGCAATGAGACAATGACCAGATAATCTATTTTACTGACATTGCTTGAGTGATGAATATTGGCCAGAGCACTGGGGGATCTCCCCTTCTCTTTAAAATTGTTCCATGGATCTTTTCTATTTAGCTGAGAGGACAGATGGGGCCTTGGTTCAATGTTTCAACCAAACGTCAGCACCTCCAGAAGAGGAGAGCAGTCAGCCTTAGATTATATGCTCAATTCTATTAAGTGGGACAAGGTGAGGGTGCTTCCGTCATTCCACATTTTTGCCTCGAGGTCACAAGAAGTCAGCACTTGTTTCTCATTTCCTTTAATATTTTTGGCACCCTGAGTCGAGGGGGAACAAATGCCAAACACAATGGAGTTTCACATCAAACAGATGCTCATCACATTTCAGCTGCTATCATTCATGCTGCTTCATTCTGACTTGGAACTGAAAATTTATAACCACCTGCCAATTTGCAGATTTTCCTCATCATGGACAATTGACCTCCAAATGACCTCAGAATTTACAGCATGTAGACTATTACCTTAAAGAGACCAGTCACCTTAAGCAAAGCTCTGCCGCAGCAGCAGAGAAATACATTGTGTGTTAAATGATATAACAGCCCTGTCATTATAAGACAGTGCATCATTTGACACACCATAATTCAACTGCCACAGGAGATCCCATAATATAATCTTGCCAGTCATGGCTGCCATGATTGAACTGAACAATGTTCAAATAAAATATAAAGGAAACCGATCATTTCTTTCCTCTTTATAGTCAGGCCTTTCCTTAGGAACAGGTCCGAGATTTTTGACAAGCAGCACGAAATCTACAGAAACTTCCTGCAGCATAAACTCTGACCTCAAGCACACTGAGAATACTTCCCCATGCGGAGTACTGACTGGCCAAAGTGCATCTTAGCACATAAGCAATACAGAGATGTTCTAAAGTCCAGACTATCCCTAAACTGTGTCACAAATGAACATGTGTATCATCACAAATCTTCGACTCCATTCACAATTCCTCCATTAATAGTGACCCAGGCTAACCCAGAGCAGGACTTGAACAAGGCCCAGGTTGGACTGATCAATGGTAGTTAGCGTTGGCTGCCTGCAAGATTAGTAGATATTGACCCCCCTGCATGAAGATAATCTGCTTTTTATTCTTTCGGAGGATAAGGGTGTGACTGGCTAAGCCAGCATTTGTTGCCCATCCCTAATTGCCCTTGAGCTGATGCTGGGCCACTTCAGAGGGACGTTAAAAGTCAACCACATTGCTGTGGCTCTGGAGTCACATGTAGGTCAGAGCAGGGAAGGATGGCAGATTTCCGAACCAGATGGGTTTATACGATGATCGATGATAGCTTCACAGTCACCATTGCTGAGACTAGTTTCCAATTCCAGGTCCCCTTGGTCAACAAGGTTTTTCATGGGTTTTTAAGAGGGTCTAACATTTTAAAAGTTGAAGCTCTCGTTAATTGAATTGACTTCCATTGATTGCCATCTCTCAGTGCTTCAACATTGCATCCTCCGGCAGTGTCGGATCACTGATTGCAGCTTCCGGATTTCTGCATTTGTTTGCACATGTGCAGATTCCCGAGCCGGGATTTTACCAGCGTCTCCCCCTAGTGGATGCGGCGGGCCGTTTAAATTAACGTTCGGAGGGACCGTCGTACCCCGCCCGGCAGGAGGGTCTGTAAAATCCTGGCCTGGGAGTTGCTGGCAGTTTCTGTGAAGTCTTGATGGGAAATTAACTCTGACAGTTCCATCATCATTACCAAAGCCAAATCCAGGCCATGGTTTTAACAGAAGGTTTACACTGCTGCTGTGGGTACTGGGTGAGCCCCACCTCCATCAAGGTAAGTGAAAAATTCTGCACATCACTAAACCGCTGACCTATTACAAATTCACGCCAAATAATACAGGTGAGAAGAAAGTAATTCAGCCTGTGTTGGTTGTTCTGAAAGAGGCATATCTATTGGTCCCTCCCGCTTGCCTTTTCCCTCGTTTTCTTATTCAAATATCTTTCACTTTTCCTTTTGTAAGGCTGTGCTGAATTCTGCTTCCCAATACCCCATCCCGCCCCCACTTTTTGCACACGGAGAATTCCTTTTTTAAACAATAAATTTAGAGCACCCAATTATTTTCTTTTCCCAATTAAAGGGCAATTTAACGTGGCCAATCCACCTACCCTGCACATCTTTGGGTTGTGGGGGTGAAACCCACGCAGACACGGGGGGAATGTGCAAACGCCACACGGTCAGTGACCTGGGGCCAGGATCGACTCCGGGTCCTCAGAGCCGTAGGCAGCAGTGCTAATCACTACATCACCGGGCCGCCCCCACATACGGAATTCCCAATCCTTCCCCGAATACTTGCTAAACCAGGTAATCTTGCACAAAATGCCTGTGTGAAAACTGAAAATAACGCTTCATTTGCCTGCACTAAGGTGGCATCTAAAGCACAACAATTGAATGTCGAATAACTCTTCAGTCAAACCCTGGATAAAAAAGGAGAAAGGCAGAGAAGATGTCAGAAATACTTTACTTTATTGATGACTGATTTCCTCATTTTTATTCAAATGGAAATCCCCCTGGGGTGACCTGAATAGATTCAGTTGAAAATACCATATTGCAACTGAAACCTGCATCTCTTCTGATTAGGGAACAATTCACTTGCAAACCATTTAAAAGCACGGTCTACCCCTCTTAATTGAAGTTGCTTAATTCAAATTATCTGTTCAATTGAAATCTTTCAAAAATGCACCTCCTGTGATGTGTTACTTAAACTGATTAATTTGAATCACTGGATAATTCATTTTATTTCCAGCAATGAAGTGGATAAACAGTTTATCTGCTGCTGAAATTCACTGCTCACCACACACACCCCAGAAAAATCCAACCCAACAATGCATTAAAACCCAAACAAGTGATAAAACATATGAAGAAATAAGCTTGTAGAATGCTTACACACTGTGGTTACAATAAACCCCATCATGTCAGAATGTACTACACTTAATGAAACTATTTCATTTCACCAGGATGGAACCTCATATTTCGCTGAGACCCGGGGTCATGGACACTATAGACCCAGATCCTAATCCATCCCATTCCATATTTCACCCAAAAGGCACCCACAGCTCAGCATGTTACACTGAAGGATCAGCTTTCATTGTGCGCTTGAATTCCCACTCATCCATCTCAGAGACAAGACTGCCTCCATCTGAACCAATTTGACAATTTAAACAGAAACGTAACTACATTTAAAAAAAAATCACAACACAGAGCCTGATACATATTTGTGCCCAGCCCAGAATGCAGCATCACACCCCAACACAGGCACATTGGTAGCCCACAAGAAGCAGTTCGCGACCCCTGCCCTATCGTAAGAGCAGTCGGGGCTTAGAAACGGCCATTCAGCCCAGTGACTTTGACCAATCAAAACATTAACTTTTAGTCTAAGGTTGCCCGCTCTGGTGGGCATAGCACAGGAGGTTTTGTCTCATTAACCCCACATCCGTTAAGTACCCAGCCCCCACGCTGCCACGATTGATAGCCTGATACATCAATCCTCGTGCCAGCTGGAAAGTGAGCAAACTGATTGGATGACTCTTGGATGTTGATCGAGATTTTCATAGAAGTTGAAAACATTTTTTTCTAATGCCAATGATTATTTTTGTCTTGATGTAATGTTAGACCGGAGATTAATGCCGGAGACACCAGGGACAATCCTGGGCATTCGACAACCTGAGTCCCATCATACCAACTAATGAACGACCCCAATATTTTAGCTTGGTAGCTCGTTTCAATCATTGTATGGCATGGGAATGCAAACAACTCAGTCGCTCGTCCCTCTCAGTAAGCAGGCTATTTGTTCAGCAGTCAGGGCCCAGGCACACAGCAATAATTTACTTGCTGCAATTGGCAAAGTGGATGACATGGGGCTGTAAATACAGATTCTTCGTTAAACATTACCCCAAAGTGATTCACTGCTCCCCTTGAGAATGTGAACGGGAGCGGGCTAATTGATTTGCAATGGTATTCTGGCTCCTGACACTGAGGATCTGAGCCCGGCCTTCTCCCATTGCTCTGACATGAATGGAATTCTGTTTCAATGAAGTGTAACAATAGCTTGTAGAAATTCTTCGCTGTGTTGCAATGTTCACGCAAGTTGATGAAAGCAAATTTGTTTCTTTAGCAAGATAGTCCAGGATGATGTCCATCTTCTACGCCCTTCCTTCCCCCTCCCCCCCCCTTCCCATTCCACAGATGCCCTCTGTTCTCTTGATTTTGTTCCTTGATGGTGCTTTCTGACCATCTGTGTTTTGGTGACAATGGTTTCTCCATTGTACAATGACACTCGGCCGCACAATGCAGTGGCTGTACGAGACTGATGGCTCAGTCCAGCGTCACCTTCTTTTGAGACCCATTAACGACAGTGGGAGTGTTGTAAGCGAGCATTAAATGGATAGTATTCTGAAAGCTTTACTGCCAGGGTCCACAGGATCAATATCTCACGCCTCAGAAAATACAGACCAATCATTTACCCGGGCAGCAATGTCGCCAAAACCGAGTTCAGAAATCTGGGAGAAGCAATCAGTTTGGAAAAAGACCAAATGAGTACTTTTAGTAAAATTCCAGAGGACTTTTCTCCCTGAAGGCAATGATCCCCACGCTGGGGTCCAGTGGATGAATGCCACATTCTGGTACCACACCCAAGTGGCCATTCATTATGAGAGAACCAAGATAGTTGTGATCATTGGGCTGTTGACGGTGTAAGGTGTCACAGAGATGTCGGCCCCTTACCCCATCCAACATCCACCTGCATTCAGTTTTCAAGGGGAGCCACTTGATCAGAGTTGGCGAGTGGTTATTTTTTCCCTTCGTCATAGTAATGCACCAAAATGACAACACTGCCTTGTTTAGATCTGCTCATTCAGCTAAAGTTGAAGCTCAAACTTTGCCTTTGCAGGTGTAATGGTACAATTCAGTCAGACCACTGAAACGTGAGTCTTTGAGAGATTTTCAGCCTCCTGTCTTTCACTCTGCTCGATATCCCTTGCCTCACACGGAAATTAGAAATGTGGAGCTGAATTTGACCAGCCTGCCAGGGGAGAGGCTATAATCACAAAGGCGTTTCTCTCAGGCTGAGTGTGAGTTTGCCGTTTTTTGGGTTTTGTTTATTTTTGAGACGGTTTCAGAAGAGGTTTTGGCCTCTTTCCTTTTGGCGTTGGAAGCTCAGCTGCTGCTGTTTGTTTCCCTTTGGTGGGGTTTCAGTGTTCACAAAGAGAACTTAAAGAGCCGATGTCTGCAGCAAGCATCTGAGCACCCAAAGCAGGGATTGTGACAGCTTTAAGGTGACGGTGAATGACAGTGAAGGAGGTGCACCCATCAATTGTTCTTTTTAATTTTTTCCAATTCAGGGGCAATTTAGCGTGGCCAATCCACCTGCCCTGCACATCTTTGGGTTGTGGGGGTGGGACCCACGCAAGCACGGGAGAATGTGCAAACTCCACACGGACAGTGACCCAGGGCCGGGATCGAACCTGGGACCTTGGCGCCGTGAGGCAACAGGGCTAACCCACTGCGCCACCGTGCTGCCCTTGAGGCAGCAGTACTAACCATTGTGCTACCGTGCCTTCTTTGTCAAGAGAATCCTTTTGAAATTCTGTGGATTGGAAGCTGTGTACATCTGCAGTTTGCAGCATTTCCCCAGCAATGGATACTTCAGCGTGACCTTCATGTAATACACTACCAAGATTGACAATAATAGGAAAGAGAAAGCCTGCTTTGATTCAGCTCAAAGGCTTGTTTCTAATCTAAAATGCAACTGACCCAAATCCAAGAACACAGGATTAGAAATGGCCCTCATTTTAATGACAATGTGGTAATCCACCACTGTGTAAATATATGTGTGCCTGTATTAGAGGATGTACAGCAGTACCTGTATTACAGGTTTGTTGGTAGCCCCTGCCGGCTAGCTCCGCCCACAGGGAGCAGTACAAGTATTCATGAGTCCTCCTGAATTGCCATTCTACCAGCTGCAGTCGAAGGATAAACATCTCACGGTAATAAAGCCTCTCTTGTACCGATTCGGGTCTTTATGTGCAATTGATAGCGTATCAATTTATTACCGTCAGATTTTCCGCATCATGGACATCAGAATAAAACCCGATCGCTTGCAGCTGGATCCGCAATCGCCAAATGCCAGAAAAGACTTTAACCACTGGCTGGCTTGCTTCAAGGCCTACATCACCTTAGCAGACCCCGCACCGTCGGAGGCTCAGAAAATTCAACTCCTCTACTCAAGGTTGAGCTCCAGCGTGTTCCCGCTGATACAGGATGCGCTGAACTACGCACGCGCCATGGAACTTCTCCACGTCCAGTCGGCGAACACTCTGTTTGCGAGGCATGTACTCGCCACTCGCGTCCAACTGCCGGGTGAGTCGATTGAGGACTTCTGGCGGGCCCTTATCCCTCTAGTACGGGACTGCGAGTGCCAGGCTGTCACGGCCACGGAACATTCCAATCTACTCATGCGGGATGCATTTGTGACGGGGATTGCATCGGACCCCATCCGGCAACGACTGCTGGAAGGGGCCACGCTCAATCTAGCGGCAACAAAGACTTTAGCGCTCTCCATGATGGTCGCCTCCCGTAACGTGCAGTCCTACCCCACCCGCCGCGTGGCCCACCCATCCTACCCCTCGTGGACCCCGCAACCGACCCCCCCAACTGGGGCCACTTCCGCGCAATATGCCTGCGCTGCTCGCCACACCGCGCCCTCTGGGGGTCCCCACTGCTACTTCTGTGGCCAACAGAAGCACCCCCGCCGGCACTGCCCAGCCTGCACGGCAACCTGTAAATCCTGTGGCAAGAAAGGCCGCTTTGCAGCGGTGTGTCAGGCCTGCGCAGTTGCCGCTATCGCACCCGACCTCTCCCCCTTTCCTCAGCCGATCACGCAATGGGCGCCGCCGTCCTCTGCTCCTGGGGACACGTGCGACCAGTGGGCGCCGCCATCTTCTCCCCCTGGGTCCACGTGCGTCCCGTGGGCGCCGCCACCTTGCGCCGCACCCGCAATGTGCGCACCGTGGGCACTGCCAGCATTCCCCCCAGGTCCACGTGCAGCCAGCGGGTGCCGCCATCTTGCCCCGCCCCTACAACGTGCGCTCTATGGTCGCCGCCATATTGCCCCGCCCCCGCAACGTGCGCTGCATGGGCGTCGCCATCTTCTCCCCCACAGGTACCTCAGACACCGCCATTTTGTCCTCCCCTCGGGACTGGACCACGGGACCCGGGTAGCTGCCGCTCCTCGTCGGACTCCTCGGACGATCACCCGCTACTCGCCTCCATGACGCTCGACCAATCCCGTCCTCACAACCTGGCTACCGCCTCATCGACGGTGCTCATCAACGGCCACGCGACCTACTGCCTACTTGACTCAGGGAGCACCGATAGCTTCATCCACCCGGACACGGTAAGGCGCCGCTCCCTCGCGATCCATCCTGCCAACCAGCGGATCTCCCTGGCCTCCGGATCCCACTCTGTCCCGATCCGGGGTTTCTGCCTGGTCAACCTCACCGTACAGGACGTTGAATTCAGCGGTTTCCGCCTGTACGTTCTCCCCAACCTCTGTGCGACCCTTTTACTGGGCCTGGATTTCCAATGTAACCTCCAGAGCCTCACCCTCAAATTCGGCGGACCCCTACCTTCCCTCACCGTTTGCGGCCTCACGACCCTCAAGGTTGACCCTCCCTCCCTCTTTGCCAATCTGACTGCAGATTGCAAGCCCGTCGCCACCAGGAGCAGACGGTACAGCACTCAGGACAAGACCTTCATCAGGTCCGAAGTCCAGCGGCTGCTTCGGGAGGGTATTATCGAGCCCAGCAATAGCCCCTGGAGAGCCCAAGTGGTGGTGGTTAAAACTGGGGAGAAACACAGAATGGTCGTGGACTACAGCCAGACCATCAACCGGTACACGCAGCTCGACGCGTACCCCCTCCCTCGCATATCTGATATAGTCAATCAGATTGCAGTACCGGGTCTTCTCAACGATTGACCTTAAATCCCCCTACCACCAGCTCCCCATCCGCAAATCGGACCATCCATACACTGCCTTCGAGGCGGACGGTCGCCTCTATCAATTTCTTAGGGTTCCCTTCGGCGTCACTAACGGGGTCTCGGTATTTCAAAGAGAAATGCACGGTAGCACGGTAGCATTGTGGTTAGCACAATCGCTTCACAGCTCCAGGGTCCCAGGTTCGATTCCAGCTTGGGTCACTGTCTGTGCGCACATCCTCCCCGTGTGTGCGTGGGTTTCCTCCACACTCCACACCACCCACTCGGCACAGCCTCTACACCCAGCCCTATCCATCCCTCATACCCTTCAGACAAAAGATGTTTAATAGTGACTATATACATCAGTGAGCCCTGACCCCCTACCTCTAACCTATGTACACCTGTGCCAACTTAAGCTGGTGTCTAACCTCCTTAGTGGCCTACAGCTCCTTCTAGGTGTGACCCTAGACAGCACATCAGACGTGGAGGCGGCCTGCTGTGTATCTCGCCCTCTGACCTGAGATGACTTGGGCGGCCATCCTTTGGAGGGCCTGGATCTGGATGGGTGATTAGATGCTACCCTGATCTGCCCGCTGCCCATCAGAAGCATCAGTGCCAGGTGGGGGGGTTTCAGAAGAGCTGAGGTGATCCAGCACCTCCCCTGTGGGAGGCACCAGCAGCGGCTCCATCACTCCCTCCTCCCTCGGGGTGCTTGATGGCCCCCGGGCTACACCATGGGACCATGAGTGAGCTCCGGAGGCTTCATCATCACCTGGCACTGCCAGTCTTCGAGGCCTGACAGAATATGAGTCAGGGTTGTGATGCCTGCAACTATAGAGCACAGAAACTGGGCCACGTCCCTCAGCCAGTGAGACATGTCCCTCTGTGACTGGCCCAGGTCAGTCGGTGCACGGCTAATGCTCTCAATGCCCTCAGCCTTGACCCTTTGTGAATGGGCTGAGCTCTGGAGTGCCGCAGCAACGTCCACGTGGGCCCGGTACATGGCTGCTTGTGACTGGACTTCCCTGTCCTGAGCTTCAGCCATTGAGCACTGCACTGTGTACCCTAAGTCTTCGACGTCTTGACTGTGATTGTTTTGACCCAAGGCTTCCACCGCAGACTCCATCTGTTCAGTGTTGGCCTGGGTACTGCGCATTGTTGGCACAATCTCCTGCATCTGAAGGTGATGGACTCCTCTGACTGTGCCTGCAGGCGCTAGAAAGTTGCTGACGCCCCCTCCTGTAGATCTTGGCTCTGCGTCTCCGTCGCCACCAGTGACGTGATCGTACATTCCAGAGGCGCGATACCTGTCCGGAGTACAGCTGGTCCTTGGAATTGGGCAGCCCTCCGATTGCCCGGTCCCTCGGGAGTTTGTACCTCTATCTCGTGTGTGACATACTCACCAGATGGTAACCCAGGAGCCTCTTCACTAAAATGCCCCATGGAGGTGATAGTGTCTGTGATGGTGGAGGGTGCAGGTGAATGGTGATAGCGTCTGTGATGGTGGAGGCATGGCCGGAATGGTCTGATGATGATCCTGCAAGAGGAAAGACAAGACACATGGTGAGACCTTGGGAAGGAGTGTTCTGAGGGAGTAGAGTGACTCACTCGCTATAGGAACATCATTTTGCATTAGGGGTTCCCTTGGTTGTTGAATGCTGACCTCCGCCTCAGAGATAGCCCCCTTCTGTACCTCCCCGGATAATGCCATCACCCTCTGATCGGGGGGGGGGGGGGGGGGGTGAGGGCCAGGAGATCCGGGACGCCCCCTCCAGGTTTCTCCCGCTCCCTTCTGTTATGAACCTTCATTTCCCAGGGGACACATAAAGGACATTGTGACATGCATGGAGGCGAGTTACACAGGGGTTGGTAGCTGGTGGCATGTGTGTGTAAGACACCTGGCCAAAGAGGACAATACAGGTTCCGCAGGGATCAGTGCTGGAACCTTTGCTGTTCGTAGTATGTATAAATGATTTGGAGGAAAATGTAACTGGTCTGATTAGTAATTTTGCAGACGACACAAAGGTTGGTGGAATTGCGGATAGCGATGAGGACTGTCAGAGGATACAGCAGGATTTAGATCGTTTGGAGACTTGGGCAGCGAGACGGCAGATGGAGCTTAATCCGGACAAATGTGAGGTAATGCATTTTGGAAGGTCTAATACTGGTAGGGAATATACAGTGAATTGGATTGGATTGGATTTGTTTATTGTCACGTGTACCGAGGTCCAGTGAAAAGTATTTTTCTGTGAGCTGCTCAACAGATCATTAAGTACATGGGAAGAAAAGGGAACAAAATAAAATACATAATAGGGCAACACAAGGTATACGATGTAACTACATAAGCACCGGTATCGGATGAAGCATACAGGGTGTAGTGTTAATGAGGTCAGTCCATAAGAGGGTCATTTAGGAGTTTGGTAACGGCGGGGAAGAAGCTGTTTTTCAGTCTGTTGGTGCGTGTTCTCAGACTTCTGAATCTCCTGCTCGATGGAAGAAGTTGGAAGAGTGAGTAAGCCGGGTGGGAGGGATCCTTGATTATGCTGCCCGCTTTCCCCAGGCAGCGAGAGGTGTAGATGGAGTCCATGGATGGGAGGCAGGTTCGTGTGATGGCTGGGCGGTGTTCACGACTCTGAAGGTTCTTGCGGTCCTGGGCCGAGCAGTTGCCATACCAGGCTGTGATGCAGCCAGATAGGATGCTCTCTATGGTGCATCTGTAAAAGTTGGTAAGGGTTAATGTGGACATGCTGAATTTCCTTTGTTTCCTGAGGAAGTATAGGCGCTGTTGTGCTTTATTGGTGGTAGTATCGACGTGAGTGGACCAGGACAGATTTTTGGAGATGTGCACCCCTAGGAATTTAAAATGCAAACCATCTCCACCTCGGCCCCGTTGATGCTGACAGGGGTGTATACAGCACTTTGCTTCCTGAAGTCAATGACAAGCTCTTTAGTTTTGCTGGCGTTGAGGGAGAGATTGTTGGCGCTGCACCACTCCACTAGGTTCTCTATCTCCCTCCTGTATTTTGACTCGTCATTATTCGAGATCCGGCCCACTATGATCGTATCACCAGCCAACTTGTATATGGAGTTGGAACCAAATTTTGCTATGCAGTTGTGTGTGTACAGGGAGTAGAGTAGGGGGCTAAGTACGCAGCCTTGTGGGGCCCCGGTGTTGAGGACTATTGTGGAGCAGGTGTTGTTCTTCATTCTTACTGATTGTGGTCTGTTGGTCAGACAATCGAGAATCCTATCGCAAAGTGGGCAGCCAAGTCCTAGGTTTTGGAGCTTTGATATGAGCTTGGCTGGGATTATGGTGTTGAAGGCAGAGCTGTAGTCAATAAATAGGAGTCTGGGGCAGCACGGTGGCGCAGTGGTAGCATTGCAGTCTCACGGCGTTGAGGTCCCAGGTTTGATCTCGGCTCTGAGTCACTGTCCGTGTGGAGTTTGTTTTAAAATAATTTTTATTCAGATTTTTACAAAATATCAATAACAGAAAATATTAACAAAAAAACAAAAATATTAACAATTAAGAAAAACAAAAAAGAACAAACCACCCCCCCCCCCCCCCCCCCCCGTTAAGTACAAAAAGAAGAAAGAGATTAACACCCGTCATAACCAAAGAACACATGTACACGCCCCTTCAAGCCAACCCACCAAAACGACCCCACCCCCCCCCCCCCCCGGGCTGCTACTGCTGCCGGCCTTTTCCCTACTGTTCTGCCAGGAAATCCAGGAAAGGCTGCCACCGCCTGAAAAACCCTTGTACTGATCCCCTCAAGGCAAATTTCACCCTCTCCAATTTGAGAAACCCCGCCATATCATTAACCCAGGCCTCCACGCTTGGGGGCCTCGCATCCTTCCACTGAAGAAGAATCCTCCGCAGGGCTACTAGGGACGCAAAGGCCAGAACACCGGCCTCTTTCGCCTCCTGCACTCCCGGCTCCACTGCAACCCCAAATATTGCGAGTCCCCAGCCTAGCTTGACCCTGGATTCTACCACCCTCGACACCGTGCTTGCTACCCACTTCCAAAATTCCCCCAGCGCTGGGCATGCCCAGAACATATGGGCATGGTTCGCTGGGCTCCCCGAGCACCTAGTACACCTGTCTTTGCCCCCGAAAAACCTACTCATCCTCATCCCAGTCATATGAGCCCTATGTAGCACCTTGAACTGTATGAGGCTAAGCCTCACACATGAAGAGGAGGAGTTCACTCTTTCCAGAGCATCCGCCGACGTCCCCTCCTCAATCTCCTCACCCAGCTCCTCTTCCCATTTATTCTTCAGTTCCTCCACCGAGGCCTCATCTACCTCCTGCATCACTTGGTATATGTCCGAAATCCTCCCCCCTCCAACCCACACCCCCAAGAGCACCCTGTCCTGGACCCCACGTGGGGGCAACAGAGGGAACCCTACCACCTGCCACCTGGCAAACGCCCTTACCTGCATATACATAAAAATGTTCCCCGGGGGGAGCCCGAAATTCTCCTCTAACTCACCCAGGCTCGCAAACTTCCCATCTACAAACAGGTCCCTCAACCTCCTTACACCTGCCCTGTGCCAACTCAGGAACCCGCCATCGATTCTCCCTGGAACAAACCGGTGGTTCCCCCGTATCGGGGACCCCATCGAGACCCCCACCTCCCCCCTGTGTCGTCGCCAGTCCATGTGGAGTTTGCACATTCTCCCCGTTTTTGCGTGGCTTTCGCCCCCACAAGATGTGAAAGGTAGGTGGATTGAACATGCTAAATTGCCCCTTAATTGGAAAAAAATGAATTGGGTATTCTCAATTTTAAAAATATATAATAAATAAATAGGAGTCTGATGTAGGAGTCCTTGTTGTCGAGATCTAGGGATGAGTGCAAGGCCAGGGAAATGGCGTCTGATGTGGACCGGTTGTGGCCGTATGCGAATTGCAGTGGATCAAGGCGTTCTGGGAGTATGGAGGTGATGCGCTTCATGATCAGCCTCTCGAAGCACTTCATTACAACTGACGTCAGGGCCACCGGGCGGTAGTCATTGAGGCATGTTGCCTGGTTCTTCTTTTGCACCGGTATAATGGTGGTCTTCTTGAAGCAGGTTGGGACCTCGGAGTGGAGTAGGGACAGGTTAAAGATATCCGCGAACACCTCTGCCAGCTGGTCTGTGCAGGCTCTAGGTGCATGACCAGGGATCCCGTCCGGGCCTGTCGCCTTCCGAGGGTTCACTTTCAGGAAGGCCGATCTGACTTCGAAGGTGTGATGGTGGGTATGGGTGTGTGACTCTAGCTTGGTCTGATATTCTCTCTTGGCATCTCGGATGGCTTTGTGAGGTCGTACCTGGATTTCTTGTATAGGTCATTGTCGTCTGACTTGAATGCCTCAGATCTGTCCTTCAGTAGGGAGTCAATCTCGCGTTTGAGACATGGTTTCCGGTTGGGGAACATACGTACTGCTTTCTTTGGCACCCAGTCGTCCACACATTTGCTGATGAAGCCTGTGACAGTGGTGGCATATTCATTTGAGTTGGTCGCTGAGTTCTTAAATATGGACCAGTCCACTGTCTCTAAGCTGTCATGTAAGAGTTCTTCTGCTTCCTCCGACAAGCACTACACAACCTTGTGAGCTGGATTCTCCCGCTTGAGTATCTGCTTGTATGCCGGGAGAAGGAGCACCGTATTATGGTCTGATTTCCCAAAGTGCTGTTGGGGGATGGAACGGTAGACGCCCTTGATTTTTGAGTAGCAGTGGTCAAGAGTGTTGTCGCCCCTGGTGGGACACGGGATGTGCTGGTGGAAATTTGGCAGTACACTCTTGAGGTTGGCCTTGTTGAAGTCCCCGGCCATGATGAACAAGGCCTCCAGGTGTTCTGTTTCGTAGTTGTTTATAACTGAGTACAGTTCATCCAGCGCCGCCATTAATCACAGGGCTAAATCGCTGGCTTTGAAAGCAGACCAAGGCAGGCCAGCAGCACGGTTCAATTCCCGTAACAGCCTCCCCGAACAGGCGCCGGAATGTGGCGACGAGGAGCTTTTCACAGTAACTTCATTTGAAGCCTATTTGTGACAATAAGCGATTTTCATTTCACTTCTGCCTGGGATGGGATGTAGACCGCTGTGATAATGGCTGAAGTGAATGGTAGAACCCTCAAAAGTATTGGCAGTCAGAGAGATCTCGGTGTACAGGTCCACAGGTCACTGAAAGGAGCAACACAGGTGGAGAAGGTAGTCAAGAAGGCATACGGCACGCTTGCCTTCATTGGCCGGGGCATTGAGTATAAGAATTGGCAAGTCATGTTGCAGCTGTATAGAACCTTAGTTAGGCCACATAGTGTTCAATTCTGGTCGCCACACTACCAGAAGGATGTGGAGGCTTTAGAGAGGGTACAGAAGAGATTTACCAGGATGTTGCCTGGTATGGAGGGCATTAGCTATGAGGAGAGGTTGAATAAACTTGGTTTGTCCTCACTGGAATGAAGGAGGTTGAGAGGCGACCTGATAGAGGTCTATACAATTATGAGGGGCATAGACAGAGTGGATAGTCAGAGACTTTTTCCCAGGGTAGAGGGGTCAATTACTCGGGGGCGTAGGTTTAAGGTGTGAGGGGCAAGATTTAGAGATGTGCGAGGTAAGTTTTTTACACAGAGGGTAGTGGGTGCCTGGAACTTCCTGGCGGAGGAGGTGGTGGAAGCCGGGACGATAGTGACATTTAAGGGGCATCTTGACAAATACGTGAATAATAATAATAATCGCTTATTGTCACAAGTAGGCTTCAATGAAGTTACTGTGAAAAGCCCCTAGTCGCCACATTCCGGTGCCTGTTTGGGGAGGCCGGTGTGGGAATTGAACCCGCGCTGCTGGCCTTGTTCTGCATTACAAGCCAGCTGTTTAGCCAGTGTGCTGAATAGGATGGAATAGAGGGATACGGACCCCGGAAGTGTAAAAGTTTTAACTTTTAAAGACGGGCAGCATGGTCGGCGCAGGCTTGGAGGGCCGAAGGGCCTGTTCCTGTGCTGTACTTTTCTTTGTTCTTTGTAGGTGTTGAGGTTGGGTGCAGGGTAAGATGTGAGGGAGATGCAGGCATGTGGGTTTTGATTGGCCTCTATGGGAGTGGGGTGTGATGTGAGGAGTGAAGGACAGGAGAACCGAGATGCCGACGCATCTGTCCTAAGGAGGTCATCAATCATTTTGTGGCACTGCGTGCCAGTCAGCCTGGTGAGGCTCACCGTGCTGGACATCCAGGCCTGCTGGACGAACGCGGGTGGCAGCCTCCTGTCCACCTTGGGGAAGAGGGGGTCCCGCCTCTCCTCCACCACGCCCAACATTCTCTCGAGCTTCGAGGCTGGAATGAGAGTGCGTGGGGAGTGGAGCGCTTTCAGCAGCTCCAGCTTGTCAAGTTTTCCAGCATCAATTCCGGCCCCAGCGAATCCGATGCCGACGGGAATGAAAATTGCTCTGGATTCACGCGGGCAGATTGCTGGCCCATTGGCATGCCCTGATTTTCACCGGAAATAGCGCCCCCCAGTGGGAACCGCATGCAATTCAGTCCCAGCATGAACACTGAGGCTGAAATTCTCCACTTGTCAGGGTTCACTTTTTCACTGGCAATGCACCCCGCCCGCGGGTTTCAAGTGGGTTGGTTTCAGTGGGAAATCCCACCACCAGCGAATGGCGCGCTGCTGATAAACATGCAGCTGGGGGAGCAGTGAATCCCGCCCTTGATCTCCCAAATGGAGAATTTTGCCCTGAATAACCAAATGAAATCTGGGACATGACCATTCTCCACTTTGCCCTTTGCTGAATACATGCTCTCAATGATGTTTGCTCAGTGACTGCGGCCCTGCAAATTCCGCCCTCCACCAAATATGTGCAAAGACGAGTTAATCCTTGAGACGAGTGTGTGCGACAAAACGACATCTTCTGGTGCTGTCAATCAGGTAACCTTGTTGGAAATTTGAAATTTATCAGATGTCCATAAACACGCAACTAAATTAACTAGCAGCCTGTCGGCAGCTGCTGGCGTCCCTTTTACCTGGAACCACCCCAATCAGTAATGTCCTGATTAACCAATGCTAGCTGTACCATGGAACAATGTAAGTTTTATCTTTGGCCCATGTTTCTGATTAGTAGAGGGCATTGCTTCAAGTCTCCCACAGGAGCAGCAGGCTCCTGACAGCACTTTTCCGTAATGAATGTTGATTGGGCAGGCTCTCTCTGTTTGTCTTCATTTGCTGGTAGTCAGTGGAGCAGTGGGAATGATGCCAAAGGGGCTGGGCCATCTCTCTCAATCACTGTTCTTCTCACAGCCTCTGACAGTCAGTGCCAGCACTGCCACTCGTCCTCTGCTGCTGGGAGTGTCACAAACTGCATCTGATCTGCCATGTCATTCACAGTTGATTTCTTCGAACATATTTCGTTCAGCCAAACCCATGGTGAGGTTTGAATGTTTTCCTTTCCCCTGCTCCTGATAAATACAGTGCAGTCAATCTTCCTGCTAACCCAGTTAGTTTGATTGATCAGCTTTATTGCAATATCCGATAACAGTGTTCTTCAAACTTTTTTTCCGGGGACCCATTTTTACCAACCGGCCAACCTTCGCGACCCACGCCGGCCGACCTTCGCGACCCACACCGGCCAACCTTCGCGACCCACGCTGGCCGACCTTCGCGACCCACGCCGGCCGACCTTCGCGACCCACGCCGGCCGGCCTTCGCGACCCACGCCGGCCGACCTCAGCGACCCACCATTTTCTCTTACCTTGTTTGCTGCTGCCAAAAATGGAGGAAATGGTTTTATGTCCCTTTGGCCCTCGTACAGGCTCCTCCAATGGAACCTGTTGGATGAAGGTGAAGCCTTCCTGTGTCGGAAGTATGGAGTCTCTATCTGTCCAAAGTTCGGCATTTTTTTCCTGTAAAATTTTATCAAATAAACCCTCCCCCGAACTTGTAAAAATATAAAATAAATAAAATGAGTAAAATAAATGAAAAAAATAAAAATTAAATTAATAAAATAAATGAATAAATACCACTACAGAACTTGTAAAACAAAAAGTTGCAACCGTTAAAAAAAATAGCGGCCGCACTGCGCATGCATGCCCGATTATCGCGTGCGCATGCGCAATGCGGCCAAATATTTTCTTAACATGTTCGCGGCTACTTGCAGCCGGCATTATGAAAAGCCGGCTGCTGCGCGGGGATTTGCTCGAGCGGGAGCACCGCGGACAACGGCTCCGCGACCCTCCCGACACCCGCCCGCGACCCACCCACGGGCCGCACCCCCGACTTTGAAGAACACTGTCCTATAACAATGGCATTCAGTTTAATTTCTTTTCCACACAAAACAGGCCCAATTATATCATAGAATCATAGAACGTACAGTGCAGAAGGAGGCCATTCAGCCCATCGAGTCTGTACTGGCATTTGGAAAGAGCACCCCACTTAAGCCCACAACTGCACCCTATCCCCGTAACCCAGTAACCACACACAACCCTTTTGGACACCAACGGCAATTTATCATGGCCAATCCACCTAACCTGCATATCTTTGGACTTGTGGGAGGAAACCGGAGCACCCGGAGGAAACCCACGCAGACACGGGGAGAACGTGCAGATTCCGCACAGTGACCCAAGCCGGGAATCGAACCTGGGACCCTGGAGCTGTGAAGCCACCGTGCTAATTACTGTGCCACCGCACTGCCCCTCAGGGATTATATGATCTCAGGATCACATAATTTCAGTATTATAATGATTAAATTTTGCTTAAATGGTGTTCTCACTCACTTCTTTATCCTGGAGATTATTTTTCATATTGTTGATCTTCCTCCACTCCTCTAATGGTAACTCGTGATGGGCTAAGGTTGTTTGGTTATCCCCATCTTTGCCCCTGTCCTCCTGTACTTTACCCACCTGGTCATTGACCATGCGGGAGCTCCAATCGTGAGCACCAGGAGAGTATACAGTCGTGAGGCACCATTAAGAAGTCCAATCCAATCCTCAACCAACTTGCACAAGCGTACTGACCTCACTGCAAGACTGGGAACTGTGATAAACTTTCCCTTCCCTAACCCAGGCCCATTCTGGCCTAATAACAATAGTGATGGAACCACCATTGCATAGGCAGGAAATCAGTTAATTCTGCACAGCAGGTACTGAACCCAAAACCTTCTTGTGGTGGTCTTTGTGTTGCTAAGTTCAGGATGGTTCACAAAGTCCACAAAATAGCTTGAACTTGAACAAAGCTATAAATTTATTAACACTACTGATTTGGATTTGACACGTACTCCTGAGCAATACACAGTTGCTTGTTAACATATAAACTACACTCATCTACAACTAATCTTTATACTGATATAAATTATGATCTGCTCTTACTCACACTATCTTTCCTTCTGTCTGTCTCTGGCTAACTCCTGCACTACCCTCCCGCAAGGCTTAGCATCAATGCCTTATATACTTGTAACTGTAGCGCCCTCTAGTGGGTACTCTAGACATTTCATTAACCCTTGCAGCTCTTACAGTTATGATAATACCAAACTTCTTGTCATCGCTTTTTAAAATTTCCCCCACAGCAACATGGACTTGACCTTAAACTGTAGCAATATCTATCATTGCATCACCTGCAGTGCAGCAAAAGCTTAACTGTAATGGAAATGTAACTGCATGCAAATGGCCATGCGCAGAAAAATTGGATTAGGGCAAGAAATGAAGTAACCTTGTAGGACAGTAGTTGCACTGATTTTCCGTGATAGAGATAGACTAACGGTCATTAGATCGGAATGTTGGTACGTATGTGAAATTCACTAGCATTTCTACTTGGAGCTGCTGTTCCTGTCCTCAGCGATCTCCACATTCTGGTCTCTTGCCAATACTCGCCTCATTATTGGTGGGCATACCTTCAGCTGCACAGGCCCGTAAAACTGGATTTCCCTCTCTTGTTCTCGTTGAAGACATTCCTTAAAATGATAGCTTCATGCGCCTGTTAATCTTTGTTCAATAAAGGGGTGGCAGGATGGCACAGTGGTTGGCACTGCTGCCTCACGCCGTCGAGGGCCCAGGTTCGATCCCGGCCCCGGATCGCTGTCCGAGTGGGGTTTGCACATTCTCCTCGTGTTTGTGAGGATTTCACCCCCACAACCCAAAGATGTGCAGGCTAGGCGGATTGGCCACGTTAAATTGCCCCTCAATTGGAAATAATTAATTGAGTATTCTTTTTTTTTTTTATAAATTTAGATTAGCCAATTATTTTTTCCAATTAAGGGGCAATTTAGCGTGGCCAATCCACCTATTCTGCACATTTTTGGGTTGTGGGGGCGAAACCCACGCAGACACGGGGAGAATGTGCAAACTCCACACGGACAGTGACCCAGAGCCGGGATCGAACCTGGGACCTCAGCGCCGTGAGGCGGTTGTGCTAACCACTAGGCCACCGTGCTGCCCTATTAATTGAGTATTCTAAACTTATTTTTCATAACTTTTTTCGATAATCACTCCTCTGAAACATCTCAGAATGTTTTACAGTGTTAAAAGGCTCTATAAGGGCAGCCCGGTAGCATTGTGGATAGCACAATTGCTTCACAACTCCAGGGTCCCAGGTTTAATTCCGGCTTGGGACACTGTCTGTGCGGAGTCTGCACATCCTCCCCGTGTGTGCGTGGGTTTCCTCCGGGTGCTCCGGTTTCCTCCCACAGTCCAAAGATGTGCGGGTTGGGTGGATTGGCCATGATAAATTGCCCTTAGTGTGCAAAATTGCACATAGTGTTGGGTGGGGTTACTGGGTTATGGGGATAGGGTGGAGGTGTTGACCTTGGGTAGGGTGCTCTTTCCAAGAGCTAGTGCAGACTCGATGGGCCGAATGGCCTCCTTCTGCACGGTAAAATTCTATGATAATAATACAAATTTTTGTTGATCATTTTCCCGTCGACCAATATTCAGTGTTCTGACTGGGAAACCTTCATCAGCTACTCAACACAGAGAGCAGACAAAGTAAAAAAAATCATACTTACAGAAGTTTCCTTATTTAGCACCTGCAAACCCCAAATCACTGAGTAAAGACAGTTCCTCACTAAAGAAGCAAGTGACTATAAACATCTCCTCACTTCAATTGCAGCAACAGCTGCTATGCTAGGACATTTTGGACAGGTGCATATAGCAGTGTCTCCCTGCTCATTAGAGCTGTGTTCGCAGCCCGAGCTTCTCTGTGTCCCACATCCCATCTCTCTGTGCTGTCGGCCATTCAGATGATAACACTGGCTCCTGAATTTAAGGTTAGCATAATACTTACTTAGTAATGAGGGCGCAAGAGAAGAAGAAACTAACTCAGATGACCTATTTCATTAACTTAGCAATGGATCTGTAAGCGTATTTCTTTCACAGTTCCATGCTATTTTATTGCTGTTTAATTGAGTCGTTCATGTGATGGTATCAGGATTACAAAATGTCAGCGATTATTTTAGGTGTAGCTAAGATCGCAAAGTTTATGTTTTGTGTTTGCAGCTGTCAATGGATTCAAGATTCTTTAAGACGGTTCATCTCTTATCTGTTCCATCAAGAACTTATCACCTGAGGAGCACTTCAGACAATTGGTGATATGATGGGTTATGTGAAAGCTGGAAGAAATATAGGAGATCTAAACCCAACTGATGTTGAGCAACGAACACAGGCAAGGAGTATGAAAAACTACAAAGTACAGACAGTAAAAGTTTCTATAAATATATAAAACAAAAAAGAGTGGCTAAGGTAAATATTGGTCCTTTGGAGGATGCGAAGGGAGATTTAATAATGGGAGATCAAAATGAAAATTGCTTATTGTCACGAGTAGGCTTCAATGAAGTTACTGTGAAAAGCCCCTAGTCACCACATTCGGAGGAAATAGCTGAGGAACTGAACAGGTTTTTGGGGTCGGTCTTCACAGTGGAAGACACAAATAACATGCCAGTGACTGATAGAAATGAGGCTATGACAGGTGAGGACCTTGAGATGATTGCTATCACCAAGGAGGTAGTGATGGGCAAGCTAATGGGGCTAAAGGTAGACACGTCTCCTGGCCCTGATGGAATGCATCACAGAGTGCTAAAAGAGATGGCTAGGGAAATTGCAAATGCACTAGTGATAATTTACCAAATTTCACTAGACTCTGGGGTGGTCCCGGTGGATTGGAAATTAGCAAACGTGACACCACTGTTTAAAAAAGGAGTTAGGCAGAGACCAGGAAATTATAGGCCAGTGAGCTTAACTTCAGTAGTAGGGAAGATGCTGGAATCTATCGTCAAGGAAGAAATAGCGAGGCATCTGGATGGAAATTGTCCCATTGGACAGACGTAGCATGGGTTCATAAAGGGCAGGTCGTGCCGAACTAATATAGTGGAATTTTTTGAGGACTTTATCAATGCGGTAGACAACGGGGAGCCAATGGATGTGGTATATCTGGATTTCATTTTCATTTTTCATTTCCAGAAAGCTTTTGACAAGGTGCCACACAAAAGGCTGCTGCATAAGGTAAAGATGCATGGCATTAAGGGTAAAGTAGTAGCATGGATAGAGGATTGGTTAATTAATAGAAAGCAAAGAGTGGGGATTAATGGGTGTTTCTCTGGTTGGCAATCAATAGCTAGTGGTGTCCCTCAGGGATCAGTGTTGGGCCCACAATTGTTCACAATTTACATAGATGATTTGGAGTTGGGGACCAAGTGCAATGTGCCCAAGTTTGCAGACGACACTAAGTAAAGCAAAAAGTGCAGAGGCTACTGGAAGTCTGCAGAGGGATTTGGATAGGTTAAGTGAATGGCCTAGAGTCTGGCAGATGGGATACAATGTTGACAAATGTGAGGTTATCCATTTTGGTAGGAATAACAGCAAAGGGGATTATTATTTAAATGATAAAATATTAAAACATGCCGCTGTGCAGAGGGACCTGGGTGTCCTACTGCATGAGTCGCAAAAAGTTAGTTTATGGGTGCGACGGGTGACTAAGAAGGCGAATGGAGTTTTGTCCTTCATTGTTAGAGGGATGGAGTTTAAGACTAGGGAGGTTATGTTGCAATTGTATACGGTGTTAGTGAGGCCACACCTGGAGTATTGTGTTCAGTTTTGGTCCCCTTACCTGAGAAAGGACGTACTGGCACTGGAGGATGTGCAGAGGAGATTCACTAGGTTAATCCCAGAGCTGAAGGGCTTTTAAAACCTGCAGACCACCTTTCCCTGGCCACAGGGGACACAGAATCTGAAAGAAGGTGTGAAGTGCTGGATCTATCAAGTAAGTACTGCCTGCCACTGCCCGCCAAGGTTATCTCACACGATTGAACCCCCTCATTCATCCGATTCCCAACATCCATCCCCTTCACCCCCCCCCCCCAGCAATTGGCTGCCCTAAACTCAGTCCCCAAGATGTCCGACTCTTCACCACTGTCCCCTTCCCGTACCAGCCTCCCCGAACAGGCGCCGGAATGTGGTGACTAGGGGCTTTTCACAGTAACTTCATTTGAAGCCTACTTGTGACAATAAGCGATTTTCATTTTTCATTTCAATGGCTGGCTGCAGCCGGTAAACCTGCTAAAAAACATTGAAAACACGTCACACCATTAAATTCAGTAAGAATTTCTGGGTTCCCAGGGCGGCACGGTGGCGCAGTGGTTACCACTGCTGCCTTACGGCGTCGAGGACCCGGGGTTCGATCCTGGCCCTGGGTCACTGTCCGTGTGGAGTTTGCACATTCTCCCCGTGTCTGTGTGGGTCCCATTCCCACAACCCAAAGATGCGCAGGGTGGGTAGATTGCCCTTTAATTGGAAAAAAAAAGAAATGGTTACTCTAAATTAATTTTTTTTTAATTCTGGGTTTCCAACTGCAAATGTTTCCCCTGCATTTGCCGCCACCTCAACTACGCCCCTCCCAATAACTGATTGTTGGGGTCATCAGACAAAGGGATAGCCAATGGAACACTTCACCTTCCTGTGTTGGCATCAAGTGCTCCAAGTCTGCCAGATACGGAGTAATATGACCTCTACTCAGGCCTAACTTACTTCCACCCAGTAAGAATGTCACCAATGCTCCAATGAGCCATTTTTAAACTTTTCACACTCTCCGAGTAAGATTGGGAAGAATTAAAATATTCAACCAGGAGCCAACTGACATTCTCAGGACCCCCAATGCCATTGACTTGTCAATCGGTTCCACAAGTCATGGGGAGCACATCAGGAGGTGGCATCATAGTGCTACTTAAAATCTAAAGCAGGCATTGTCAAATTCAGGGGCGCGACCCACGGGTGGGCTGCGGGCGGGTGTCGGGAGGGTCGTGGAGCCGTCTCTCGCGGTGCTCCCGATCGCGCAAATCCGCGCGCAACAACCGCAGCAGACGGCTGTTAATAACGCCGGCTGAGAGCAGCTTTAAAAATGGCCAGGAACAGATCAAATAAATTTGGCCGCACTGCGCATGCGTGCCCGATCATCGGTGCGCATGCGCAAAACCATGAGCATGCGCACCGATGATCGGACACTCATGCGCAGTGCGGCCGCATTTTTTTTTATACGGTCGCAGCCTTTTTTTTTTCAACTTCGGGGGGGCCAAAGGGACCAAAGTGACCATTGGGGCCAAAGGGACCCAAAACCATTTCCTCCATTTTTGTCAGCAACAAACAAGGTCAGAGAAAATGGTGGGTCGCGCAGGTCGGCCGGCTTGGGCCGCAAAGGTCGACTGGCGTGGGTCGTGAATGTCGGCCAGCATGCATCGCAAAGGTCGGCCGGTTGGTAAAAATGGGTCCCCAGAAAAAAAGTTTGAAAAACACTGATCTAAAGTCTGGAGAAACTGGAAGCAGGTCTGATACTCATTTTATTTAATCTGTTGTGATGAATGTAGAAAATGTTATGTATTCATATTTATGGCAGTAATTTAAATTAAAACCCTGGTTTAAAATGCATACAAGCAGTGTGTCTACTAAAGCTGTAATTAAGGTATCGTAAAAGGTTGGATAATTATTGATTTTAATCATTTATTTGTTTACAGAGAGATGGCTAATGGAATATTGTTTTATATGCAGGAGATTTCCTGGGGATAATACATTATGAGGGAGTGGTATTAAGTCTGAGCTAAGCAGTTCATGGGACACCTTAGCTGTACATAGATAATGTAATTAATGGGAGGAGCCAGGTCTGTCTGTAGTTTTGCAGTCTGCTAGAAAATGTTAAGTTGAACAGTAGTTTGCCATAGGATTTGAGTCTGACAAAACAGAAAGATTTTCAAGTTGTTCCTAAAAGGGTCTCTGTCTCTCCGAAGGTCTGCACAGATAAGCAAGTAACCTGTTTTGTTAACTTTATTTATAAGTTGCAGTTGAACTGTATTGGGTTGATTAAATGGAATCAGTGGCAGGTGTAGATGATAAGTTAAAGTTTTTCCTTTTATTTAAGTGCTGTTTAGCTGTTGTAAAGCTATTTATTTGCCGTAATATGGTTAATTGTGTCTTTAAATAAAAGTTTGTTTTAACATAAAAAATACCGATTGGTCAGAGTGATCACTCCTGGGGTGAAGTTATAATAACAATAACAATCTTTATTGTCACAAGTAGGCTTACATTGCAATGACGTTACTGTGAAAAGCCCCTAGTCGCCACATTCCAGCACCTGTTTAGGTACACAGAGGGAGAATTCAGAATGTCCAAATTACCTAACAGCACGTTTTTCGGGACTTCCCGGAGGAAACCTACGCAGACACGGAGAGAACGTATCCTTTCCTCAGTTTTACAAAACAAAGTTGGGATCTGGCGCCGTTTCCTAACACTGTCTTGTGACAGTCTTGAGCTTCAAATGTTTTGCTGCTGAATGCGTTCAAAGAAATCTTCTTGCCATGGGATCTGTTTCTCCTTTTAACCTCTGGTGCTCCATAAGGTATAATGTAAGGGGTTAAGTAATATAAAGAATCACAGAATTGTTACGGCACAGAAGGAAGCCCATTAGGTCTGTGCTCGCTCCCCAAATGCGCATCATGACTTAGTGCCATTCCGCTGCCTTTTCCCCATACCCCTGCATGTTGTTTCTAATCAAATAATCAGCTAAGGTGTTATAGACAGTAAGGTATTATGTAATACGTTATATAAGCTATAGTATAGGTATTATGTAAGTTTTATAAGATTTTATTGCAGGTCCATCAAGATTTTTTTTACATAGAATTTACAGTGCAGAAGGAGGCCATTCGGCCCATCGAGTCTGCACCGGTTCCTGGAAAGAGCACCCTACCCAAGGTTAACACCTCCACCCTATCTCCATAACCCAGTAACCCCACCCAACACTAAGGGCAATTTTGCACACTAAGGGCAATTTATCATGGCCAATCCACCTAACCTGCACATCTTTGGGCAGTGGGAGGAAACCGGAGCACCCGGAGGAAACCCGCGCACACACGGGGAGGATGTGCAGACTCCGCACAGACAGTGACCCATGCCGGAATCGAACCTGGGACCCTGTAGCTGTGAAGCGATTGTGCTATCTAAAATGCTACCGTGCTGCCCCAAAGATGGGCAGCATGGTAGCACAGTGGTTCACACTGTTGCTTTACAGTTCCACGGTCCCAGGTTTGATTCCCGGCTTGGGTCACAGTCTGTGCGGAGTACGCACGTTCTACCCCTGTCTGTGTGGGTTTCCTCCGGGTGCTCCGGTTTCCTCAGACAAGTCTCAAAAGACGTGTTGTTAGGTCATTTGGACATTCTGAATTCTCCCTCAGTGTAACCGAACAGGCGCCGGAGTGTGGCTACGAGGGGATTTTCACAGTAACTTCATTGCAGTGTTAATGTAAGCTTACTTTTGACAATAATAAAGATTATACAAAGAGTGTGGTGCCGCACATTGGATTTCCCACCCTTCCATACAGCGGGGCACAGCGCTGGCAACTCCCCTCCCTTCATCAAATAACACCTGACCTCCAAAGTCCATCAGGTAGATGGGGCACAAGCCTGCCGCCTACTCGCTCTACATTCCGCACCAAAATCTACTCTAATATATCAGGGAGGGGGGAAAACTGAATCAATTTCTTCCATCTCTCCCCTCTTTTACTGCCTATTTTCTCCTCGTCTGTTTTGAAGTCTCTGACTCCAGCGTCAGGCACTCCCCTGTAAATCTCCCAAATGGTCTTTGTCCATTTGTAAGCCTACACTGAACTACTTTCCAACATTGTAACAGTTACTACACTTCAAAGGTAGTTAATTGACTGTGAAATACTTTAGGACATTTGAGGTTGTGAAAGGAACTGCATTATTTTTCTAACTCTGGTTTTCTCTTTCCTCCACAGTATCACGTAAATCCAATTTGACTCGGTATCAGTGTGGCATTTTCTTTTTATTTCCCACACTTTCTCAGTGAGGTTGCTGACCGCCTTACCAATGTTCACACAGCCTTTTTCCTGCGCAAATCACTGGCTCAGTCCAGAGAACCCCAACTGAGCCTCTCACGTCAGCTGTGCTGAGATAATTCGTTGCCTTTGGATGGGATCAGCGAAGACAGAAGATTGGAACCTTGTGAGGGTACGGCCTAGAATTGTATGCTGGCTGCTGTCTGTGTCTATATTTTTTATTGAAAAAGGTGGGCAGTGCTTTAATAATAGACAGGATTGCCAGGCGTAACTAAAAACTCCGTTCCATTTTGAAGATTTTGGTCAATTTGAATGTTTATGAATATTGTCGCTCAAGGAGAATGCTGCTGTGTTGCGGGTTCAGACGTGTTTCATTCACCTGCCAGAACCCAGTTCACACTCAGCCAAATTGAGGGTTCCAAAATCTTCCCCCAATTGCTCCGTGAGAATCCTGTGCAAGAACAAATGGGGCCAATCTCACACCAGTCCGAATGCACCTTGGTCCACAACATAAAATTGTCCACACTTTTGTACTAATTGGCCTGAAACTGCCAAACTTACTGGGCAAGGCTGCTGGAATATTTTGTGTGGGAAATCTCACAGCCTGTAACATTTCTGTGGTTTAGGTCAGTTCAGCAGAGCAGAAGAGTTAGCTTGCATCTTGCCCCATAATCAGAGAATTATACAAAAACAAGGCCATCGTGCCTGTGTTGCATCTTACTTGGGACAACTTGGACTAAGATGTGGAGAAAAATTCTATTGTCTAACATTGACATCCCTTACCCATGTTATTATTGAGTGGAACTTGCAATTTGGCAGTGGTTTCAAAGCACCACACAGTCCAGTAATAAAATAAACAGGATGCGCGCTTAGCTGTAAAATAATAAACAAGTGATTAAATCAGATTTTATTTCAGCCTTCAATTAACATAATTGCTGGTCATCTAACTAGTTAACTCTTTTTCATCGCCAGGGTAACTATAGGCCATATTAAAGGGACCCTGTCACCATACTGCTCAGGTATGCTATCACAGATGGGGCTTCAATGCTTTGCAGATTTCATCTTAACACTGCCGATTTTGGCTTGCAAGTAAAGCTTGTGAGGACACAGTGTTAAAACTGTTACAACCCAATCTTAAACAAAGGGCACGATTTTGTGCCCACATTAGCCGTGACCACGAACAGCGATGTGGGCGCGGAATCTCGCGAGGAAAACGTGATTCTCGCCTGTGAGATCCCGTTTTCCGATTTTCCCCGCCCCTCGCCAGTGGCGTAACGGCCGGAGTCTCATTTAAAGGCATTGTAATAAATGTTGGTATAATTAGCTGAGTTCCCAGTCATATGTCCCCCCCACACTTAGAAATACCCCTTCGCCGACGTGACGTCACATCAGTGAGGTTTACAACTGCTTTTTAAAAATGTGAAGCAGTCGAGGGGAACCGTCAGGGGGGGGGGGGGAAGCTAAGTATAGCCCCCGGGGCGAGGGATATGCCCGGGCACCAATCTTTGCACCACCAGGAGTATTATCAGGACAGGCCCTCTGGAGAGCTCCATTAGGGGTAGAGATGTTCCCCTTATGCTTGTGGGAGAGTTGCCCTGGTGGCTTGTGGGAGAGTTGTATCCGTGGTTGGGGAGGATTTTTTTTTAAAGCATTACCAGCTCTAAAGGGCCCTGTCCCATCAGCGTGCCAGTGAAAACCACACCACCAGATTTTCTGCGCAGAGTGCCAGAGAATCTGGAGGCAAGATTCAGCTGTAGCTGCTGGAGAGCTGCACACTGGTTTTCTCACTTCAGCCAGCACTTTCTGAGAGGAAAATTTAACCCAAAATGTCCACACCCATTCTGCTGGCTTTTAAAATTCAGTCTACGATTTGTTGCTACCACAATGCGTCTTTAACCCGTTTGCGGTGGACAAATGATTGCCAGACGACTTTGTTTTAATCAAATAGTATTTATTCACACTCACACAATTTTCTGGTTAAACAATCACACCATCAACACAAGTTAGTCTACAGAGTACTAAAAGTTCATAATAGACCTTAATTTAACCTTAGAATAACTAGCAAGCACCAGACAGATATTGGCCTTTATCCTGTAGTCCTCAATGCTGCTATAGTGCTGAATCCTGTAGTCCTCAATGTCCAGTTCTGGGTCTGGTCTGACTCTGGCTTCGGTCTTCTGTTGGTACCGTAATGGACCTCCTTGTGTTGGCCAGTGAAGATCACCGTTGTTTCATTGTTGCTGCAGTGCGAGATTCTAAGGTGGTGCAGCACCTTTTAACCTGCTTGGCTTTTGTGCCCTTTTCAGAGGTCTCTGGGTCATTGCCAATCAATTGATCGGCTTGATCACCCTGATCGATCAAGTCCATATCGATTCTGGGGTGGGCGCTGATTGGCCATGCCAGCATGTGTTGGGGGCAGGTAGGCCCTTCCAAATAAGGAGTTTAGATGCCACTGTGTCTGGTAAACAAGTGTGATTGACAGGGTAATTCTATTGTTCTGGGATGGCCTGGAAATGGCCTTTTTCCTGTGTATGCGATGTCTAGGCTGCAGCTTTCTGACCAATGTGTATTTAAACTGCATCCTGCTTCTTCTGTACTTGGCTAAATATCCCAGCATCCTATGCAGGACGCCATCTTAGGTGGCGGTTCGGCCACAGATTTTAAAAATACAACTTTTCCCACTGGAGAAACATTGATAGAGTTAGGTTGTCCAACCGACCCCGTAATAATATTGTGCACAAACACCTCGCACACCGTCTTGTGAGGCATAGTATCATAGTGTCGATTGTTGGAACCAACAATTCTACGGACACGTGCTTGTAGGATTAGAATAGCGGTTTTGATATACTCACAACAGAGCCAGCCTATTAGCCATTGAACTTTCGGTGAACTGGCCGGCTGACCATGTGGCACTGATCTTTTATACAGCAGCTTCCGGGGGAGGAGTCCTGGGCAGAACCAAGGGAGAAGCCCCGTACAACTCGAGCATTCCCAGAGCTTCTCCCCCTGGAGGAAAGGTAGTGCAACTGCACTTACAATACAGACACATGTTTATACAGATTATAATCCGGTGTGAATCACATTCACCACATCGAGTTTGCACTTTGGGTCCCTTGGCTACTGGAAAGAGTTGATGAGGAACATTGTCAGTCCACAGCCATATTTGTAGCTTGAAGCACCACTTTAGTCACAAAGATTAGTGGAAGGTAGGCCTCCACCTGCTAGAGCAGACAGCCCTCCCGTGCCCAAATTAAGGTAATTAATAATGGCGAGTGTGTAAACACATCAGTAATGCAGTGCAATTCCCTCCCCCACCATCTTAACTCCCTCTCCCAGCTCATACTGTTCCCATTGGGTGGGGCGGGGTTAAAATATAGCCCGCAAAATGCCAAAAATAATAAATTATTCCAGTTCATCCAGTTGGTGTTGTTTAAATACAGGAGAGGATAGAAATT
The DNA here is from genome assembly GCF_902713615.1 of Scyliorhinus canicula. Taxonomy (NCBI): domain Eukaryota; kingdom Metazoa; phylum Chordata; class Chondrichthyes; order Carcharhiniformes; family Scyliorhinidae; genus Scyliorhinus; species Scyliorhinus canicula. The sequence continues at coordinate 19,631,070 of NC_052146.1, forward strand.
TACAGAAATGTTGCACAGTATTAATTGCGAACTGAATCTTATGCACCTGCATCGGCACCAACATGTTTCTTTTTTAATGGGTCAATGCTGTACACACACAGGAGCTGATAGCGTGATTATAAGGCATTTGATGTAGACTGGATGGGGGTTAACTCTAAGACACCCATTGCCATATAATGTCAGACAGAAGTGAATTATCATCTTCTCCCTGTTCTGTACAATAACCATTCAGGAATGGATATTGAGACACCCACAAGCCCTTTGGGAGAGACAGTGGTGTGGTATCATTGGACTAGTAATCCAGAGACCCAGGCTAATGCTTTGGGGACTTGGGTTCAGATCCCACTACAGCAGCTGGTGGAATTTAAACTTAATCAATAAATCTGGAATTGAAAGCTAGTTTCAGTAATGGTGACCATGAAACTATAATCAATTATTGTCAAAACCCATCTGGTTCCCGACTACCCTCTGGAAAATAAATCTGTCACCTTTACCAGGTCTGGCCTACCCGTGACTCCAGACCCACAGTAATGTGGTTGACTCTTAATTGACCTTTGCAATGGGTTAGCAAGCCATTCAGTTTAAAGTTAATTAGGAATTAATACTGGCCTTGTCAGCACAATCCACCCACTATAAAATAATTGTTTTAATGATCCATACAGGAGAAAGTAAGAGTGAATTGTCATTTGTGTGACCTGGTGTGTCCTATAGAACTCACAATGTATAATTCTCACCTCCCTCCTTACGTTCGAGAGAATGTTCAGCATCCCTTTGGTATGAGGTGATTTTCCCGTGGATTTTCCAAGAGTATTAGATTTTTTCGCTCAGATTGGATAACATCAACATTCCAAACAGAGAATTTTCTGAAATTCAGTCAGCTTCTAACCTGATGCTATTTATCATTCAGTCAATAAAGATTCAATTGGATTTTCTGAAGCCTGGAATAGAAAAATAAAATTGAACAGGCTCAGGATCCTCTGATTATCCAAATATCATCACATCACCTTTTAACCTTCTCCGTGCTGCAGAAGAAACAACTGGACATCCAGAATAAATACCGGGGGTGAGATTCTCCAATCGCGCGGCAGAGTGTCCACGCCGTTGTAAACGCCGTCGCGTTTTATGGCGGTGTGAACGGGCCGATGCCAGGACTAATTCTGGCCCCTACAGGGGACCCAGCACGGCGTGGAGCGGTTCACCCCGCTCCAGCTGCCGATCCCAGCGTGAACTGTGCGCTGCGGGATCCGCGCATGCGCAGTGGCGCCGGCCCCGACGCAACATGGCGCAGGACTACAGGGGCTGGCGCGTAGCAAAGGAGGCCCCCAGCCACAAAGGCCGGCCCGCCGATCGGTGGGCCCCGATCGCGGGCCAGGCCACATCGGAGGCGTTCCCCGGGGTCAGACCCGCCCCCCACAGGCCGCCACCCGATCCTTCAACGGCGAGGTCCCGCCAGCTCAGAGCAGGTTAGTACAGCGCTGACGGGACTCTTTTTTTTTCTTACGGCCACTCGGCCCATCTGGGCTGGAGAATTGCGGGGGAGACAGCGTAGAGCAGCCGACGACCGGCGCTGCACCAACCACGTCGGCACCAATGGGGCCGATTCTCCGCTCTGCGGAGAATTGTGTGCCGGCGTTGGGGCGGCGTGGCCCGGTCATGGGGATTCTCCGGCCTGGCCCAGGGTGGGGAGAATCCCGCCCCCTCAGTCTGGGAGAAAACAGAAAGGACCCCAGGTACGTGTTTCTCGCCGGTGCGCTGTCGCTGGCAATGGGATGCTCCATTTCCCATCGCTGGCCAATGGGGTTTCCCATTGTAGGCTCCCCACACCAACGGGAAAGCTGAAGAAAGGTGTGCACTGCCGACGGAAGGGAAAATCACACAGGCAGAGAATTTACCAATGCTTTTGGTGTCAAACATCAACGCAGTTGATTTTGAGCAATGTTGAATGTCAAAAATGTCAACCTGTCTTTTTCTTTTTTGGATGTTGAAAGATTGCCAGTGCTTCTATTAATACAGTTTTTATAGGCTCTTGGCAACTTCTTATAGTTTCTGATGGTTTTCGAACTCATCACGGTGAGAGATGGTGAAGACGAAAATTGGTAGTCGGGACCCCGGCGTCGGGGTCATATCGGCGGGGGGGCCGGGGCATGTGGGGGAAACATTCACCTGGCAGTGATTCACAGCGCCAGTTTCTCATTCCCTGAATCTTCGGGTGGAACTGTAGCACAGTGGTTAGCACTGTTGCTTCACAGTTGCAGGGACCCAGGTTCGATTCCCGGCTTGGGTCACTGTCTGTGCGGAGTCTGCACGTTCTACCCGTGTCTGGGTGGGTTTCCTCCGGGTGCTCCGGTTTCCCCCCAGAAGTCCCGAAAGACGTGCTTGTTAGGTGAATTGGACATTCTGAATTCTCCCTCGGTGTATTCGAACAGGCGTCGGTGAGTGGCGACTAGGGGCTGTTCACAGCAACTTCATTGCAGCGTTAATGTAAGCCCACTTGTGACACAATGGCGCAGTGGTTAGCACTAATGCCTCATGGCACCGAGTACCCGGGTTCGATCCTGGTCCCGGGTCACTGTCCGTGTGGAGTTTGCACATTCTCCCCGTGTTTGTATGGGTCTCACCCCCACAACCCAAAGATATGCAGGTTAGGAGAATCAGCCACGCTAAATTGCCCCTTAATTAGAAAACAAAAGAATTGGGTGCTCTAAATTTATATTAAAATAAAATTATTATTTTTCCCAAGTTAGCAAAGTGTCAACCAAAGGGCGAAATTGTCAAACTATTATAGGTGGTGGGTGGACTCTCAAAGCTGGGGGGGTGGATAAGAAGCTCTAGAGCTTGGAAAGAGATGGACCATCCTGTCCAGGTAAGACAGAGAGAGAGAGTGAAGAGAGAGAGAGAGAAAGGGTGCTCCATTTTGAGGTACCCACTCTATGGGGGCCAGCGCCGGCCCTAGGGTTGCTGGCGCCCCGGGCAAGCTGAACTTCGGCGCCCTTGGGGGGGGGGGCCGAGGGGGGGGGGCCGAGGGGGGGAGGGGCCTGGGGGGGCCGAGGGGGGGGGGCCGAGGAGGCGGGGCGGGCGGACCCGAGGGGGGGGGCGGACCCGAGAAGGAGGGGCGGGGGGGGCGGACCCGAGGGGGGGGGAGCGGACCGAGTGGGGGTCGGACCGAGGGGGCGGACCGGGGGGGGCCGCCCTGGGGGAGGGCGGCCACCGGCCACCGCGGGGGAGGGCGGCCACCGCGCATGCGCTGGTTGGCACCGGCCCAACTGCGCATGCGCGGGACCCGAGTCTCTGGCGCCCCCTAGCACATGGCGCCCCGGGCGACTGCCCGAGTTGCCGGTGCCTTGAGCCGGCCCTGATGGGGGCGATTCTCCGCACTCACGACGGTGCGGAGAATAGCGGGGGTCGTAAATTTTTACGGCCACGCTGGTCTGACGCTCTCCCGCTATTCTCCCCCCCCCCACGCCCGCCTCCCGACACGAATCGCTGCCCGCCGTTTTTTTACGGCGAGCAGCGATTCTCAGCTGGCCGATGGGCCGAATTCCAAGCACTTTACGACCGTTTTTAGGAACGTCAAACACAACTGGTCTGACCGTTCGTAAAAACGGCCGTAAAGTCGCGATCTGGGGAACCATGGCACCGATTGGCACGGCAGTACCACGGCCGTGCCAAGGGTGCCATGGGCCCGCGATCGGTGGGCACCGATCACGGGCAGCGGGTACTTACCTCGCGCACTCTTTATCCTTCCGCTGCCCCGCTGTATCCATTCACGGGGCGGCTGAGGGGCATACCGGCCCGCACATGCGCGGGTTTCACGCAAATGCGTGATGACGTCATCCACGCATGCGCGGGTTGGAGTCTTCCAATCCGCGCATGCGCGGCTGACGTCATGTGACGCGTCAGCCGTCGCAAACTCTGGCTAGCGGGCTTAACGAAATTCGTTAAGCCCGCGATGCCGGAGTTCACGGCCGCGGCATCCCGGTCGGGGGGGCGGAGGCTGGCGTCAAACCCGCCCGTTTTTGATGCCAGCCTCACGATTTCTCCCGGTTTCGGAGAATCACGCCCTATGTATTTTAGTACTATTAAACCAAAAAATGGCCGAGCCACCAGGCCACCTCCAGGGAGATGTGCTGTTCTCTCAAGATGGCTAAAAGTCGTAGTGCCGACAAATGAAAAGAAATGAAATGAAAATCGCTTATTGTCACAAGTAGTTACAAATGAAGTTACTGTGAAAAGCCCCTAGTAGTGAGGCTGGTGCGGGAATTGAACCGTGCTGCTGGCCTGCCTTGGTCTGCTTTAAAAGCCAGATTTTTAGCCCTGTGCAAAACCAGCCCGTGAACATCAAGCTAGCATTTCAAACAAAGCTAGTTTATTTACACTACTTTGAATGATTCACATACCTGACTAAGAAATAACTAAGAAAAGAACAGTATTAAATCTATGCTGTAGAAATCTATAATATCTAACTAAGCTGACTAAACTCTCTCTCTAATACCATGAACAACCTGGGCGGGATTCTCCGCTGCCCAACACCGATATCGTAATTGGCGATCAGGCGGAGAATGTGCTGCAACGCCCAAATCGGGGCCGGCACCGGTTTGACGCCGGTCAGCCATGATTTGCACCCCCCGAAATGGCCTCATCACTTTGCACGCTGCACGCCGCACGCCATTGCACTGTCATCGGCAGGCCCTCCCATGATGCCCCACCCCCGATGGGCCGAGTTACCGACTGCGCAGGACACATGTGGCCTCAGCGGTCGGAAAGCCGGTGTGATGGCTGCGGACTGTTGCAGCCCTGCCACACTCAGCTGGGATCCCTGCCGCTGGCCAGGAGGGTTTCTGCAAGGGCTGGGAGGATGGGTGGGGGGTGGCCAAGGGATGGTCAGGAGGTGGACTGTAGGGTTGCGGATGGCAGGTCGGGTCTGCCCACGGCTGGCGCCATGTTGTACGGCGCGACTGCTGCAGGTCATTGACGTGCACATACGCGACCAGGGTCCTGGTCACTTTCCGGCTGTTTTCGGCGCAGGAGCCGGGAGGTTCACCGAGCGTTGCTGCAAGCCCCTCACCAGTCACAGAATCAATAAGGGCTCAGTGCTGATTTTTGGGTCGCAAAACGCCCACAAATTGTTCATTTTAGCCAGCCCCCTATCTTTACCTCCCACTAACACCTTCTCCCAGAATCCCAGGAGTCACAGTATATTTATATGACTACTCTGTGGTGTCATCTAGTGTTGAGATACACGAACATCATCTTTTTAACCCTTCACAGTCCCTACATTATACATATCACTACTAAATTGTGGAAGCAGTCGAACGTAGCTAGACAACTGAACACCTTTATGGAGCAGATGGGGGCAGTGGACCCATGGAGGTTCACTCACCCAAGGGAGACGGAGTTCTCCTTCTTCTCCAAGGTCCACAGGGTTTCCACCAGGATTGACTGCTTTACAGTGGGGAAATTGATGCTTCCAGGGGTGGCATGAATGGAATACTCCGCAATGGTACTCTCCAAACACGCACCGCACGACATGGATGTGAGAGTGGAGATGGGACGTGCCCCCCCCCCCATGGAGGCTGGACACAGCCCTCTTCGGTGACAAGGCGTTCTGTGAGAAAATATCAGACGCCATTGACAGGAATGTAACCTGCAACCATAACGGGGTGGGGGGGCTCTCACCCTCCACATTCTGAGAGGCACTGAAGGTGGTGATAAAGGGGGAGATTATAGCACCCAGGGCTCTCAGAGATAGGAAGGAGAGGGCGGCTAGGCAACAGCTGATTGACTCCATACTGGAGGTGGATCGGTGAAACTCCACGGCCCCAACCATGAAACTACTAGCGGAAAAGAAATAGCTACAAATGGAATTTGACCTGCTCTCCACCGGCAGAACAGTAAACCAGATCCTCCAGACACAGGGGACTCTCAACAAGTATGGAGACCAAGCCAGCCACCTGCTGGCTCACCAGATGGGAAAGCACGCAACCACGAGGGAGATAGCACAGGTGAAGGACAGGAGTGGCAAGCTAGTCACAGCACCAGACAAGATTAACAAAACCATTGCAACATTCTACCGAGAGCTGTAGACCTCCGAGCCCCGGAGGGGGAGTCGAAGATGAAGCGCTTCCTCGACGGACTGGATGCCAGTCATGAGGGAGGAAAAGAGATAGGACCGGGAAGCACCATTAGAACTTGGGGAAGTCATGGAGAGTATCAGCTCCATGCAGAAGGGGAAGGCGCCGGGGCCGGACAGATTCCCAGCGGACTTTGATATTTGAGCCAGCACTGGCCTCGCACCTGCGGGAGATGTTCATTGACTCGCTCTCAAGGGGAACCCTGCAACCAACACTAACCTCGATATCACTGATCCCTAAAAGGACAAAAACCCAACAGAGTGCAGTCATACAGACCCATTTCGCGCCTAAACACTGATGCCAAAATCCTGGTGAAGGCCTGGCGAGGCGGCTAGAGAGTTGCGTGCCAGAGGTAGACTCGCAAGATCAGACGGACTTTGTCAAGGCCAGGAAACTAACAGGGAACATCAGGAAACTAACCAGGAACATGGGGCCCTGGAGTATAACCGATCCACCTCCAGTATGGAGTCAATCAGCTGTTACCTGCTGAACGAGATCATGACCCCGCCTGCGGACCGGACACCAAAGGTGATCAAACCCTGGATGCAGAGAAGGCCTTTGACATGGTTAAATAGAAGTACCTCATAGCGGTACTGGAACAGTTTGGGTTTGGGCCAGGGTTCACCTCATGGCTGAGCTACTGTACAGCGCTCCCATGGCGAGCGTACGGACAAACACCACCAGCTCTGGATACTTCCGGCTCCACAGAGGCACGAGGCATGGAAGCCCACTATCCCCGCTACTGTTTGCCCTGGCAATTGAGCCACTGGCGATTGCTCTAAGAGCAGTGAAGGGGTGGAACGATATTCAAAAGGGGGGAAAGAGAACATAAGAGTCTCACTCTATGCGGATGACCTGCTCCTCGACATCTCGAGGACAGCATGGGAAGAATAATGGAACTCCTAAAGGAGTCCAGAGCCTTCGCAGGTTACAATCTTAACCTGAGCAGGAAGGAAATCTTCCCTGTGAACCCACGCGGGAAGTGGGGGAGCAGAGCTGGGGAGGTTGCCATTCAAACTGACCCAGGCCAAATTCCGATTGCTGCGGATCCAAATAGCCCACAACTGCACACGGATCCACAAATGGAACCTGACCAGTGTGGTGGAAGAGGTCAAACGGGACCTGCATAGGTAGGATTAGCTCCCCCATCTCCCTGGCGAGGAGGGTGCAGACGATTAAGATGAATGTATTTCCCAGGTTCTTTTTCCTGTTCAGATCCCTCACGATCTTCATCCCCAAGGCCTTTTTCACCAAAGTTGATAAACTAATCCTGGCGTTTGTGTGGAGGGGGAAGGGGGAGGGAAGAGCCCGAGGATTAGGAAGAAGATTCTGCAGAAGGGGATGAATATGGACGGCCTGTCCCTCCCGAAACTCCAATTCGGGCCACTACGGCAGAAAGGGTAAGGGAATGGGTAAGGAACAGGGGTCAGAATGGAGGCGTTTCCTGCAAGCGGACATTCCTCCGAGCACTGGCCATGGCCACACTCCCATCCCCCCCAGTCAGATACTCAACAAGCCCAGTGGTAGTAGCCATGCTGGCTGCTTGCTCGGCTGGCGATTGGCAGCGTCACCCAAAGCTGCTGACTCGCTGTCGGACCTGGCAGAATTTCCCAAACCAGAGAAAATGAAATAGGCTATTAGAGGATTGGAGATAAGCTTCCACAGCACGTGGAGGCTGTTCACCAACATGTTGCAAGACCTGTTTTTAAAAAGCAACCAATGAGTTAAAGGGGGGGGGCACCAGAACAGACCACGAAACAAAGAGAGGAAAGGGAAGATGGGGTGGTGGGGGTAGGAAGCAGGGAGGAGAGAGGGACACTGGCAGGAGGGGGAAAGGGTAGACAGGGTGGGGGGGAAGGACAGAAGTTGGGGGGAAAGATATCAAGGGAAATGTAGGGCAAGTAGACGGAGAGAACCCAAATGGATAAAGGGAAACAAACAAAAGCAACCACAGCGGCGAACGCACCCAACGGACACATCCTCCCTCCAGCACGGACCAAGAGATAACTATGGCTGGGGGGGGGGGGGGGGGGCAAGGCTGCAGAGCAGTGAGGCCGATCACTGGGGGTTCTCAAACAAGTCCCCCTAATCATACAAAAGCCCCCTCTCAGGGGAACACAGCCAGCTGTCGACCCCACATGACCTCGTGACACACCTCAGGCCCCTGTCTGGTCCAGCTCGATCTCAGCTGTCTTTTTTCTGTAGTTTTTGTGTCTTTCTCGACTTTCTTTTGGTCTTAATAAGCGCACCTTGGAATATAAGTTTTACATATCGAGACTGTATACTCTGCGCATAATGATGAAAATTACTGTTGGTGCTGTAATTTTTTGATACATGTGTTGGGCCTTGGCTTGTTCTGTAGCTTTTGATATAAAATGTTAAAAGTCCAATAAAAATATTTTTTTAAAAAGAGAGGTAAGTACTTTCAAGTCACTCGAGCAGGTGAATTCACTGCACTTACATGTAGGACCTTCCAAACGGAAAACACAAGGAATGCTGCTTTTATATAGTGCTTTTGACAACCAGCAGATGTCTCAAAAACACTTTACAGCCAACAATGAAATACTTCTGAAGTGCAGTCACTGCTGTAATGTAAGTAAAAGTAACTTTGTGTGATGGTGAGCTGCACTGATCCAGGCAAGTGGGCAGTATCACACTTCTGACTTGTGCCTTGTAGAATGTGGACAGGCTTTGGGGAGTCAGGATGAGTTACTTTCCAAAGAATTCCCAGCCTCGGACCTGCTCTGGTAGCCGCAGTATTTATAGTCCTGTTCTGAGCAATAGTGATCACAATGGTAATGCCATTGTCTGCCATGGGGCCATGGTTAGTTTCTCTCTTGTTGATGATGGTCAATGGCTGGCACTTATGTAGCGCAAATGTTGTTTCCTGGATATTATCCAGGGATTGCTGCATTTGGTCACAAACTGCTTCAGTATCTGAGCAGTCATGAATGGTGCTGACCATCGTGCAATCACCAGCGAACATCCCCGCTTCTGATCTTATGATGGAGGGCAGGTCATTGATGAAGCAGTTGAAGATGGTTGGGCCTCAGACACAACCCTGAGGAAATCCTCAATATTGTCCTGGAACTGAGATAATTGACCTCCAACCATCTTCCATTGTGCGAGGTTATTACTCCAACCAGCAGAGAGTTTTCCCCCCTGATTGCCATTGTCTCCAATTTTGCTAGAGTTCCTTGATGCACACTCGGTCAAATGCTGCCTTGATGTAACAGGCAGTCGGTCTCACCTCACCTCCCACCTAGGCCCCATTAATCCACCACAATTAACTTTCGAAACTATTGTCAAACGTACAGGTGGTTGTCATCCATGACCTGCCCTCAGCCCTCACTCCATTCTGAGGGGGGGGGGGGGGGGGGGGGGTCGCTCGTGATGGTTGTAAAATAGCCTAGAAAGTGGTTTCCTTTGCACCTCACCTGCTGTACTGACCCAAAAGCGTTGCATGTTTGAAATGAAAGAGCTCTATTCCCTGACACCAATATCTTTCACTGTGACCAGGATACAAAGATATCTGATTTCTTTTGGTTAAGGAAGTGAAAGTCAATAGTGTCTTAGCCACTGCACTATCTGCTCTCGCCTGTCCATTGGTATTGATCAGATATGGTGCCTTTGTCAACTAACTTTTAGATTGCCGTCTGTCCGAGGGAAATGATGGGAAATTGCCACCTTCAGCTGATACTCTACGTTTTCAGCTTGTGCACTGCACCGTGACACTGAAACAAAACCAATAATAAATATGCTTTGATGTCAGCAACTGTACCATTACTGCACTATGCAGAAAGCATAATGCCATTTTAATTGGTGATAAAATATTTAAACACTTTGTATATTTTATAATCTCTTTCCCTGCAGTTCCTATTTTTATTCATCTAATTTTACTGCACTTTTAAACTATGTCTATATTTTAAATCTCTTTTGGACGTTAAAGTAGACTTTGTAAAACCGTTTCCCAATTTACCTTTAATTCTTGGCTCCCACCGTCAATTTGGAAAACGGGAGCAACTTGCAATAAAGTGGAGGGAGTTTGACCAAAAAGCAGAAGCAAAAGCATTTTTCTTGTCACCTGGAAACTATTACAAATGCTGTTCACACCAACACCATGTTAATCTGTATTGTGTTCTTATACATTTGAAGAGAACGAAACAGCAGATCAGTGTTCCAAATGCGTGAATGAGCTAAAGCTTGGTGTTTGGTGGGTGATATCAGGCAAGTCCAATTTTCCATCCGATGCAAATAAATATTTGCTATTTGACAGTGAGTTTGCGCCATTCACACAACTACCTTTGATAACTGGAGTGGGGAACAGAAACCATTTTGATGCAGGTGAAGGCCCTCTTCTAATGTTGGATCAAAGGGCAGTTTAGTTTGAGCTCCATTGAGGAGCTTGCAGAGCAAGAGAACGTCTATGTTCAGAGGTCAGTAGGAAAATTATAAGATGACATAAATGAGTTCCATGTCCATGAACTTTAAACATTTTGCTGCTTTGGACTACTCTAAATTAATGTGAGGTAGATTGCGCAAGATGATGCATTAGGAGTGATGCACGATCAATAACCACAGAAACGAAGGAGTAGTCCGAATCGAAGGCTTCAATCTACAAGAAGTTTCCCCAGCAGCTTGAGTACAGAAAGAACGATGGCTGCTGGGAAACACGGGTTCTTATACTCTGCCTCGTGGGCGGAGCTACCTTCGTTTTGACCAATGAGAAAGCTACACTTGGGCCAATGGGCAGCGAGCCTTCTCCACCAATAGCAGCTCACACTCTGAGGTACCTCTAGTCATACTACCACAAGGAGGTCACATGTTAATACAGCGTGAGGAGATCGCAATAATAGGGGTGCAGGGAAGGATGAGGATTTTAAATTTGATATATTTGGAAAGGGGAAACCAGATAGATCAGTAAGAATGAAGGGGAGTGGTACTTAAAGCAGAGCAGGGCACAACAAATATTTATTTATTTTTAGTTCAAAAAATGTAAATTTATGGAGCAATTTTGACTGCACTAACTTATCACCCAATCCCAACCATCTACACATCCCCTGCAAAGAGAAGTTTTGAATTGTTCATTGTCTGAATCTGATCAGGCTGGTTGGGAATAAGGAGCTGCAGTTTGTTCAGCCTCATCTGTACATTGACAGACCCAGTGCCATAAAATGGGTGCTAAGTCACTGAAAAGTCAATGTTATTTTACGATAACTTTGTGGTCCGGTTCTAAGCTATAACGGTCAGGAGAGTCCCAGAATCTCTGGTCTTTGTGGCTCGCTGATTTCAACTTGAGTAGTCATTGGGTTATAGTAATTCACGTTTGGTTTAAGGAGAAAAAAATATTCTACCAGGTTCACCCAATAATTATCACGTGACATCTTATAAAGACAAATATGTATATATGCCATATAAGGACAGGATTGGGTATGATATCCTCCTCAATTTAACCGACTGCTGTTATGGAGAGGAAAGGGGTTTAATTTAACAGGCCCTGACTTCTCCTCTTACCACCTGTCCGAATACAGAAAAGGGATTTTGATTTTGATTCCCCCTTTATAAGTGGTGGTGTTTTTCCCAATCCTTCAGTTTTGGTGTATATCCAATTTCTATTAATATCCCCTCAGCAAACACGAGATGGGGTAAACTCAGAGGATTAGTTTAATTGCACACACTTCACCGGGATGTGGAGATGCCGGCGTTGGACTGGGGTGAGCACAGTAAGAAGTCTTACAACACCAGGTTAAAGTCCAACAGGTTTGTTTCAAACACTAGCTTTCGGAGCACTGCTCCTTCCTCAAGTGAATGAAGAGGCATGTTCCAGAAACATATATATAGACAAATTCAAAGATGCCAGACAATGCTTAGAATGCGAGCATTTGCAGGTAATTGAATCTTTGGATCTCCGAATCTGTAAAGATTCAATTACCTGCAAATGCTCGCATTCTGAGCATTGTCTGGCATCTTTGACTGTGTGTATATATATGTTTCTGGAACATACCTCTTCATTCACCTGAGGAAGGAGCAGTGCTCCGAAAGCTAGTGTTTGAAACAAACCTGTCGGACTTTAACCCGGTGTTGTAAGACTTCTTACTGTACGACACTTCACCGGAACATAGTCTCCTTTTCATTCATCCAATAGAAGAGGGCTGTTCAGAAAGAAAGATTTGCAGTGTAAAGAATGTCATTCACTTTTCCAGTAGAGATAGGCAGCTGGAGATGAATTAGTCTTGTATGCGATGATATAGACATTTGGAAGTTCCAGTAGAAACAATGTAGGTGAGGCCAGAACAGAACCCTTTTATGCACTGCTGCTTGGTAGGTGGAAGACGGCAGACTGAGTGAGCTCCACAAGGGTCCTCCAGCTAGGGACGTCATATGGCCTGACTCCCACCTCTCCACTTTGGCTTTGATAATGGGTGTTTATTCCTTTCCCTGGGTTCCTGAGAATGGTAATGTCCCAACCATTAAGAATTTGAAAGTAAGATTGCAGGGCCCGTTGTCCTAGCATGATGACTCAATTCTGGTGCCAGGCCAAGCTTATGAAATGTAGATGGCCTTTGTATAATTCCCTTTGAATTTGGTCTCTGTAGTCTACAGGGGTCATTAGCATATCTTTAGAGATAATGAGGCACAAGATGTTGTGATACTGTCAAATGTTTGAAAATTTTAACGTACCCAATTCTTTTTTTTTTCCCAATTAAGGGGCAATTTAGTGTGGCCAATCCACCTACAACACACATCTTTGGGTTATGGAGGTGAGACCCACACAGACTCGGGCAGAATGTGCAAAATCCACACGGACAGTGCCGTGATAGTGACAAATAGCTTTTATTGTTCGAGTGTCACAGCCAGACATGGCATCAGCCATTTTAAAAGGTAATTGTCCAGTTTTTAAATGTTAAACGTTAGACACGAGGATACATATATAAATACATATATTTTATAAAAATATATATTTTGAAGTGTGACACTGCGAACCCACACCTTCTGGAGTTAGTCAAGAAGAATCGTCACTTGTGAGCGATACCAGAGGTCTGCTGGTACTGTAGAACTCTACAGCAATGTGAGCCAGTGGGATAGATATTGACCTTGTGTAATAATTGGAAGACTGTTTTCCATTGCACCTGATTTTTATTTCCATTAGCATCAATAGGCTGTCCTCTCATGAGCAACCATTTCCTCTATCTCACAAAGGGGTGAGATTGAGGGATGATACAGCAGATTATGAGGGAAAAATATGAGGGACAAGAATCATAGAATGCTTCCAGTGCTGTAGGAGGCCATTTGGCCCATCGAGTCAGCTTTGGCCCTCTGAAAGAGCACCTTACCAGGCCCGGTTCCCCACCCTATCCCTGTAACCCCACCTAGGGCCAATTTAGCATGACCAATCCACCTAACCTGCACATCATTGGACTGTGGCAGGAAACCGGAGCACCTGGAGGAAACTCACACAGACACGGGGAGAACGTGCAGACTCCGCACAGTCACTTGAGGTCGGAATCTAACCTGGGTCTCTGGCACTGTGAGGCAGCAGTGCTAACCACTGTGCCACCGTGCCAACCCAAATGTTGATATGGCAGAGACATGGGAAGATGTGGAAATACTTGGAGGAAATATGGGGGAAGACTATGGGAAAGATATGGGAACACAGCGGAAGATAGGGAGAGACAGAGGAGATGTGATGGAGACTGCGGGAAAGATGTGGGATGATTGGGTAGAAGTATGGAGAGGCTGGGGAAGTTATGGTAAAATCTGAGGGACGATATGGAGAGACTACAATGAGAAATGGTAGATAACAAGGGGAAAATGCAGGAGATACCAAAGGGAAGATATGGGAGAGCTGAGGGGAAGTTTTGAGGAGTTAGAAGATATACAGCAGAGACTAAGGGAAAGATATGGGGAAACTGCAGGACATGTGGAGGGCAGGGTGGAAGGAATGGGGGGATTGTTGGCAGCTCATTATATATCTTCCTCAATTTTAACTTCCATTGAAGTGCTCATGTTGCATTATCGCCCATTTTACCCTGACATTCAGTGAAAATCTAGCTCTGTGCCTCAAGCAGGGTTGAAGACAATAGAAATGCCACACTGGTGCAGGAGGGAAGTGTTTTGAAAGACTGGGGGGGGGGGGGGGGGGGGGGTGATGGGTTAACCTGGCAGTGCGTTGCGACCTTTGTGTTAAAGAGCACAGAATGGTGTGCTCAGTAATGGAGTCTTACTCATGATTTTTCAATAAAAGTAAAAGTCTGCGGCCTGAAAGATGTTTTTCCAAAAAAAGGTTTCAGTCACAGGGAAGAAAATGAGGCTTAATTGGCACAGCTTGCTGAAGTGTCAAAATAAATGGAAGCAATCAGCCTCTAAGAGTGAGGAGAAGGCAGAGCACTTGACAGATATAAAAATCGCTTCAGCTTTGGTGCCTGTCTGGAATCACGGACAGTAATAGGCCTGATAGTGAGTCTCTTACTTCTGTAGTGTAATGGAAATAGCCCAGGTTGGGGAAGTGATGATTGGGAAGGGTTGGGGGAGGGGGGGGGGGGGGGGGGTGATGAGGAGGAGTTAGGATTAGCAATATGTGACTGCGGCCCTTTAAATTGATGTATCCCTTAAATCTTAAGGCAGATGTGACCTCTTCAGTTTTTTTGAAAATGTTCTCCACTTCCTCTCCTGAAGTCAGTGACTATTAATGAGGTATAGTTTCACAAATAGCTTGCTTACATGTCAAATTTTCGTCATTTGTGCCTGGGCTCAGACAGCTTTATCAACAGGCTTATTTGACGATGGAGACTAACACAGCAGGGCCTGTTTTTGCTCTTCGCCCACCATCTGCATGTACTTTCTCGCAGGAGTTTGGGGATCTGGTCCTGATTTTTCTCTTCCTTCACCTCAGACTTGTGATTCCATCTTATTTTCCCAGTTTGTTAAGAACATAAGAAATAGGAGCATGAATAAAAGATTCTTGACTAATCAGGAAGTTAAAGGCCATTGGCGATAGGTGTGAAAGTGACGTTGAGTGTGGGGGGGTTTTAAGGATTCTGGATTAGTATGGGGGCGGATGGATGAGGCTTCTTGTATAGGTTCGAGTTTAAGGACATTTGTTACTGCTTCTCTTCCATTCTCTTCAGTTAGCTTCTCTTTGAGCCCAGTGGTAATAGCCCCTCTGAGAATATGGAATTAATTAGACACCATTTTAAAGTAGGGCCTATGCCACGACTGGCCCCAATTTGTGGGAACCTTAGGTTTATTCCTGGATGGATTCATCGTATAATATCTGGGAGAGGGAGCGGGCGGAGAGGTTTAGAGATTTGTTTATGGAGGGTAGGTTTACTGGGCTGAAGGAGTTTGTTGTGAAGTTCCAACCCTCGGGAGTGAATGTGTTTAGGTATTTACAGGTGCATAACTTTGTGCATAAGGTACTCTCGTCGTTTCCTCGGTTACCGACGCCTTCACTATTGGATTAGGTGCAGTATTTTGATGAGATTGGGGAAGGGAGGATATCAGATATATATGGGCAGATAATGGAGATGGAGAAGGCTTCGCTGGAGGAAGTAAAGGGGAAATGGGAGGAAGAGTTTGGTTTGGTTTTGGAGGGGAGGTTGTGGAGTGTGCGGTGATAGGCATATGCATAGTAATGTATATAGTTAGATATACAACCTCCGACCAGCAGGTGGGGACAGCGATCCAACATGTGACTACAGAGATCGGGCAGTTGGTAGTAAGTCGTACTAGAGGACAGTCGCATTAGCTCCAGGATAATTCACTTATTCATTGCCGTTTGTATTATAGTTCGTTAGCTATCTTTTCACGTGTTTATTTTGTTAATAAACCATCATCACCAGTCAAAGAATTAGATGTTGTGTGTGCTTCTTTGCCACGGCCATAACACATATAACAGAGCGAGGTTCTGAATTGGGTAAATTTTATCTGAGTGTGATTCAGTCTAACGTGGTCTATGGGGCACACTTGACGAAGGCATGTATAAGTGGGTTCTCTCCAGGTGTAGAGGACAGATGTGTGCATTGTTCAAGGCAGCAGGCGAACCACTTGCCTATGGTTTGGTCTTGCCTAAGCTGGTTATGTTTTGGGCTTCCTTCTTCTAAACAATGTGGGAGATTTTAGGAGTTAGAGTGGAGCCGGGCCTTTTGAGTGTCGGCCTTGCAGGAGGGGATGAAGCTGATGGCTTGACCTTCGCTTCTTTCACAGCCCAGAGGCGAGTCTTGCTCGGATGGAGGGCATTAGCGCCGCCTAAAGTTTCGGCATGATTGGGGGATTTGCCGGGATTCCTGCAATTGGAAAAGATAAAGTTGCCAGAAGGGGATCGGAGGAGGGGTTTTACTCGAGGTGGCTGCCATTCATTGCCTTCTTTAAGGATCTGGTTTTCATCAACAATTGGGGTGGTGGTTAGGGGGAGGGGAGGTTGATGACCAGTTGGATGGGGAGGGTTCTGGCTAAACACTGGATGGGGGGGGGGGGGGGGGGCTGGGTTGTGAGGGTGAGTGACCTGGCCGAATTCCTGAGGCTGGAGAAGGCCAAGTTCACTCTGCAAGGGTCGGCAGAGGGGTTTACCTGGAGGTGGAAGCCGTTTATCGATTTCTTTAAGGAGGATTGAGGTGTCAGCAAGGTGGGGGGGGGGGGCGATTGGGGGTGGTACGGCAGTTAAAATACGGAAGGTGGGATGTGAGATGGGATTGACATCAGGGGGGAAGGTGGCGGGTGGTTGTTTATTGAGTTGTTGCGTTGTTCTTCTGATTTTTTTGTGTGTATGTGAAAATACCTTGAATAAATTTATTTTAGCAACTTTGATTGCAGCTGGGGATAGGCAGTGAGGGAGAAGGAAGCTCTCACAGCTCTGGTAGAAGCAGTTAGGTTCCAGATGGCTAAAGAGGAAACATCTCACTCAGTCTTGCTGGAAGAAAAGCCATACTATGGAGCGATGGTTAAGAAAACAGATGTTGGGGCAGCACGGTGGCCTAGTGGTTAGCACAACCGCCTCACGGCGCTGAGGTCCCAGGTTCGATCCCGGCTCTGGGTCACTGTCCGTGTGGAGTTTGCATATTCTCCCCGTGTCTGCGTGGGTTTCGCCCCCACAACCCAAAAACGTGCAAGCTAGGTGGATTGGCCATGCTAAATTGCCCCTTAATTGGAAAAATGATTGGGTACACTAAATTAAAAAAAAAAGAAAACAGATGTTGAAAATTTAAAATGCAGCTAGTTAATGAATGAGAAATGAAGAGAAGTTTCCAAGAAATCTGGAGTTAACTAGTTCAGTTGAGGGGACTTAAAGGAGTATTGCATCATAATCCAAGTTTTTAAATAAAAAATGTCTTCTTGTTGTTAAAACCTGTTAGCGGTTCTGAGGCTCTGTACTTCCATGTTTTATTTAAAAAAGTAAAAATTACAGGACTGGATTCTCGCAGTCCTGTAGGTTCGCAATCCGCAGTTGACGCAGGATTCATGGACTTCCGAGACAGCAAACCGACGCCGAACCTGGACCAATTCAGCGACAGTGGAGGGGCTAACACCGGCACCACGTGGAACACAATAAATTCCAATGGGAAACGGTGTGGGATTCGGTGGGTCTGTGATTGATACTCGGGAGGCTAACAAGCTGCGGCCGCATATATACAATTACAATCTCCATACACATTCGTCCCAGACAACAAGGTGGCACTGGTTACGCTGGAGCGCGCCCATCCCACTGATGAGTCGGCTGAGGCCAGAGGGCACCTAGGGTGGTGCCCTGAGGGGACACCTCCAAGACCCGTGACAATGGTGCTCTGTGTCCGTCCACCCTGACCCCACAGCCAACCTCCTGGCCACACCCCCCTGCTATTCCCCCCGACCCTGGCAGAAGCCCCCCCCCCCCCAGCTAGCGGCACAACTGTCAGCAAACAATGGTGATATTGGATACTTTCCGTGCCCCCTCTCCCTCATTAGCCACACGCTGGTTTTTGATTTTTAAAAGCACACTGAACCTCGCCATCGGGAATTTAGACCTTCAGAGGTGGTGAATCGCAGAGGCCCCGGAGAATACCGGGTCTGGACCGTTAATGATATGCAAATGGTACATGCGTTCTGAAACGCATTGGCGCCAATGTCGAGGCGACGGAGAATTGTGATTCAATGCGAAATATGCACCCGCTGCCATTTCAGCATTGGAAACGCTTCTCCGCCCAATTACCTTCCGCAATTCCGGCGTTGGCTGACGGAGAATCCCGCCCACCGTCTTTTGAGTCAGGGTTCCAGTCTGGGATCTGCCTGTCCAGTTATAACATCAACTGGGTTCGTAACAAAACCGAACCGTAATGCTCATTTGCAGAGTCGATGCAGACACGATGGGCCTGTCATAACAATTCTGTGATTCTGTGATATTAGAAAGCAGAAAATGAAAGTCACAGCGGTAACATTGTCATTTGAAAGAATGAAGGGTATGTTCAATGCACATGTGAATTTGCCTTTATCTTCTTTCAAAGAAAGTCAGTGCATTAAGCCTTTAAGTCTGGTCGCCACATTATAGTACAGATGTGATTGCACTGGCGGGGGTGCAGAGGCGATTCACCTGGATGTTGCCTGGGATGGAACATTTAAGTTATGAAGAGAGATTGAATAGGCTTGGGTCAGTGGGCTGGTTTAGCTCAGTGGCCCAGACAGCTGGTTTGTGATGCAGAACTAAGGCCAGCAGCGCAGGTTCAATTCCTGTATCAGCTGCAAATTCTGATTTCTCCCTCTGTGTACCCAAACAGGCATTGGAGTGTGGCGACTAGGGACTTGTCACAGTAACTTCATTGCAGTGTTAATTTAAGCCTACTTGTGACAATAAAAATTATTTATTTTCGCTGGAGCAGAGAAGACTGAAAGGGCGACTTGATTGAGGTGTACACGATTAGAGAAATACAGCACAGAACAGGCCCTTCGGCCCACGATGCTGCGCCAAACTTTTGTCCTAGGTTAATCATAGAATTGTCGACAATTTTTCATGGCCAATCCACCCAACCTGCACATCTTTGGACTGTGAGAGGAAACCGGAGTATCCGGAGGAAACCCACGCAGTCACGGGGAGGATGTGCAGACTCCACACAGACAGCGACCCAAGTCGAAATCGAACTTGGGACCCTGGAGCTGTGAAGCAATTGTGCTATCCACAATTCTACCGTGCTGCCCTTAAACATTATGAGGATCATGGACAGGGTGGATAGGGAGCAGCTGTTCCCCTTAATTGAAGTGTTGGTTATGAGGCAACACAAGTTCAAGGTGAGGGACAGGATGTTTAGGGGAGATTTGAGGAAAAGCATTTTTACCCAGTGGGTGGTGACGGTCTGGAACGCACTGCCTGGGAGGGTGGTAGAGGTGGGTTGCCTCACATCCTTCAAAAGGTACCCGAATGAGCACTTGGCACGTCTTAACATTCGAGGCTATGGGCCAAGTGCTGGCAAGTGGCATAGGGTGGGCAGGGCAAGTGTTTTCATGCGTCGGTGCAGATCCAATGGGCCAAAGAGCCTGTTCAGCGCTGTATTATTCTGTGAAGATTTTAAAAAGCAGAGCCAGAAATAGTTGAAAGGTTAGAAAATAAATCAAATATTTCCTTCTTAGAAAATAGACTGATTCGGTGCCCAGAGGGGTACTTATAGGGTAATCTTTATGCAAATTGTTTTTGTCAAACCTGAGCAGCTCAATGGAGTTCTGTTGATTCTGTCTCTTGTATCAGAAGTCAATCACTGCTCCTTCGTTCTACTGTTGAATGTTAATATTAAAACTGCCGCCTGCAGTGGGAGAGTTCAAGGACCCAGAATTCAGTGCAAAGGAAGTGTTCTCTTCTGATTAAAGGTGGACAAATTGGCCGACGTCAGACAGTATTTATTTTCCACCCCTCTCCCTTCCCTACCCCCTCCCAGCTCCCCATGATCACTCACCAGGACTCTTGCTTCTCAGTTTGCCTGGGAGTTTCATTGGTGGTGGAGAGAAAATGTTTTCCATTCCCTCCATAATAAAAGCCGTGACGGTTGTACCATTTCTGATGCCATACGCGGAGTAGGGTCACACACTGCCTGCGCACTCAGGCAACAGGAAATGTGCCCCCCCACCCCCCCCCTTGCACCAATGTTACAATCAGGTAAATGAGGACGAAGCACCAGTTATTTGCTCTGCTTGTGAATTGTGTCCCCCATGTCTGAAAATGGGCCATAGCCAATTTTTAGCCCAATAACTTTAGCTGAAACTTCGCTGCCACGTACAGCAGCTACCCTCCAATAGCCTCTTGTTATATTACCCTTGGTGGTAATATGTCATTGTTCTTTGCATTTTGATCCGGAATGGTCCGTTGAGTTGATGACAAAGAATCCACAATCATTAGATTGAAACAAAACTAATTGATTGGATAACGATTAATTAAATGAAGTTCGCACAGGCTACTGAGCTATAATTAATAATAAAGAAATATTGAATCTGTCTAGCAGTAATGAATAATCTAGTAATCACTAATAATATCCTCGTGTTAACTCTCTCTGATCTAATCTACTCCACGTGCTGTTCTCAGACTTTCTCCTTTGCTAACTCCCAGCATTCCCTGAGGTCTGACATATATACAGAGAAGTGGTGGTGCCCTCTAGTGTTTGAATTACACAGAGATGTAATAATTAACCCTTAATTTGCTTGCCTATACACATATCATTGCACCTCTCAGTGGCTATTTACAGCGTTTGCAATGGTCTATTTAACTGCAGAAGGCATCACATTCACACATAAGCACTTCCATCTTGATTCGCTGGATAGTGATTAGGAGCAAAACACATGGCAGGTTATCTTTTAAAATTCCTTGTGCTGAGTGAGCTGACGTGGATTGTACCACTCTCGATGCTACCTTTACTGGTCTAACCTAGCTGAATACATAATGCTGAGCCTGGCACCTTCCTGCTGTGCATGCCAGTGAGAGATGGTTTTAAATTGGTGGCAAGCTGACAGCGCCAGATGCACGGGTCCCCCAACTATCGCACTCTATATAAACAATCAGAACCATGGCGAGCCAGTGGCATTTGAGACTCACCATTGTCGCAAGCAGGTCTCCCGATAAAACAAAAAGCAATTTCCTTCCACTGGGAATGGAACTTTGCCCTTTATTTGAAGTGGCGACAGGAAGTCAAGTAAATGGAGCAAGCAGCCACACTGAGGGACTGCGCAGGAGTATTAAAAACTCGCTTCACAGCGGCTTAAAGCCTGAAATAGCCTTAACAGGCCCACTGCACCAATTAAATATTTCTGTTCCTCTTTCCAAATGGGAGGGCCCCAACTTTTGCCAATTATGACAGATTTGAGAAGCCACATTATGCTAAATACTGGACTGACAGACTTGGAAAAAAAAATCTACTTCATTTGGGACAGCTGCTGCTGTCAGGAGACGATATCCTCCCATCTGTCTTGACTAAATCCTAACTTAGGCCCCAGAGGTGAGAGGCCAGTAGGTTTTTTTTTCAGTTTAAAAGGAAAATGAGTAGTGCATTATGTTACAACAATGGCCTTTCACCTCGAGACCCAGGTTCAAATTCAGCCCGGCCAGATGGTATGACGATCTCCTTTCCGTGTCTACAAATGGAAAAGGATCGTGAAGCCTAATTCCCAGAGGGTGAGCAAGCGTAGCTCCAAATTCCATTACTGATCAGTGCCGGCTTCTATTAATTTAAAGAGGTTTAGCAAACCAAGCAAGGCATCAACTAACGATCGGTCAATTCCAAGCAAACCTTGGGCTGGATTCTCTGTTTTTGGGACTATGTCCGCATGCCAGAAAAACTGGTGTGAAAGGGCCACATATTCCGAGCCCTGCAGGGGGCGAGCAGGGACCCAGCGTAAAAACAGTAGCTTTTGCTGCAGGTACGGGCCCCCGCACATCCGTGTCAGAGGCTGCGTATGCGCACAGCGGCGGTCTGTAGCGGCAGCGCCATTCTCCATGGCAGATTCAGACCACGGAGCTGGACATTAAAAATCGACCCCCTGATTGGCCACGCGCCCGCCCGCCCAAAAATTGCCCAGCCACTCATAAGCCCTCCCCAGCCCTCCGATCGGCCCGCCCCCAACCAGGGCGGCCGCAGACTGAGTCCGCAGCAGCCACGCTAGTTTCCCAATCGGCAGGACCATGAGTGGTCCATGCCGTTGTGACTTCGGCCGGTCGGGGGTAGAGGATGGTGGAGCGGGCCCCCAGCAATGGCTGCAGGTTGGTGCGACGCGGCGCGACGTGCCACTTTCGGGGCCCACAGAACCGGGGAACGGGCCCCGGTCCCTATTCTGTGCAGGGCAATGGATTCTCCACCTCAGCGCAACCGTGATTTCAGTGTCGAGGTGTGGATAATCCGGCCCAATGGTGGAGAAGGCATTGTGTACACTGACAAGCAAGCCCCTTTTCTTTTTCTCCCATGTTTCTTCTTCATTGCCCTGAGCTATATTGTGGGAAGATCACAGGTTGAGGCTGTCTCACTCAGCTGACTATTTATTCAGTGTGAGATGAGGCTGTGAGTGCCAACAAATTATTCAGCAGTGAGGGGAATCAACGGGGAGACTAAACTGTTCTCATTGCGAGGACATATGTGACAAAAATGCCCCAGGAACTGAACAGAATATTAGTCAGCGAGAGGAGAGAAGGAAAGAGAGAGAACAGATAGATTTGCATTTATGTGGCTCCTTCCATGACCTCAAGACAAAAAGTGCTTTGCAAACAAAGGAAGTACAAACATAGAGATAGAATTTGGATTTCGGTCGATGAGCATCGAGCAGCATCTGGGGAGAGGACATGAAAGAAAATCTAGTAGGCAGGACCGTAGAGCCCTTCTAGAACCTGCTGGATTATCCATTTGAACATTTTGTTGAGGTAAATTCTCCCACCTCCCCCGCCCCGATGCAGGCAGCAAGATTCGCAATCGGGCGGTGAATCGAGCGTTGGGCGCTGATCCTGTTCCCCGCTTGCAATGGCAGCGAGTTACCCACCCCGCGCCAGCGTCCCCATGCAAATTGGTGCGTTGACAAGCAGGGCCCGGATGCCATGCCATTTAGGGGGAGCAAGAAGGTAAGAAAACATGGGCTTGCTGGGGGGGGTGTCTGTCTGGGCCTCAGGGAGTGGCGTGGAACGTGTTGGTGGTGGGGTGTCCCCTGGGATCACGGTGCCTTGGCTGAGACTCCCATTGCTGCAATAATTCATGTAAACCCCCCCCCCGCAGCTTACAGGCTCCTGGCTGCTGAGGCTGCTGACGGTATCCTGCAATTGCTCAGAGGGCTTCTGGTCATGTGGAAACGCAGCCAGCCCCTCCCTCTGGACACCCTCATACCCCAACAGTACCATCAATAGGATGGACGCAGACTCTCTGGCAATCTCTGGCCCACCAGGTGCTGGAACTCCTTAGTGCACTCCTCAGAAACACAGCCCCACAGCAGAGGAAACAAGGGATTAGCAGAGCTCATCCCAAACAAAGGACACATGTACCGGGGCTGCTGGAACTCTCCCTGGCACACAGCACCTCTCAGAGTCAAAGCCTCAGCAGTGACACTATCAGCTAGCTTACCACTGAGGATCACACAGTGTCTCCAGGCCCTGCCTGTCCACTGCACCCTTGATCCCATCCACACTGCCCCCAGCCAAGAAACCTGACCAGCCCCCTGTCAAAACAAGCACATTCAACCCAGGCTCTACGTCACACAGCAGCTAGGGTGTCAGCAAATACATATCCCTCACTCACTTCCATCTATTGGACCTGATATTTTGAGAAGGGCGCAGCAGTACAACTCAGGATGACCATGCAACCTGGTGGCATTGGATGGTCAAGGGAATCCTCTTCTTGCTGATATTCTCTGTCTCGCCCCCTCCTCTCGCCCTCCTGCAGACACATGGATTTCAGAGTACAGCCAGCTACGCTCGCTGTCTACTTGGCTCCATTGCGGATTGTCAGACGAGCCATGCAATTCCTCCACCTCCTCCTCCAGCATGCAGCCCCCCTGCTGCGTGATGTTGTGGCGGACACAATCTGGGATACCCTCCCAAGTCTCTACTGGAGGGCCCCACCAGAGCGGTCCAGGCAGCTGAACCCCGCCTTCAGCACGCCGATGCACCCCTCAATGAAACTCCTGGTTTCTGCATGGGTGTCATTACAGCAGTACTCTGCGTTGATCTGTGGCCTCCGGATAGGCATTGTTGTGGTATGTACTCTGGGATAACACAGGCTGCAACTCAATGCAGCTTTGACCAAAAGATACTCCAGACGTTGAAGTAAGTTCAATGTGATTTATTGAACTATTAGCACAGTTCTCTATGAGTTTGACTCTCCTGCTAATCTTGCTATAGTAACTCAGTCTAACTAACCGGTCTGCTCTAAGCCACGTCGTGGGTATGATGCTTCTGATCTGCCCCTGTCCTACTCTCTAAGTGTTGCCTGTGGAAAGCGACAGAGCTTGTGTCCCCTGTCCTTATATATGGGTTGTGTAATGCCCCCTTGTGGTAGTGTCACCTCTGGGTGTCTTGACTGCCCATTGGTCGTGTCCTATTCTCTGTGTTCATTAGCTGTATGTCTGCATGTCATGACGTCTCTGGTGCTCCCTCTAGTGTTTATTTAGTCGTAGTGTATTTACATTAACCCCTTGTGTATTTACAGTAATGCATATCACCACAGGCATCATCAGCCATGGCTGTAGCATGATGTGAACTGTCGAGTGTGCAAAGACAAAGGTGTCATGCACGCTGCCTAGATAGCCGGCACAGACATGCACGATGTGCAGTCGGTGGACGCACACCAGCTGCAATTTAGCATGGCCAATCCACCTACCCTGCACACCTTCGGGTTGTGGGGCTGAGACCCACGCAACACGGGGAGAATGTGCAAACTCCACGCAGTGAGTGACCCAGGGCCAGGATTGAACCTTTAATTCAAACAGAAGCCAGTGCTGGTTTGAACAGGAAACCAAAGACTGACCAGCACCAATGGCTGGGACTTGGTTGAGTGATTTGGCTGATTGCCAGTGAATTGGCCCAAAGGGCTGTGCTCTATCCAGTAACAGGTGGTGACTGCATCTGATCTCACTGGAATGTTTTCAGAGTCCTGAGGTTCCAGTTTAGTTTTAGTTTAACTCCTGGCAGCTTAGTGAGAAGACCTACTCTCTCTCTGTTCTCTCCATTTTTCTCCAAAAAGGCTGTGTTACTGAACTGTCAGCGAACCTGGATGAATCTGTGTGCAGGCACTGTCCAGAACCGACTGACTCTCTGTCCTGAAAGGTGAAAGCAGAGCCAACCAACTCTCTCTCCAAAAAGATAGAGGTCTGAAGACGAGCCATGAACTGAGAGTAAGGTTTGACGAAACAAAGTCTCTGTCTCTCCAGGAAATGTCTGATTACGGTTCTTTTAAAAACTGCAGGAAAATCAGGACGGGCTGCAAAACAAAAATTGTGCAGCGGGCTTCTCTGTTGGCGGGATCCTCTGTTTTACCAGCAGCGTACTCACACCGGTGGATTTCCTGATGGCGTGAGAGTGCCCACAATGGGAAACCCCATTGGCTGGCTGCTGAGACAGAGGATCCGACTGCCAGTGGGGGCGTGCCGCACCAGAAAACAGGTGCGGCGGGATGGAGAATCCTGCTTGTGATTTACAAGCTTACTATGAAGAAAGCATGCAGGGAACCTCACGTGAATCTCACAGTGACTGTATTTACCCAAGTCCATGTGGAAACTGAAAGTCTGAAGCAAAGACTCTTTCCACTTTCACTTAGGATTTTTATCCCTTTCCATCCCCTCTGTTTTTGTCTGTCATGTGTTTGTGTAGAGGGTAGGGAGGCAAGTTGAAGTAGGAGTTACATACTTATTAATATTTAACCAACTGTGTCTGCTGCGTACTTTGTTCTCATTCTTGTTATAAATAAACAGCAATTGTGTTTCAACTTGTAAACCCCGGTGTCTGTAATTATTGGGCAGCCAAGAGCCAAAGACGGTTTGTATTTTTATAAGAATTATTGGTTAATTCACTTGTTTTGTGACTCCAGGGTACGTGGGACTGGAATTGACCGTGCACTAGCCCAGAGTTTCGTAACATCTGTAACAGAGTGACTCGGATAAAGCTGGCAGCTGTGCAATCTTTTGCTCTCCCGTGCAGCCTGCTGTGCACTCGTTTTCAGTGTTTCATTACTCGCGAATCCCTCTCCCATCCTACCCTCTAAAATACAGTTTTGACCTCTAAGCTGTTGGCTGCGTTGTAAGATTTCTTGGCATTGTCTGCTCGTCTGTCTCCCGAACCTTCCTCTCCCTCCAGTGATTTCCAGCATCTGAAATGTAAAGGAGAGATGGTTTGGATTGTGGTCAGGGGAGAATTGAAAGTAAGGAATGCGTGCTTTTTAAATTCATTCATGGGGCATCTTTGGCAAGGTCAGCATGTGTTGTCGAATTGCCTTGTGAGAGCAGTTAATGGCCAGCCACTTTGCTGTAATCCAGGAGTCACAATAGGAATCATAGAATCCCACATAACCCCGACAGTGCAGAAGAAGGCCATTTGGCCCATTGAGCTTGTAGACCCCTTCAGACTCTGGCTGAATATCATCAAATAGCTGCTTCAACTGGGTTGTCTCAGCCTCTTCCTTGTCTTCAGAACCAAGACCCCTCTGCTTTGAAATATTATTACACTTTTTTAAACCATCCCACTGAGAAACAAAACTGCCTTTACTTGCGGATTCTGTGGTAGCCGGGCCAGACTCCAACTCTTCTCCCAAAAGTTTTCTCAAACATCTCTCTCTGAATCTCTTAGCTCCACCCAGCAATGACAGCGTCTCACCAAGCTGAAAAACAAATTAACTTTCCAGGGAATGAAAGCACATTAGCTCCCCAGGGACCGTCCCCAGACAAACCACAGTGCATTATCTCAGATTGACAAACACATTCCTGTTGGACAATTTCACCTTCTGGCTGCTAAAAGCACCCAGGCCCTGAAAAACAGAATTCTTTTTTTTTTAAACATGACCACTGCAGTCAAACATACTCTAACCCCAGGCTGTTAAAGCTTAAATTGCCTCAATATTTAGAATCCAATATTCCTAAAATCCTCCATTCGTCGCACCATCCGTCGTCAAATATCTGGTCAACGATCAGTACAGGCTCAAACTTAATAAATAAGGTATTGGAGATCTGTCAGTGCCTTGGAAATAGTGCTCCGGGAAGAGTCAGCACCTTCGGGAAAGGGTGAGAGATAATGAGAAGAATGATTGTTAAAATAATATACCTCCACATACACCCGCAAGAAAACCAGTGATCTCACAGTACAGTACAGGAAAGCAGGGAGATTAGGTGATAACGTTTTATTAATCTATCTATTCTTTCATTAAATTTAATATAAACAAATCTCCCTGAAAGCTGAGGGCCAGGTCATTGGTTTCTCGGCATGGCAAGTTAATTTAAGGCTGAGGCATCACGATCAATATCTTTACCAACACAATCTCCAGACCTATCTTTATACACCTTAAATCATCTCTACTCCCTGTGCCAGGACATGGGGGCGAGGAAGGTGGTATTCAAGCATAATCCAGTCCCAAATTTTGTTGCCAGTGACATGAATACTCAAACCTGAATGTACACACTGACTGCTCAGGTGAGAACAAAAGTTAACTTACATATTTGCCATCATTTTTGTTAAACAATTGGAAGTCTGGCAGATGGTACACAAGCTGTAGACATAATACAGTCAAGGGTACAATTCTAATCCACCTCTCCTTCCATTAATGCCCCTTTTGAATGTACTGCTTCACTAGCTTTGGCCTTCAATCAGGGCCTGATCCAACTTGGATCTCATAAATTTATATAATAAATTTATATAATAGAAGCGTTAAAACATACAGCAAAGAAGGAGACCATTCAGCCCATTGCGCTTTTATTGACTCTTTGAAAAGCTATCTAATTAATATCATTCCCTTGCTCCTTCTCCATGGCTTTGCAATTTTTCCCCCTGCAAGTATTAGATAATTTTCTTTTGAAAGTTACTGCCGAATCTGTTTCCACCACCCATGCAGGCAGTGCGTTCCAGAGCAAGGCAACCTGCTGTGTAAAAAGAATTCTCCTCATCATTCCTCTGGTTCTTTTGGAAATTACCTTAAATCTGGTAATCTTCTGATTGCCGAACCTCAGGCTGGTGGAAACAATGGGCAAAATTCTCCGATCCCCCGCAGGGTCGGGGAATTGCCCGGGGCCGGTGTAAATCCCACCCCCGCTGTGGCCGGAATTCTCCGCCACCCGGGAATCGGCGGGAGCGGGAATCACGCCCCGCCGATCGGCGTGCCCCCTGCGGCGATTCTCCGGCCTGCGATGGGCCGAAGCCCCGCCGCTGTCAGGCCTCTCCTGCCGGCGGGAATTGGAGCACCTCTGGTGCTGGCGCGAGCGGGCCCCCAGGATCCTGGGGGGGTGCGGGGCGATCGGACCCTGGGGGGTGCCCCCATGGTGGCCTGGCCCGCGTTCGGGGCCCACCGGTTGGTGGGCGGGCCTGTGCCGTGGGGGCACTCTTTTTCTTCCGCCGCCGCCGCCACGGCCTCCACCATGGCGGAGGCGGAAGAGACCCCCCCTACCGCGCATGCGCTGGTGGTGACGTTAGCGGCTGCTGATGCACCGCCGCATGCGCGGACTGGCGAACGCCTTTCGGCCAGCCCCGGCAGCGGGTGCCAAAGGCCGTTGGCGCCGGTTTTGGTGCCAGTCGGCGTGGCGGAAACCACTCCTGCGCGGGACTAGCCCCTAAAGGTACAGAGGATTCCGCACCTCTGGGGAGGCCCGACTCTGGAGTGGTTGGCTCTACTCCGCTATGCCGAGACCCCCCGCCCCGCCGGGTAGGGGAGAATCCCGGCCAAAATTCTTCCTATTTATTCTATCAAAGCCCCTCATAATTTTGAATCCTTTTATTAAACCTCCCTTTACTCCTAGCCGCTTGAAAGAGAAAGATCCCGGCTCATCTGGTTTCCCAGCACAACTGAAGCCCCTCATTCCTGGTTCCATTTTGCTAAATCTCTGTTGTACTTTTCCCAGACCTTGACATTCTTCTTAAAATACGATGCTCAGCATTGGACACAATTGCGACTTAATTCGTGATTTAGAAATTTAGAAATATATATGATTTATTTTCTCTCTCCTATTTTGGGGCTGGTTTAGCACGTAGGGGCTGGTTTGGCACAGTGGGCTAAACAGCTGGCTTGTAATGCAGCACAATGCCAGCAGCGGGGTTCAATTCCCGTACCCGCCTCCCCGAACAGGCGCCGAAATGTGGCGACTAGGGGCTTTTCACAGTAACTTCATTGAAGCCGACTTGTGACAATAAATGATTATTATTTTGGCAAATGAAAACAGAAGAATGATATTAACGGAAGAATGATATTTGGAGGTTATATTCCAGCATCTAACTGCCCAATTACAATAGTTCTATCGCTTGGGTTTGGGTGCAAACTTCCAGTTGACAACTGCGCACAATGGCAGAACCCAAATCCGATTTCAGTGGCAATGGAAATGTAAGTACAGACTTACATCTCATCGCTCAGCAATATTACTTCGGTGAACGGCCCTCAATCAAAATATTGCTTGGGAATCTGCCCATCAACATAAACTTGCTGAATCATACTGCTTAATGTAAAAATAAAACGCATTTCATAATCAGTATTCCTCTCAACATGAGATTCTGACACCCTTCCTCCTCCATGCTACCAGAAATAGAAACATTAACATTCACACTCCTGTCAGTGGTTTACTAACACATCCAGAGTGTCAGTATGTGGTAGTGCACAGAATTGCATCAGCAATTTCCATCATCAGATGATCACAGCTGGATGCAGGTAGATCTCAACGTGAGGAAGTGGACCTCAAGGTGCTGTTTTATTTTTCATGATAAGGGATCAGCTTCTTGACAAAGGCAAAGCAGTAAGCTCCCCATTCACTGGAGTCAGACCAAAGATTGGAAGAAATTAACACTTGCTAGGATGGCCTAAATAAGTATGTAACAAGTATCTGTGTGACTTCCAAAGGCACAATGCGATATTTTTGCTTTATAATTCTCCCCAT
The DNA here is from genome assembly GCF_902713615.1 of Scyliorhinus canicula. NCBI lineage: Eukaryota > Metazoa > Chordata > Chondrichthyes > Carcharhiniformes > Scyliorhinidae > Scyliorhinus > Scyliorhinus canicula. The sequence continues at coordinate 19,661,237 of NC_052146.1, forward strand.
GTTGTCAACATGTGCATGAGGTTGAAAAAGGTATCTGGGAAGTTAAGGGTGGGTGGAGCTAATGAATTGCATCAAGGGCAGCACAGTGGTTAGCACTGCTGCCTCACGGTGCTGAGGACCTGGTTTTGATCCCGGCCCTAGGTCACTGTCTGTGTGGAGTTTGCTCATTCTCCCCGTGTTTGCGTGGGTCTCACCCCCACAACCCTAAAAGATGGGTAGGTGGATTTTCCCTTAATTGGAAAAAAAAAATTGGATACTCTGGGCGGGATTCTGCCGTAATCGGCGGGGAGGGCAACTCCGGCGGGACGGAGAGGCGTGAACCACTCCAGCGTTGGGCTGCCCCAAAGGTGCGGAATACTCCGCACCTTCAGGGGCTAGGCCTGCCTCGGAGTGGTTTACGCCCCGCTGGCCGGCGGGAAAGGGGCTTGAAAATGAAATGAAAATTGCTTATTGTCACGAGTAGGCTTCAATGGAGATCCTGTGAAAAGCCGCTAGTTGCCACATTCCGGCACCTGTCCGGGGAGGCTGGTTGCGGAATCGAACCGTGCTGCTGGCCTGCTTGGTCTGCTTTAAAAGCCAGCGATTTAGCCGTGTGAGCTAAACCAGCCCCTTATCAGCGCCACGCCAACCGGCGCCGAAGGGCCTCAGCCGGCCAGCGCGAGTTGGCGCATGCGCGGGAGCACCAGCGTGTGCTGGCGTCATCCCCGCGCATGCGCAGAGGGCTGTAGCAGTCCGCCATTGCCGGTTCGGAACAATAGAGTGCCCGCTGGCGGATCGGTGGCCCCGATCGTGGGCCAGTCCACCGTGGGGGCACCTCCCAGGGCCAGATCCCCCCGCGCCCCCCCCCAAGAACCCTGGAGCCCGTTCGTGCCGCCAGGTCCCGCCGGTAAGGACCTACTCCAATTTACGCCGGCAGGACTGGCAAAAAATGGGCGGGACTTCGGCCCATCGCGGGCCGGAGAATTCGGACAGCCCCGGGGCCCATTGAGTCGTGCCGGTCCCCGCCATTCTCCAAGGCGGGCAGCGCGATTCACGTGGGCCGATTTTTGGGGGGCCGGAGAATTTGGAGAACGGCGGGGGTGGGATTCACGCCGACCCCTGGCGATTCTCTGACCCGGCGGGGGGTCAAAAAAACTAATGAACTGCATCATTTTGTTCAATCATTTCCATTATCGTATTCAGGTGCAATTAAACTGTAATTTTTGGCAGTATCACTTGGGTGGAAGATACCCACCTGATATTCAAGTGCTCGAAAACCAATTTGTTTGATACCCTACTCTAGCAGCACACTTCATGACATTTCAGCTTCACGCTCACTGATAAGTCCAGAAGATGTAGGAGAAAAAAGTAGGCCACTCAGCCCATTGAGTCTGCTCTACCATTCAATCAGACCACAGCTGATACGATAGTCCTCAACTCCACTTTTCCTGCCTTATCCCTATAAACCTTGACTCCCTGACTGATTAAAGATCTCAGTCTTGAACATAGTTAATGACCCAGCTTCTACAGCTCTCTACATGTTCTCAACTGAAATGAAGTCTAATTTCAGATATTGTATGGAGTATTTTTAATGCAGATGCTCCCACCTTCACTCTCTTCTGGGGGGGTGGGGCTTTGTAAAGGAACTGAAGTGCAGCCAGTGAGCTCCATTGTGCCTGAGTAAGATTCAGGTCATTATGGACCGTGACAAAGGTTTGCCAATATAAAATCTATCACATCCAACAGGTACCAATTTCGGATATAACTGCAGATTCGGTCAGTTTTGAAGACCAGAACTTGCAGCTGAACATTGTATCTGACTGTCTGAGCTGGTGCACAATCTGCATGAGTCCTGTAATGGTGCACCCTCAGAGTTTCCTCCTACACCACCTCTTACAGGATACTTGAAGGGCCTGTGTAAGATTAAAGACATTGGGCGAAATTCACCGAAGACCTATGTGACGCCCATTACCGGCGTGCAAAAGCGGAGCCGGTGACTCCGGCGTCGGGGCCTGCTTTTAAGCCCTAAATCTCCGTTCCCGATAGGGCCAGCAGCGGACTGATGCTATACGCGTCAGTTTCACGCGCTGCGGAAGTGACGCGTTGGTTGATGTTGGGCGACATCATCAACGTCGCCCGGCGTTGGAGGGGGAAGGGGTGGGTTGCGGCGTTGGGGGGGGGGGGCGGTGGGTTGCGGCGTTGGGGGAGGGTGGGGGGGTGGGTTGCGGCGTTGGGGGGGTGGGTTGCGGCGTTGGAGGGGTGGGTTGCGGCGTTGGGGGGGTGGGTTGCGGAGTTGGGGGGGGTAGGGGGTGGGTTGCAGCATTGGGGGGGTGGGTTGCGGTGTTGGGGGGGTTGCAGCGTTGGACGGGGGTAGGGGAGGGGGGTAGGGGTGTGGGGGGGTAGGGGTGGGGGGGTAGGGGTGTGGGGGTATGGGTGGGGGGGGGTGGGGGAAAAGAGGGATGGATGAGGTTAGATGGAGGATGATTTGGGAGGGGGGGTGGGGGTGGTTCAATGCAGTGCCCCTGAGGAATGCCGAACCCTCCCTCTTTTCCCCGCCCCCACACCTGGGGTAAACACAGAACCTAAACCGCACTATAAATCTGTGCCAGTGCACAGGGGGATCAAATAGCTCTGGAACAAAGGGCAGGATGAAGAGAATGTGAGAGAGAGAGAGGAGAAAGGGGAGGGAGGAGAAAGGGGGAGGGAGGAGAAAGGGGGAGGGAGGAGAAAGTGGGAGGGAGGAGAAAGGGGGAGGGAGGAGAAAGGGGGAGAGAGGAGAAAGGAGGAGAAAGGGGGAGGGAGGAGAAAGGAGGAGAAAGAGGCCCAGGGAGTGGGGAGGCAGAATTAATCCAAATTCCTGCTTATTTCCTCAGACTCTTCAAAAGGTTGTTTCTCCCCTGGATTAGAAAAGGTGCCTTTATAATTCACAGCGCAGAACCCTTTATTGTTTAACTGCGTCATGTTGCAGTCCGTGTTACCCCAGGGTGAATAACACGCCAGAACTTAAATTCAATTAATAAAAATCTGGAATTGAAAGTTATCATCAGTGTGGTTTGGGCAGCACGGTAGCACAAGGGGTTAGCACTGTGGCTTCACAGCGCTAGGGTCCCAAGTTCAATTCCCTGCTGGGTCACTGTCTGTGCTGAGTCTGCACGTCCTCCCCATGTCTGCGTGGGTTTCCTCTGGGTGCTCTGGTTTCCTCCCACAGTCCAAAGACGTGGAGGTTAGGTGGATTGGCTATACTAAATTGCCCTTAATGACCAAAAAGGTTAGGAAGGGGTTATTGGGTTACGGGGATAGGGTGGAAGTGAGGGCTTAAGTGGGTCGGTGCAGACTCAATGGGCTGAATGGCCTCCTTCTGCACTGTATGCTCTATGAATCTATGACTCTTAACTGCCCTCTGAAATAACTGAGCATGTCACTCATTTCAAGGGTAATGAGGGAAAACTACAAAGGAGAAGCATGACATTTCATAAAGATGAGGGGGATTGTCAGTGGTGACGGACAGATTTTAGAAGTACATAGACAGAGAGGACAGGTGCATCCGTAAAGTAAGTTAGTCTGAGGAGTGAGGTCCTGGGGTAGAGTAGGCAGAGTGTAGGATTGGCATGATACAACATCAGGAATGTGCCACAACGCTCATGTTCCCTGTTTAGGCCATGAAGTTGTTTTTAACATTGAATCCTCGAAAATGGAAGCACGCTCCTGCTGCTGACCTCCTCCACTTCACCCAACCACCCTCTCTTGGTTTCGCTGGCAGGCTTCTTCCTCCTGTCATTAGAAGGCCGCATGTCCCTGTTGGCTCTTACAGCCTGGAGCATGACATCCAGTAAGGCGTCACTAAACCCAGGTGCATCCCCCCAGCCTGTGCATTCTATTCTGTCACTTTCTGTGTTCTGTTCCCAACTCCAGAGACAATCGAATTTCACCTTTGCTGATTGGGCTCACCATCACGCTGGCAAAACCAAACGGGTTGGAAAGGATAGATGAGATTTACCCAAACGGGAGTAGACTTCCCGAGTGAGCGTTTAGCTGGGTGTTTCCCGCTGCTCAGAGCTATTGAACGCTCATGCAGATATTATGGGGCCTCAGCGGGGAAGCCCCAAAATCTCCCAAAGCACCAACTCACCTATAAGTGGTCTTCAGGCCACACCCCCCTGCACCCACTCAGGGCAACGATCCGCAGCGTGGGGAAGATGCCAGCTTGCCAACCTGCCCAGAGGCCCCCATGAAAGACCCCCCCCCCCCCGTGAACGCTGTTCCATCTGGTCCCCATTTGTGAAAACCAGCACTGACGGCATTCATCCGAGATCTCCAAGACGGAGAAAGGGTTAGATCCCACGCCTTCGGTAGTTTGCGGCAATGCATATTAGGGTGAGACTAGCAGATTTGCTAAAACGTGATCCCCCCCCCCCCCCCACAAAGAGCAGGATTCACATCGCAAAGTTTCGTAAGATCGCGTTACATCTCGCAAGCCAGGTAGATCCCGGACAAGGGGTCTTCCGGCATCTATCGGCCGCGCCACGCTGCTTTTCAGGCGCAACACGGCCGGTAGATCACACCCAATGTGTCAATGCAATGACTGTGTTAAGCCAATGACAGATTTCCACAGCCATACCACCAACTTAGCTCAGCAACTTAGACTCCAGCCCTTGGGACCTTCCTGGTGAATTTACTCTGTACAGTCTTCATAGCTTTAATATCCTTTCGATAATGGAGAACTGAAACTGTATACAGCACCCTGATTATGGTCTAACTTACGTTTTCTACAAATTAATCAGTATTCCTTTCTCTTATACTTTAGCCGCCTAATTATGAAACCCAAAATGCTTAGACTTTTTTACGGCTTTATCTACCTATAATTGGATTTTTAGGAAATAAAACATCTGAATCTCTATGGAGTTTTCTTCATCCACTTCTACCTCCACATGTTTCCATGACATCTATGCTCCCATTTGCCCCTGCAAAAATACATGATCTCATACCCTTCCATGCCAAATCACAGCCTTCTGCCCATCCACTAACATTGGATTTAATGGACCTGGATTTAGAGGCGAATTAATCCAAATCTTTTAGATTGTTAAAGTCACAGGCATCATAAAGCTTGCTATTCATATGAGATGGGGAAGGAGGGCATGAAATTGAATGGCTGAAAGTTTTACTTTTTGTATGAGATGATCAATGGGGCTGGTTTAGCACACTGGGCTAAATCGCTGGCTTTTAAAGCAGACCAAAGCAGGCAAGCAGCGCGGGTTCAATTCCCGTACCAGCCTCCCCGAACAGGCGCCGGAATGTGGCGACTGGGGCTTTTCACAGTAACTTCATTTGAAGCCTATTTGTGACAAAAAGCGATTTTCATTTCATATCGTGTGTGAATCAGGGCTGTGCCGAAGGGGAGCTTAAGGGCCTTCAAGTAGGCGCTGATTGGATTTCTCGGTAAATAAGATTATCATGGCTAATGGAAAGTAAGAGTGCATAAAATAATTAGTGAGTCTGGGTCCTCCTGTACTTCGATCACTGAAGAGTCTTCAACTCAAATCTCTAGATTTGGCTACAGCTCTGTGTCATTTGTATCTCTTTCTCTCTCTCTCAGAAGGTGGAGAGAAGGGCTGATTGCTTGCAGCTAAGCCATAGAATGGGGTGAGCTTGCAAAGATAGTTTTTCTATATCTTAAGCACAGTGAAGGAGAAAAAAAAAGAACTTACATTTATATTGCAACCATTCATCATGATATCAGGGCGTCCCAAAGTACCTTTTTTGTTTTTAAGTGGCATAGCTGTTGCAATGTAGAGAATAGACAGCACAGAAAGAGGCCATTCAGCCCATTGTCTCCATACCAACCATCAAACATTCGAATACAATTTTCCAGCAAGCGATTCGTAGCCTTGTATGCTATAGCATTTCAAGCACTCATCTAAATACTTCTTAAATGTTGTGATGGTTCCCACCTCGACCATCCTTTCAGGCAGCGAGTTCCAGATTCCAAACACCCTCTGGGTGAAAAATATTTTCCTCACCCCCCTCTAAACCTCCTGCCCCTTACCTTAAATCTATGTACCCTGGTTATTGACCCCTTTGCTAAGGAGAAAAGTCCTTTCTACCCATCCTATCTATGCCCATCACAATTTTATACACCCCAATCAGGTCCCACTCAGCGTTCTCTGCCCCAAGGAAAACAACCCTAACCTAACCAGTCTCTCTTCATAGCTGAAACACTCCAGCCAGGCAAGATCCTAGTCAATTCCTCTGCACCCTCTCCAGCGCAATCACTTCCTTCCTATAGTGCGGTGATAAGAACTGCACACAATACTCTAGCTGTGGCCTAACCAGCATTTTATAAGCTCCATCGTAACCTTCCTGTTCTTATATTCTATGCCTTGGCTAATAAAGGCAAGTATCCCATATGCCTCTTAACCACATTATCTATCTGTCCTGCTGATTTTAGGGACCTGTGGGCAGGCACACACCAAGGTCCCTCTGATCCTATGTATTTCCTGATGTGTTATCTGTGCTGGTCTAACATCGACTGTAACTGGATGCAGTAAAACCAGAAACAGCTTTCATTCACCTCAATGTCGCAGTGGTTGTCGAATTTCAGCAGAACTGTCTTGAACTTTGTCTTGTCTTCGCCATCGGCAAACGTGAGCGAGTTATAGATGTGGATGACGTGGTCCCCCACAGTCGACAGGAACAGCGCGATCTTTCGGGCATCCGATGCTGCCTTAAGGCCGGAGGCCTTGATCTTCAGGAGGAACTTCTGTTTGAAGAGTTTCCAGTTGACCCCGAGGTTGCCGGAGATTCGGAGTTGCGGAGGAGGTTGGATCTTTTCCATGCTGCTGGATAGCTGCGTGCTGGTCATTGCAGATTCACTCGAGTTAAGTTTGTTAGAGTTACTAGCTCTCTGGTACCATGATGTGTTATCTGTGTTGGTCTAACATCGACTGTAACTGGATGCAGTAAAACGAGAAACAGGCTTCCGACACAGGAGATGGTCCAACACTGTTTTATTGAACCTGTTGATTGATGTACATAATCTGCTGTGGGTTGACACTCTATTAACCTAACTGATAACCTCCTACTGGCTTGACCAGACCAGCTTTCTATCACATGGTGATGATGTTCATTGGCCTGTGCACTGCGACTATCTCCCTAGCCGTGTCCTATGAGAGAGGGAGAGCCTTAATGCCCTGTGGGCTTTATAGCGGTGGTGTCCTGTCTGGTGATTGGTTGTTCTGTGTCGTGTGTGTTCATTGGTTATCCTGTGTGTCAATCACTGCCTGTCTGCATCTCATGATATACATGAGTGGATATTATGACACTTCCTAGGGTTCTTCGATTCATTGTGTATTCCTTTGTCTTGTTAGTCCTCTCAACATACATTACCTCACACTTTTCAGGGTTAAATTCTATTTGCCACTGTTCTGCCCATCGAACCAGCCCATCTATATCGCCCTGTAATACCAGGTCTCACTATTTACCACACCACCAATTTTTGCATCATCTATGAACTTCTTCATCATACCTCCTACAGTCACATTCAGATCATTGATGTGCACTACAAACATCAAGGGGCCCAGTACCGACTCCTGCGGAACACAACTGGACACATGCTTCCAATCACAAAAATAACCTTCAACCATAATCCTCTGCCTTCTACCACTACGCCAATTTTGGATCCAATTTGCCAAATTACCCAGGATGCCATGGGCTCTTGCAGCATCTCTGTTACAGCCCACACAGAGGTCATGGGGTGTGGACTATCATTCCCCGTGACCTGAGCAGAGTGTGAACTTCCCCGTTAAAGGGGCGGGGATTCTCCTGAACAAGGGAAGCCTGTTGGGTATAAAAACTGGGCCTAAATGTATGTTGGGGTGAAAGAACCCTTCAGGGAGTGGAGGAGAGTAGTTGTGGATTTCATGAAACCATGTTTGCCTCCAAACATCAGTTTCTTTGTGGTCACTGTGCTCGAATCTCACACTGGCGACGAGGATAAAGTAGAGCGGCCAACAGCCTCAGTTTCTACGACCTCGGACCACCTTTCAAAGGCCTCAGGAGGCCGGTTTACAGCCGGCAGACATGCCACACATTGGCAAACTGGAACCTTGTGATGCAGGGGCGGATGAATGGGGCCAATATGTGGAGCGGATACAGTATTGTTTTTGAACAAATGCCATAATTGGAGATAAGCGACAAATGGTCATCATCCTGGCGGCTTGGTGAGGCACCGCATACAGCATTACTATTATTATTGAAGCCCAATGGCTCCGTTCGTCTTCATGTGGACTATAAAATGATGTTGAACAAGGATCCTGTTTGGACCCTTACCTGTCCCACGTCTACAAGACTTCTACATGAAGCTCAATGGCGGCTGTACTTCCAGAAAGCCGGATTTGAGCCATGCTTACCTCCAACTGGTCTTGGACTCGCGATCCTGGAGGTTTGTTACAGTGAACACGCACCGCGGGTTGTATGAATATACCCGGTTACCCTTCAGTGTCGTGTCGGCTTGCACTATTTTCCAGCGGGGCATGGAAAATATATGATGGAGCCTACCACGCGACGCGGCCTACCTCGAAGATGTTTTCATTACCGGAGCCTCAGACCAGGAGCATTTACAGAACCTAGCCGAGTTCCTCCAGTGTTTTTCCACCTCTGGGGTTTGGTTTCGCAGAGAAAAGTGTGTGGTCCACATCGCTGAAGTTACGTACTTGGGTTACCACGTGGACTAGCGCGGCCTCCACCCGGGCAAGGGCAATGTACGGGCAATCTGGCAGGCCCTCGTTCCGGAAGGACCCACTGAGCTCCATTCGTTTTTGGGGCTGATTATTTATTGTGGGAAATTCATCCCGAACCTGGAGGCCCTGCTGGACCCCCCTGCATCGATTGTTGAAGGAAGGCCAGCCATGGGAATGGGCTCAGCTGCAATGAGCGGCTTTCTCAGAGGCGAAGAAGCGGCCGCCATCTTCGGCGTTATTGAACCATTTTGATCCCACCAAAGTGCTGCTGCTCACTTACCTTGCGGTGCAGTTTTGGCCCACAGCATGGATGACAGTACGGATCGACCCATCGTGTTCGCCTCTCAGATGCTCGCCGTGACAGAGCGGAATTATGTGAAAATTGAAAAGGAGGGGCCGGCCGTGGTATTCGCGGTCAAGGAATTCCACCCGTACATTTCTGGCCACGCTTTCACAGTACTCCCAGACCATAGCCCTTGCTAGGGCTGTTTAAAGAGGACAGGACAATTCCCCTCGACACTTCTACACAGATTCAGTATTGGGCGTTACTATTGGCAGCCTTTGAGTATGTTACTAGAGCACCACCCTGGGGCAAGGATTCCCTATGTGGACACTTTGAGTCACCTCCCCTTCCCAACCAGGTCATCGATGCCCGCTTCAGCCAGCGAAGTTATAGCTATTGTCCATCATAGCATCCCGAATCAGGGCCAGGTCGCAGACGGACCCACAGTTGTCCCATGTCAGGCATATCGTTTTGTACAAGACTCAGCAGCACGCCTCGCCGGGCGATCTGAGGGCTTTCATGACCACAATTGTGGAACTCATCATTGACGATGGCGTCATCCTCAGGGGGGCCAGCGTCGTAGTCCCAGAAAAAGGTTGTGACCCCATTCTGCAGGACTTCCAGAATTGGCATCTGGGGTTTCGAAGATGAAAATGTTGGCCCATAACTACATGGTGGCCCGGATTGACGCCGACATAAAAAACCTCGCCCAGCAGTGTGCCATTTGCCATGAGCATCAGCGATTTCCTCTGGCAGTGCCCTTTCATCCGTGGGGTGGTTGGGGAGGCCCTGGTCCCGCCTTCACGTCGACTTTGTCGGGCCATTCCAGGGGTGGATGTTTCTGATAATTGTTGAAGCACAACCTAAATGGATAGAGGCCCACCGGATGCAGGCGACAGCCTCGATCGTCACAGTCAAGCGGCTTCGCCAAATGTTTAGCGTGCACGGCATTCCGGAGATGCTTGTCTCTGATAATGGAATAGCGTTCACCAATGCCAAGTTCAGCTCTATTCTGCAGAACAATGGGATCCGCCATGTGCGCACCGCACCGTATTACCCAACCTCAAGTTGGCCGACGAGCAGTCCAGACTTTTAAACAGGGGTGTAGAAACAGACGACGGGCATTCCTGGAGAAGAGTTTAGCCCGTTATGGTTTTTTTCAGACCACGCCGCGTACCACAATGGGGTTTGTGCCATCGGAACTACTCATGAGGCACCACCTTCGCACACAATTGAGTTTAGTGCTCCTGGACATTGGCGGGAAAGTCCGCAACAGGCAGGATCAGGCCGAAGTGGACTTGGGCAGGCGTACGCCCCTGTGCCGGGTTTTTGCCGGGCATCACAGTGTTTACCCGGAACTTCAGTAACAGTGCCACATGGAACCCAGACGTAGTGCTGACTCAGATGGGGCTGGTTTCTTTTACAATACGGGCACACGGCTGGGAGGCCAACAGGCAGGTGGACCATATTTACAGTCGCGTTCCAGAGTTGGCCCACGCACTCCCGGTGACTCCGTCCTCATGGAGCCCATCTCCCCCGCCATTGCCACTGGCATAGGCTCTGCAGGTCCAGGAACCCTCGGAGGCAGACTCAGAGGCAGACACGGAGATGGAAACTCAGCCGCCGGTGATTGCTGAAGGCCAGGTTTCTGGACGCAGCCACGAGGGCCTCACCCGGGGCTCCACTTGGAAGCGTTGATCCCCGTGAGTATACACCTGCCGACTGCACACAGAGGATAAGGGCCGGGCGAAGCGAACAAAAGGGCCTTCACGACATTCCGCCATGACAGACGCCATTCAGGACTTGGGGAGGGGGAGGAGTGTTACAACCCTCACAGAGATCACGGAGTGTGGACTATCAGGTTCCCCATGACCTCAGCAGAGTATGAACTTCCCCGTTAAAGAGGTGGGAAATCCCCTTGACAAGGGAAGCCTGTTGGGTATCAAACCCCGGCCTAAATATAGGTCGAGGTGGGAGAAACCTTCGGGGAGTGGAGAAGTGTAGTTGTGTATTTCATTAAACCTCATTTTGCTTCCAAACGACCGTTTCTTTCCGGTCTCTGTGCTCGAATCCAGCAATCCTCAAATGTAAACGGCCAGTGAAACATTAAACACTGTGCTCACTGCACTGCCATGTTATTGTGGCAAATATAATAACTCCTCCTTGTGCAAGTCATTTAATTTTTTTAATATTCTGAAATAGCCTATAAGGCAGTCAAATATCCCTTTAAACTAAAAACACAAAAAACAATTACATTTGCTAATGAAATATTCATTAGTGTCCCAGTAACATGGATCTATTGGTCACTGAATGTTGCTATGGTTGCAGGTCATTCAGGCAGCGCAACGACTAAAGTCTGCAAATTGTCCTATTTTTCATAAGGTAATGTGGCGGCCTCGTTAGAACTTCCCAGGATGTAGGGTTTTAGAACACACGACTGAGGCACTGCAGTGCAAAACATTTGGTACTTTCAAAGGAATAACACGAGGGGGTCGGAATACAATAGATCAGAGTACGTGCAACAGATAAGGGTGGCTTTAATGTCGCCTTTTGCTGCGAGGTACAGTTTGATCTTTAAAAGGAGACGCCAATGACAGGCAGCTTCATAGCCACCATAAACCTATCATCTTACCGGTTCTTTGATGCTGGACCTGAATCTTGTCAAGCCTAATGCAGAGTTTTACTGTCTCCTTAAAGTTTTACTTCCATCCACTCCATCTCCATTTCCTGCCAAAACAAAACACTCGTTTTTATTTCCTATGTGAAGGGACAAAATCTGTACGAAACTAACTGAATAACATCTAAGGCACAGAATGTTTGGAGTTAGTTTCTTTAAATTATTGAGCTGCACACAAAAACTGTTCTCTTACATGTTGGTGGAAGAGAGTATAATGTATTTAATATAGAAAAGCAATTTGTTTTATTATTCCAAGGGAGATGTGGGCATCGTTGGCTAGGCCAGCATTTGTTGCCCATCCGTAATTTCCCTTGAGAAGGTGGTGGAGATCCGCCTTCTTCAATCGCGCTGCAGTCCATGAGGTGTAGGTACCTCCACGGTGCTGTTAGGAAGAGAGTAGGTTTGACCCAGAAATAGTGAAGAATCAGCGATATATTTCCAGGTCAAGATGGTGTGGAGAGTGTGACAATATAGATATTGTATGGTAAATGAAGAGTTAACAATTCTATGTAAGTACGTCTAACCACCAGATGGTGATCAAGAGCAGTCACATAGATCACGTGACACCCTTGATTCTGGGTAGGTGTTTAGACGTGAGAGAGAGAGAGTAGTCCTCTGTTCAAGAGATCTGTAGATATAGTTTCGGCATAGTTTATTTCGCACCTTTGTACTTAGGAAGGTGTTCGAAACAAGTTGTAAGTAGTGTTAATAAATTAGCTTTGTTAATCAACATAGCTTTATGTTCTTTGGTAAACACTACATATCAAGTATTTTGCTTCAGTATTCACTAGAGAGAGGGACCTTGTTGCTAGTGAGAACAGTGTGAACCAGGTTCGAACAGGTTGATATTAAGAAGGAAGAGTGCTGGAAATTTTGAAAAGCATCAGGATAGATAAGTCCCCTGGGCCTGACGGGATATACCCAAGGTTACTACGGGAAGCAAGGGAGGAGATTGCTGCGCCGTTGGCAATGATGTTTGCGTCCTCACTCTCCACTGGAGTAGTACCGGATGATTGGAGAGAGGTGAATGCTGTTCCCTTGTTCAAGAAAGGGAATAGAGAAATCCCTGGGATTAAAGACCAGTCAGTTTTACGTCTGTGGCAAGCAAAATACTGGAAAGGATTCTGAGAGATAGGATTGATGATTATTTAGAGAAACATAGTTTGATTAAGGATAGCCAGCAGGGCTTTGTGAGGAGCAGGTCATGCCTCACAAGCCTCATTAAATTCTTTGAGGATGTGACGAGACACATTGATGAACGTCGGGCAGTGGATGCAGTGTATATGGATTTCAGTAAGGCTTTTGATAAGGTTCCCCATGGTAGGCTCATTCAGAAAGTCAGAGCACGTGGGATACAGGGAAATTTGGCTGTCTGGATACAGAATTGACTGGCTGAAAGAAGACAGCGAGTGGTAGTGGATGGAAAGTATTCCACCTGGAGGTCGGTGACCAGTGGTGTCCCGCAGGGATCTGTTCTGGGACCTTTGCTCTTTGCGGTTTTCATAAATGACTTGGATGAGGAAGTGGAAGGGTGGGTTAGTAAGTTTGCCAATGACACGAAGGTTGGTGGAGTTGTAGATAGTGTCGAGGGCTGTTGCAGGTTACAACAGGACATTGACAGAATGCAGAGCTGGGCTGAAAAGTGGCAGATGGAGTTCAACCTAGATAAATGTGAAGTGATTCATTTTGGAAGGTCGAATTTGAATGCTGAACATAGGATAAAAGGCAGGATTCTTGGAAGTGTGGAGGAACAGAGGGATCTTGGGGTCCATGTACATAGATCCTTCAAAGTTGCCACCCAGGTTGGTAGGGTTGTTAAGAAGGCGTATGGTGTGTTGGCTTTCATTAACAGGGGGAATGAGAGCCGCAAGGTTTTGCTGCAGCTTTATAAAGCTCTAGTTAGACCACACTTGGAATATTGTGTCCAGTTCTGGTCGCCTCTTTATAGGAAAGATGTGGATGCTTTGGAGAGGGTGCAGAGGAGATTTACCAGGATGCTGCCTGGACTGGAGGGCATGTCTTATGAAGAAAGGTTGAGGGAGCTAGGGCTTTTCTCACTGGAGCAAAGAAGGAAGAGAGGTGACTTGATGGAGGTGCACAAGGTGATGAGAGGCATGGATAGAGTGGATAGCCAGAGACTTTTCCCCAGGGCGGAAATGGCTGTCACAAGGGGACATCATTTTAAGGTGATTGGAGGAAGGTATAGGGGAGATCTCAGAATTAGGGGGCGGGATTCTCCTGCACTTGGCACGATGGACCGCGCTGGCGCCAAGAACGGCGCGAACCACTCCGGCGTCGGGCCACCCGGAAGTTGTGATGTCACTAGGTCAGAGATGGCAGGCATATTTTGTGACCCTGAATATTTTCTTTATGAGTATGGCACAGAGAGGGTCAACCTGTGACATGATTAACCTGGCCCATTGATTTCAATTCAGGCAGATCACCAACTATATGCTTCCTGCCAATCAGAATGATCGCTATGTCCAGCCAACGCTCACCATGCTGTTCATTGGCTGAGTGCATCAGCAGGCGGGGTCAAAATCGTGAGTGGCTAGCACCATTTAAAAGTAGCATGCACTCTTAAAGGAGTGCTGCATTGTAACGGCTGTAGGTTTGGGAGCAGCAGTTGAATAGAATCCGAATTGGGAAAAAGTGAGGATTGGCACAACAGGAAAGAGTGCTTGCTCCAAGATTGTAAAATTCTGCACGAGATGTCTTTCTGGAAAAGGAGAAAGGCGAAGTGATACCACATCCCCATCATTGGCCCAACAATAATTTCTATCAACAATAACTTCTACTTATATCGGACCTTTAACCTAATGAAATGCTTCACAGGAGTGTAATGAAACAAGTATGAAACTGAACCTAATAAGGAGATATTAGGCCAAATGACAAAATGCTTGGTCAAAGTGTTTGGTTTTAAGGAGTGTCTTAAAGGAGGAAGATGGCGTTTAGACGTAGAGAGGTGTGAGGGAGGGAACTCCAGAGCATGGGACCTAGACAGTTGGAGGCCCAGCCACCAATGGTGGGGTCATTATAATTGGGAGCGCACAAGAAGCCAGAATTAGAGGAGCACAGATATGTCAGAGGGTTCAGGGGCTGGAGGAGATGACAGGAATAAGGAGATGGTTAAGGCCATTGAGGGATTTGAAAATAAGGGTGAGAATTTTAAGATGGAGATTTTATTTGGCCAGGGGCCAATATAGGTCAGTGAGAACAGAGGTGATCGGGGAACAGGATCGGCTGTGATTTAAACCCTTGCAGCAGAATTTTGGATGACCTCGATTATGGCAATACAATCTGGGACCAGCCAGGTGTTTGCTTCAATAGTCGAGTCTCGAGGTAGCTAAGCATGAATGAAGGTTTCAGCAGCAGGATGAGCTAAGATGCTACAGAGGTGGAAATAGGCGGCGGTAGTGAGGGCATGAACATGAGATCAGAACCTCAACTCAAGATCAAGGCTGCAAACAAATTGACTTAATTTCAGACAGGGAGAGAGTCAGATATAAAGAGCTTGGAGCAGCTATCAAACATAATGGTTTCAGACAGGGTTGGCTTTGGTGTCTAATGGACTAGAGCGTGTTCTGACTGCTCATCACCATTCAATAGCACTCTAAAGAGAAGTACTTTGATTATTAGTAGAGCACGAACAACTGCAGGAATGCAAGAGTTCCAGCAGGAGAGTACGGTGAATTGTGTCAATTGGAGCACCCTGGGCAGGATTCTCTGAGTGGCCCCTCCAGAATGGCGATCGGAACGGGGGCAGAGAATGGGGTCAAACCCGAGATCGGGTCCGACGACGCTCCCGCGATTCTCTGGTCCCCAGAAAATCGCCGCCAATCGGGCACGCGTGGTCAACGCGCCGCCAGTCGGGGGTCATTCAAAGTGGCCCCCATGGCAATTCACAGAGTGCCGCTGGCCGAAGTCCCGCGGCATGGTACTCTCATGGTTCCACCCGGCGGGAACACGGCGTTGCGGCTGCGGACTCAGTCCACGGCTGCCCTGGTGGGGGGCGGGGGGATCATTCACGGGGGGGGGGGGGTGGCTCCAGGATGGCCAGCCACCGATCGGGGGCCACCGATATGCTGCCGCGCGCGATCTGGGGCAGCCTATCTTCTAGCTGCCGGTCCGCAATGTGAGTCGGCCATGTCTCGCGGGACGGCCGACACAGACCGCCGCCGCACCCGTGCGCGGACCCACGACCAGACGTGCAGGGCCCCGTATCGGCAGTCGGAGCTGCGAGGAGAATCCAGGGCCCTGATAGCCCCCTGCAAATCGCAGAATCACCCTGGACTTTCTCCAGGTAAGTTCAGAGTGATCCTTGTGTGTTTTTCCGTGGGCGTGGGGACAAAGCCACGTTATTGGAGAATCCCGCCCCCTGTTCTCAATCAGTTTTATTCAGAACTACTGAGTTCTGACTTTTTGGGGATAAATTTTGGAAGAGACTGGAGATTCTCCGGTGACTGAATCCGAAATCTTTCGGCGTTGGGCGGGAGAATCAACATTGGCGGCGAAATCGGAGGCGGCGCCGCTTTTGCGATGTTCCGCCCCCTCCAAAATGGCATACTCTAGGACGTTGCCGCGCGGCGTATGGACGACCTGAGGCCCTCCCCGCGATGCTCCGCCCCCGACCAGCCGAGTTCCGGGCGGCGTGGGTCAATCATGCTATTTTTTGTGGTGGCTGCGGACTCAGTCCCGAGGCGCCACAGTCTGGGGAGAGCCTATTGCGGGCGGGGGAGGGGCTTTGGCAAGTGCTGGGGGCGCTGTTGGGGAATGGTCTGGGGGTGACGAGCCTGGCCAAAGGGGGAGCACTATTTGGCAGGCCAGGTCCGCGCACGCCGCCACCGTGCGTATGCACAGCCACAACCAGCTGTTTCGGCAGCTAAAGCCGGGTGCTCTACACTGCGTGCCTGCTAGCCCCCAGCCTGCCTGCCTGCTAGCCCCCAGCCTGCTAGCCCCCAGCCTGCTAGCCCCCAGCCTGCTAGCCCCCAGCCTGCCTGCCTGCTAGCCCCCAGCCTGCTAGCCCCCAGCCTGCGTGCCTGCTAGCCCCCAGCCTGCTAGCCCCCAGCCTGCTAGCCCCCAGCCTGCCAGCCTGCTAGCCCCCAGCCTGCCTGCCTGCTAGCCCCCCAGCCTGCTAGCCCCCAGCCTGCTAGCCCCCAGCCTGCTAGCCCCCAGCCTGCCTGCCTGCTAGCCCCCCAGCCTGCTAGCCCCCAGCCTGCTAGCCCCCAGCCTGCCTGCCTGCTAGCCCCCCAGCCTGCTAGCCCCCAGCCTGCCTGCCTGCTAGCCCCCCAGCCTGCTAGCCCCCAGCCTGCTAGCCCCCAGCCTGCCTGCCTGCTAGCCCCCCAGCCTGCCTGCCTGCTAGCCCCCCAGCCTGCTAGCCCCCAGCCTGCGTGCCTGCTAGCCCCCAGCCTGCGTGCCTGCTAGCCCCCAGCCTGCGTGCCTGCTAGCCCCCAGCCTGCGTGCCTGCTAGCCCCCAGCCTGCGTGCCTGCTAGCCCCCAGCCTGCGTGTCTGCTAGCCCCCAGCCTGCTAGCCCCCAGCCTGCGTGCCTGCTAGCCCCCAGCCTGCCTGCCTGCTAGCCCCCAGCCTGCTAGCCCCCAGCCTGCGTGCCTGCTAGCCCCCAGCCTGCATGCCTGCTAGCCCCCAGCCTGCTAGCCCCCAGCCTGCTAGCCCCCAGCCTGCGTGCCTGCTAGCCCCCAGCCTGCGTGCCTGCTAGCCCCCAGCCTGCGTGCCTGCTAGCCCCCAGCCTGCATGCCTGCTAGCCCCCAGCCTGCTAGCCCCCAGCCTGCCTGCCTGCTAGCCCCCAGCCTGCCTGCCTGCTAGCCCCCAGCCTGCCTGCCTGCTAGCCCCCAGCCTGCATGCCTGCTAGCCCCCAGCCTGCGTGCCTGCTAGCCCCCAGCCTGCTAGACCCCAGCCTGCCTGCCTGCTAGCCCCCAGCCTGCCTGCCTGCTAGCCCCCAGCCTGCTAGCCCCCAGCCTGCTAGCCCCCAGCCTGCCTGCCTGCTAGCCCCCAGCCTGCGTGCCTGCTAGCCCCCAGCCTGCCTGCCTGCTAGCCCCCAGCCTGCGTGCCTGCTAGCCCCCAGCCTGCCTGCCTGCTAGCCCCCAGCCTGCGTGCCAGCTAGCCCCCAGCCTGCGTGCCTGCTAGCCCCCAGCCTGCTAGCCCCCAGCCTGCGTGCCAGCTAGCGCCCAGCCTGCGTGCCTGCTAGCCCCCAGCCTGCCTGCCTGCTAGCCCCCAGCCTGCGTGCCTGCTAGCCCCCAGCCTGCTAGCCCCCAGCCTGCGTGCCTGCTAGCCCCCAGCCTGCGTGCCAGCTAGCCCCCAGCCTGCGTGCCTGCTAGCCCCCAGCCTGCTAGCCCCCAGCCTGCGTGCCAGCTAGCGCCCAGCCTGCGTGCCTGCTAGCCCCCAGCCTGCCTGCCTGCTAGCCCCCAGCCTGCGTGTCTGCTAGCCCCCAGCCTGCCTGCCTGCTAGCCCCCAGCCTGCTAGCCGCCAGCCTGCGTGTCTGCTAGCCCCCAGCCTGCCTGCCTGCTAGCCCCCAGCCTGCTAGCCCCCAGCCTGCCTGCCTGCTAGCCCCCAGCCTGCTAGCCCCCAGCCTGCCTGCTAGCCCCCAGCCTGCGTGCCTGCTAGCCCCCAGCCTGCCTGCCTGCTAGCCCCCAGCCTGCGTGCCTGCTAGCCCCCAGCCTGCGTGCCTGCTAGCCCCCAGCCTGCTAGCCCCCAGCCTGCTAGCCCCCAGCCTGCGTGCCTGCTAGCCCCCAGCCTGCCTGCCTGCTAGCCCCCAGCCTGCGTGTCTGCTAGCCCCCAGCCTGCCTGCCTGCTAGCCCCCAGCCTGCTAGCCCCCAGCCTGCGTGTCTGCTAGCCCCCAGCCTGCCTGCCTGCTAGCCCCCAGCCTGCTAGCCCCCAGCCTGCCTGCCTGCTAGCCCCCAGCCTGCTAGCCCCCAGCCTGCCTGCTAGCCCCCAGCCTGCGTGCCTGCTAGCCCCCAGCCTGCGTGCCTGCTAGCCCCCAGCCTGCGTGCCTGCTAGCCCCCAGCCTGCCTGCTAGCCCCCAGCCTGCCTGCCTGCTAGCCCCCAGCCCGCGTGCCTGCTAGCCCCCAGCCCGCGTGCCTGCTAGCCCCCAGCCTGCGTGCCTGCTAGCCCCCAGCCTGCCTGCCTGCTAGCCCCCAGCCTGCCTGCCTGCTAGCCCCCAGCCTGCGTGCCTGCTAGCCCCCAGCCTGCGTGCCTGCTAGCCCCCAGCCTGCTAGCCCCCAGCCTGCGTGCCTGCTAGCCCCCAGCCTGCTAGCCCCCAGCCTGCCTGCCTGCTAGCCCCCAGCCTGCGTGCCTGCTAGCCCCCAGCCTGCCTGCCTGCTAGCCCCCAGCCTGCTAGCCCCCAGCCTGCCTGCCTGCTAGCCCCCAGCCTGCATGCCTGCTAGCCCCCAGCCTGCCTGCCTGCTAGCCCCCAGCCTGCCTGCCTGCTAGCCCCCAGCCTGCGTGCCTGCTAGCCCCCAGCCTGCCTGCCTGCTAGCCCCCAGCCTGCGTGCCAGCTAGCCCCCAGCCTGCGTGTCTGCTAGCCCCCAGCCTGCTAGCCCCCAGCCTGCGTGCCTGCTAGCCCCCAGCCTGCCTGCCTGCTAGCCCCCAGCCTGCTAGCCCCCAGCCTGCGTGCCTGCTAGCCCCCAGCCTGCATGCCTGCTAGCCCCCAGCCTGCTAGCCCCCAGCCTGCTAGCCCCCAGCCTGCGTGCCTGCTAGCCCCCAGCCTGCGTGCCTGCTAGCCCCCAGCCTGCGTGCCTGCTAGCCCCCAGCCTGCCTGCCTGCTAGCCCCCAGCCTGCCTGCCTGCTAGCCCCCAGCCTGCGTGCCTGCTAGCCCCCAGCCTGCGTGCCTGCTAGCCCCCAGCCTGCTAGCCCCCAGCCTGCGTGCCTGCTAGCCCCCAGTCTGCTAGCCCCCAGCCTGCCTGCCTGCTAGCCCCCAGCCTGCGTGCCTGCTAGCCCCCAGCCTGCCTGCCTGCTAGCCCCCAGCCTGCTAGCCCCCAGCCTGCCTGCCTGCTAGCCCCCAGCCTGCGTGCCTGCTAGCCCCCAGCCTGCCTGCCTGCTAGCCCCCAGCCTGCGTGCCTGCTAGCCCCCAGCCTGCCTGCCTGCTAGCCCCCAGCCTGCGTGCCTGCTAGCCCCCAGCCTGCCTGCCTGCTAGCCCCCAGCCTGCGTGCCAGCTAGCCCCCAGCCTGCGTGTCTGCTAGCCCCCAGCCTGCTAGCCCCCAGCCTGCGTGCCTGCTAGCCCCCAGCCTGCCTGCCTGCTAGCCCCCAGCCTGCTAGCCCCCAGCCTGCGTGCCTGCTAGCCCCCAGCCTGCATGCCTGCTAGCCCCCAGCCTGCTAGCCCCCAGCCTGCTAGCCCCCAGCCTGCGTGCCTGCTAGCCCCCAGCCTGCGTGCCTGCTAGCCCCCAGCCTGCGTGCCTGCTAGCCCCCAGCCTGCATGCCTGCTAGCCCCCAGCCTGCTAGCCCCCAGCCTGCCTGCCTGCTAGCCCCCAGCCTGCCTGCCTGCTAGCCCCCAGCCTGCCTGCCTGCTAGCCCCCAGCCTGCATGCCTGCTAGCCCCCAGCCTGCGTGCCTGCTAGCCCCCAGCCTGCTAGACCCCAGCCTGCCTGCCTGCTAGCCCCCAGCCTGCCTGCCTGCTAGCCCCCAGCCTGCTAGCCCCCAGCCTGCTAGCCCCCAGCCTGCCTGCCTGCTAGCCCCCAGCCTGCGCGCCTGCTAGCCCCCAGCCTGCGCGCCTGCTAGCCCCCAGCCTGCCTGCCTGCTAGCCCCCAGCCTGTGTGCCTGCTAGCCCCCAGCCTGCCTGCCTGCTAGCCCCCAGCCTGCGTGCCTGCTAGCCCCCAGCCTGCCTGCCTGCTAGCCCCCAGCCTGCTAGCCCCCAGCCTGCGTGCCAGCTAGCGCCCAGCCTGCGTGCCTGCTAGCCCCCAGCCTGCCTGCCTGCTAGCCCCCAGCCTGCTAGCCCCCAGCCTGCCTGCCTGCTAGCCCCCAGCCTGCGTGTCTGCTAGCCCCCAGCCTGCCTGCCTGCTAGCCCCCAGCCTGCGTGCCTGCTAGCCCCCAGCCTGCCTGCCTGCTAGCCCCCAGCCTGCGTGCCAGCTAGCGCCCAGCCTGCGTGCCTGCTAGCCCCCAGCCTGCCTGCCTGCTAGCCCCCAGCCTGCGTGCCTGCTAGCCCCCAGCCTGCCTGCCTGCTAGCCCCCAGCCTGCGTGCCTGCTAGCCCCCAGCCTGCCTGCCTGCTAGCCCCCAGCCTGCGTGCCAGCTAGCGCCCAGCCTGCGTGCCTGCTAGCCCCCAGCCTGCCTGCCTGCTAGCCCCCAGCCTGCGTGCCTGCTAGCCCCCAGGCTGCGTGTCTGCTAGCCCCCAGCCTGCTAGCCCCCAGCCTGCCTGCCTGCTAGCCCCCAGCCTGCTAGCCCCCAGCCTGCCGCTAGCCTGCTAGCCCCCAGCCTGCGCGCCTGCTAGCCCCCAGCCTGCGTGCCTGCTAGCCCCCAGCCTGCCTGCCTGCTAGCCCCCAGCCTGCCTGCCTGCTAGCCCCCAGCCTGCGTGTCTGCTAGCCCCCAGCCTGCCTGCCTGCTAGCCCCCAGCCTGCGTGCCTGCTAGCCCCCAGCCTGCGTGCCTGCTAGCCCCCAGCCTGCTAGCCCCCAACCTGCGTGCCTGCTAGCCCCCAGCCTGCTAGCCCCAGCCTGCCTGCCTGCTAGCCCCCAGCCTGCGTGCCTGCTAGCCCCCAGCCTGCGTGCCTGCTAGCCCCCAGCCTGCGTGCCTGCTAGCCCCCAGCCTGCGCGCCTGCTAGCCCCCAGCCTGCGTGCCTGCTAGCCCCCAGCCTGCCTGCCTGCTAGCCCCCAGCCTGCCTGCCTGCTAGCCCCCAGCCTGCGTGTCTGCTAGCCCCCAGCCTGCCTGCCTGCTAGCCCCCAGCCTGCGTGCCTGCTAGCCCCCAGCCTGCTAGCCCCCAGCCTGCTAGCCCCCAGCCTGCGTGCCTGCTAGCCCCCAGCCTGCGTGCCTGCTAGCCCCCAGCCTGCTAGCCCACAGCCTGCGTGCCTGCTAGCCCCCAGCCTGCTAGCCCCCAGCCTGCCTGCCTGCTAGCCCCCAGCCTGCGTGCCTGCTAGCCCCCAGCCTGCGTGCCTGCTAGCCCCCAGCCTGCGTGCCTGCTAGCCCCCAGCCTGCGTGCCTGCTAGCCCCCAGCCTGCCTGCCTGCTAGCCCCCAGCCTGCCTGCCTGCTAGCCCCCAGCCAAACGGAGGATCGGTGGCAGTTTTGCGCCAATTTTGTGGTCGTATAACGCCACCGTTCCATCTCCGGCGTCAGGTCTCCGAATTGGAGAATCCAGCCCTATTTCTTTTCACTCTTACTATCTGCAGCTGCTCGGCAGCAGACTTTCAGCTGTG
The DNA here is from genome assembly GCF_902713615.1 of Scyliorhinus canicula. NCBI lineage: Eukaryota > Metazoa > Chordata > Chondrichthyes > Carcharhiniformes > Scyliorhinidae > Scyliorhinus > Scyliorhinus canicula. Next base: position 19,683,263 of record NC_052146.1, read on the forward strand.
ATTGTTCGGATTTTAAAAGAGTTTGAAATAATTAGAAGCCTTCCTCCTGTGTTCTTAATTACTTAAGACTTCTACATTTCTGTGCTTTTGGTTATTAATTTTTGATGTTAATGAGATACATCATTAAGGTTCCAGTAGGATTTGGACCAAACATAGTAAAAGTTTGGAGGGTATAAAAACTGATAGAAGCAATTCAACAGCCCGAAGTGTAATTAGAGCAGATCTGAATTATAATTTGGATCACAAAGTGCATTTTAATTGGAGTGTTGAAAACATATAAAGGTTGGTCAACGTGAATGCAGCAAATAATAAGCCATAAATAAAACTCAAAGTGTTTTTAGTACAAGTCACGAACAAAGCTGGTGATGCAGCGATAAATTTAACCATTGCGCTAGCACTTTACAGCTTTTTTAAAAATTCATTAACGGGACGTGAGGCATGACCAGCATTTATTGCCTGTTCCTCAATATCCTTGGGAAAGTGGTGGTGACATACCATCCTGAGCTACTGCTCCCCTTGTGGTGAAGATACTCCAAAGGTGCTGTTAGGCAGGGAGTTCCAGGAACTCAATGTAGAGACAATGAAGAGACATTAATCCATTTCCAAGTCAGGATGGTGTGTGACTTGGAGGGTGTTGCACGTTTTACTTGAGTGTATTACGCGTTTTATTGGAGTGTATTAACACGCCTCCGTTTAAAGGCCGTGTGCTTAACACTACTACAGCTCTGTGTATGTAATTGTGCTCGGAGTCGCCAGGTGCCGTATTTGGACACCTCACAAGTATATCAAGGTCAGGTTCAAAGTAATAAATCTGTACACCGATTAGTAAGTTCAAACGATTGATATTTATTATAACAAATATAATAAATACACATGCATACGCTAAAGACTAAGTTATTTCTAAACTAAACGACTAAAATACTTATCTAAACAGGAACAGGCAAGGTTAGGGAGCGAGGCCTTCGTCCCGTTCCTGGTCTGCAACTCTCAGAAAGTTAGAGGTCGTCAGGGTCTAGCAAGTCTGGCTCACGTAGCGAGCGTCGTGGTGAAACTGACAGTTCGATAGCTGGTGGCTCAACGGCTGGTGATGGAACTGGAGTCAGGATGCGATGTATCAGCAAGCGATGAAGACAGCAGAGAGCCGGAGCCAAAACAACAGAACGGACCATGTGCGGGGTCTACTTTTATAGGTCCCCCCCAAAGTCCGTGCCTCTTTGGCGCGGTCTCTACCTGCTGTATATCGATTGGGTCTTCTCCCAATCGATATTTTCCAAACCCCCCAATCTGAGGGTCGCTTCTCGATGGGTGGGGCGGTTTCTATGGTGCTTTGTGATGGATACTTATGGTGCCGTTTCGTCTGGGCGTCCACTCAAAGTATCCATTCAAACCCAAATGTTTCTATTGTGTGGGCCTAGATCTGGATCACCTCATTACTATGCAAATCGTTGTTGCCATTTACACCTTTAGCTGAGATCCTGCACCTGGCCATAAACTGGTTTCTGTACGTGCAGAATGCTAATTAGCCTTCTGCAAACTGCTTGTCCTTGCTAAGACTGTTTTCTCCCTGCAGCCTTAGCAGTTCTCCATTTTTGTAGCCCAGTGTCCATCTTAGGTGGCTACAAGGGGAACGTGGAACTGACGATATTCCCATGCACCTGCTGTCCTTGTTCTTCTAGGTGGTGATTTTAAAAGATCAAGGACATGATCTAACTGCCGCGTTGTGCGCGAATCCGAGCAAGCTGGTTAGATCACGGGCGAGTCCGAAATCAAGAACTGCACCAGGCGCCGATCGGTTTCTGATCTAACCAACCCGCTCCCGTTAATGAAATCTGGATCCCATCGTGGCGTGGTGAGAAGCAAATCCCCATCCCATTAACGGGAAGGGCCACATATCTAATGGCCTGCCAGCCTCCAACTGGCTCCCCAGCGAGTGGTCACACCAACGTCGATCGAGTGGCCACACAAACGTGGGCCAGGCGTCACGGCACCTGGAGGGGGTCTCCCGGGCCACCAAAGGCCCCTGGGTGGTCAGGGATAAGGCATGATGGCCCTCTGGAATGTGAGCACCTTGGCACTGCCAGGCTGGTACCTTGGCACTGCCACCCAGGCATCCGGCATGAAGCACGGCGTGGCCGCTGCAGGCCTCCAGCGTGTGCATGCATGGCCACAGAACCGGCAACTCTCCCGGCCGTATCGGCAGCTAGAGCTGGGAGCTCTACCCTGCCTGGCTGCTAGCCCCTCCCCGGAACAGTTTTTGCTGTTTTCCAATGTTTTCACGCCGTCGTGGGGACTTAGTCTCCAGAACGGAGAATCCAGCCCCAGATCTCCTCCTGCACTGAGGGGTTCAGCAAGCAGGTCTCCTCACGGCAGAATAAAGGACTAGGTGTGGCCTCGGCTGCACATTGCTGCTAAGGCCCCCTATCTAACCAGAGCCGCATTAGATAGCGTTGTGTTTCTTGCCGCTGCGAGCGCTGGGAAACACGAGGCTAATCAAGCTCGCTATGCGAAATTTGATTTGATCGCACCCCAGAACTCCCTCCCTAACATCCACGTGGCCGTTTCTACGCCACATGGACCAAATTGGTTGAAGAAGGCAGCACACCACAACTTTCACATGGGCAGTTAAGGATGGGTAATGAATCCTGGCTAAGCAGCAACATCCACAACGCATGTGCGAATATGTCAAATAAAAAGGCCGCTGAGTATCAAGCTTAAATGGAGGAGATTAAATCAATAAACTGGCCAAATTTGGTGGCAGAAGTCTAGAATTGGGGGATGGGGTAGAAAGTGGTTCATCGTGAAGAAGATGACCTTGACATTGTTCTTGTTTTAGAATGTAGGTTTTGCCCCAGAGAGGGAAAGGTCACACTGCTTCAGATGAGCAAGCCATCTTGACAAAGAGTCATGTGCTCTTTAGTTCTGTCATGATGATGCATCTCAGCTCTGAACCACGTATGGATGTACTGAACTTTCAAATGAGACGCGTGTTTTTTTAAAAAAAAGAACGTACAACCAAAAACTGGCTGAGACTGCAAAGTAACCGCTTGCTGGAATTCCTCTGTGGTTTATACTCAGCCCCGAGAGAAGCTACAGAATGTCGTATCCATTTTCAGACATTTCAAAGGAAGAGGGAAATGCAGAAGCTGAACTGTAATCTCCTGTGGAAATAATGATTGGGGGGGGGGGGGGGTGGTCACGGTGGTGCAGTGGGTTAGCACTGCTGCCTCACGGCGCCGAGGTCCCAGGTTCGATCCCGGCTCTGGGTCACTGTCCGTGTGGAGTTTGCACATTCTCCCCATGTTTGCGTGGGTTTCACCCCCACAACCCAAAGATGTGCAGAGTAGGTGGATTGGCCACGCTAAATTCCCCTTAATTGGAAAAAAATCAATTGGGTACCCTAAATGTTTTTCAATAATGATGTGGATATGTTGGCGCTGACCTTGGGTGGGCGTGTAAGACGTCTCACAACACCAGGTTAAAGTCCAACAGATTTATTTTAAGTCACTAGCTTTCAAAGCGCTGCTCCTTCACCTGATGTGAGACTTGTTACTGTGGAGATAATGGGCATTGATTATCATCTCAACAGCAACAATCTCCTGTGCGTAATAAGACCATAAGACATAGGAGTGGAAGTAAGGCCATTCGGCCCATCGAGTCCACTCCGCCATTCAATCATGGCTGATGGGCATTTCAACTCCACCTACCAGCATTCTCCCCGTAGCCCTTAATTCCTCGCGACACCAAGAATATAAACGCAGATATGTTTGTGCTTTTCCCCTTGCAGGAATACACAAGAAAAGCTGCTAAAAGCCAACTGCAACCCTGAACTCTGTGCGTCAGTTTGTTGTTCTACTTCCACTGTACTTGTATGTGCTGTGAAAGAACACAGCTGAAGAACATTCACAGGGTGCCCCTCCTGCTGTCGGTTAAAAGGTCACACTCCCTCTGATTGCTGGACATGCAAGTCAGCAGAGCCACAGTTGAGAAGGAAGAAGAACAATTCCTTTCAGCTCACCTGCAGAATCAAGAATCTCCAAACCAACTGCTCAGTAGCCAACGTGGGAATCACCCAACTTAATGGCCGCAACATTTTACCAATTACTCCTCACAGGCAATCCGCAGACTGACTCGGATGTCTTTTTACCTTCTCATTTCTAACCTGTGTGTATGTGCGTTTTTATTACTTTTCTCACATTTTAGTAGCTAATAAACTCAAGTTTTCTTTAACTCAAGCTTAGATTGGAAAAAGGTATCCACAAGAGAAGAGATCCCTTTTAAATTAACCTTGTTGCGATCAACCAAGAAGGTTGAATAAAGAAGGGGAGCCAGTTCATCCCTCCTCACCCAGGAGCATAACAAAGGGAGGGGTATCCCGTCCAGAATCATAACAAATTGAAGGACTTCACCCAGGAACATTTCATAAAAGCTGTCGTGCTCAGCTTGAGGTAGCAGAGGAGTGTTAAGGTTAGTTAAGTTGTATTAAAGTTGAAAGACTGGATTTTGATGAAGATGAGGGCCCGAATTTTCTGACAGCATTCGCCGCAGGCGAAAATGGCGATACTGGCGCACAATCTCATGGGACTGCTGAAATGAGATTTTCGGTGACAAGATCTGGTTTTCTGATTTCCCCCACCCCTTGCCAGTGATATATGTGGGGAAGGGTTGCCCTGATGCTTATGGAGGGGGATATCTCTGGGGGTTTTCCCCAGTGCTTGTGGGGGGGGGGGGGGGGGGGGGCGGAGTTTCCTGTATCTGTGGGGAGAGAGGGGGAGGTGCTGCAGAGGAGCAGGTGTTGATATTTAGAGATGCCAATAAACCATAGGATTATTTTTTCTCCCCAGGACCATGAAGAACTGCAGTCCTTTTTAACAGCTCACCCTAAAGGCTGAAAGTGCACGCAGAAACGGTCATCATTAAAAATGAGGCCTTCCTGGTCCAAAAGGTATTTTGCCGCATCTGGCAATGAAAGTTTGTACAGTTGTTTGCTTCGTAATTGTCAAATCTTGTTTTATATAAATTTAGAGTACCCAATACATTTTTCCAATTAAGGGGCAATTTAGAGTGGCCAATCCACCTATTCTGCACAAAGGGGCAGCATGGTAGCATTGTGGATAGCACAATTGCTTCACAGCTCCAGGGTCACAGGTTCGATTCCTGCTTGGGTCACTGTCTGTGCGGAGTCTGCGCATCTTCCCCGTGTCTGCGTGGGTTTCCTCCGGGTGCTCCGGTTTCCTCCCACAGTCCAAAGATGTGCAGGTTAGGTGGATTGGCCATGATAAATTGCTCTTAGTGTCCAAAATTGCCCTTAGTGTTGGGTGGGGTTACTGGGTTATGGGGATAGGGTGGAGGTGTTGACCTTGGGTAGGGTGCTCTTTCCAAGAGCCGGTGCAGACTCGATGGGCCGAATGGCCTCCTTCTGCACTGTAAATTCTATGATAATCTTTGGGTTGTGGGGGCGAAACTCACGCAAACACGGGGAGAATGTGCAAACTCCACACGGACAGTGACCCAGAGCCGGGATCGAACCTGGGACCTCGGCACCGTGAGGCAGCTGTGCTAACCCACTGCACCACCGTGCCGCCCTGTAATTGTCAAATCTAAATTTATTTTCTTTCCTCTCCTTTGTCAAATACAATTTGCGCTCTATCTGAGATCCCTTTATAAAGCCCTCCTTGGGAAGATAACAGAGGGCAAAAGTTGGGCACATCTCTGCAATTCTGACAGGAAGTGGTTTGCGACTGTAATAATTCCAGCATTGAGTGATCTGTAGTCTGTTCCTCTGATGATTTTAATGTAATATTTCGAGCTTGATTCAGTGGCTAATTAAAAATCAGAAGAACTGAAAAAAGTCTGCAGCAATTACTGCCGCCTAGGATCCCTCGTCATGCCGAGTCTAATTTGTTCTATTCTCTGCAGGCCCTCTCCCCCGATGGAATTTGATGGACGCGTAAAACCTTTCATTATCCGAGATGAATTTATCCAAGTGTATTGTCCCCATGCCCGCACCCACCTCACTGTACCAAGGCAAGCAGGTGGCTGGTGCATCTGAAGTAATTTTCTTTCATTATTCTCTCAAGCAGAAAGAGCCCCCCCCCCCCCCCCCCCCCCCCACTCCCAAAAACCCAGCCCTTCCACTACCACCCAGGTAACCAACCCCCACCAACTGGCAAACCCCCCCCCCCCCCAACACCACAAACACCCTGCCCTCTGTCCCAAACAATCCTGATAATGAATGTAGTTGCTGCACGGTGATTTTGTTACCTTTTTAAATTAAGAGGCAAATTGATTATATTTATTTGGCCAAATCTACCAGAATTGTCGCTACTGTTGATTTTCAGTGTCATCGTCGACAATGGTGATCAACAGGTCCAAAGCGGAACTATTAACTATCAGTTGTTTTGTTAATTAAACGCAGCAATTTTTTTTGGAGTCCTTTCAACGCAAGTGAGACATTTTGATTGAACAGTTTGCTTGATCTTTCAACTGAAAAATGTTTTACATCATGACTGTGTTCCCTGCTAACTGTTGAATAAAATCCTTTGAAATTGTGCTAAAAGGCCCTCGTCACACATCATTATAGAATAATAATGTGCATAAGACTTGAGGCTATCTGGGGCTCACTGACACAACATACCAATCTTGTAACACAGTGTAAAAAGTATATGTCACACAAGGCTGTTTGGTGCTCAGTGACATAGCTTGATGCTGGTGTGTGTGCATGAATATGTGTGCAGTGATGCAATTAAAAACTGAACAGGGATGCAGTTGAATGCAAGGGCATGGTTCAGGATGATTGACACACCAGCACATGTAGTAATTATTTTTTGGGGATGAAAATCACTGCACGTGCATGGGCTCTCGCATGCGTGCAAAACAAAAATGTCAGTTTGTGGTCTTCTTTCCCAGCAGCAGACACAAATACCACAAACTGGTTTAAGTTCTTGCCCCACAGCACATACATAAGAACTAGGAGCAGGAGTAGGCCATCTGGCCCCTCGAGCCTGCTCCACCATTCAATGAGATCATGGCTGATCTTTTGTGGACTCAGCTCCACTTTCCGGCCCGAACACCATAACCCTTAATCCCTTTATTCTTCAAAAAACTATCTACCTTTATCTTAAAAATATTTAATGAAGGAGCCTCAACAGCTTCACTGGGCAAGGAATTCCATAGATTCACAACCCTTTGGGTGAAGAAGTTCCTCCTAAACTCAGTCCTAAATCTACTTCCCCTTATTTTGAGGCTATGCCCCCTAGTTCTGCTCTCACCCGCCAGTGGAAACAACCTGCCCGCATCTATCCTATCTATTCCCTTCATAATTTTATATGTTTCTGTAAGATCGTCCCTCATCCTTCTAAATTCCAACGAGTACAGTCCCAGTCTACTCAACCTCTCCTCGTAATCCAATTACCTCAACTCTGGGATTAACCTAGTGAATCTCCTCTGCACACCCTCCAGTGCCAGTATGTCCTCTCTCAAGTAAGGAGACCAAAACTGAACACAATACTCTAGGTGAGGCCTTACTAACACCTTATACAATTGCAGCATAACCTCCCTAGTCTTAAGCTAAATACATGGAAGGCCATGCACATGCAGAGCACTTTCGTCTCGTTGTGTGCCACTCTATACATGTTGCAACCTCTGATCTTAAACTGGTCTTGGTCCTAGGAACTTGCTCCAAAATTGAACCATTCTTCGAAAATTCGATGTCTTTGCCATGAAAAAGAGATTGATGGAGATATACTACCTCCAGTTTGTAGAGGCAATGATGATAGGTCATCGATGCATGATTGTCACAGTTACATGAAATGCTTTGTCACAGGGAATTATTAAAGCAGAAGCGAATGCTAATTTAAAGGAAAACTGGAAACTGTTTAACTGGAGCGAAATCCTGGGTTATGGAGAGACTATAGGTCAGAGGCATTAATCTTAGATTACTCGAACAAAGAGGAGGTTTTCAGCATAAGAAATGGCCATTCAGGCAGTAATGGCAAAATCACAATGGGCCCAATAGTCTATATATCTGGAGAGTAAACTTACATTGCTATATGATTACATGTACAATCTTCAAGCAGTCCACAGCTTTCAATGCCAAGAAGAGGGAGAAAACCGTTTCACGAAATGGGGGCCAGAATTTTAGTGGTTTAAGTGGGCGTGCACTAGAGATGACAGCATGTGAAATCAGGCAGGAAGACATTGTGCAGCCATCCCAACATCATCACGCACTCATGTGATTTTTCACTTGGCAGCCACCTGCAGGGATCATAGAGTCACAGCGATTTACAGCACAGAAAAGGCCCTTCAGCCCATCGCGCCTGCGCCAGTCAGAAACAATCATTAACTATTCTAATCCCATTTTCCAGCGCTTGGCCCACAGCCTTGAGATTGCAAGTGCACATCTAAATACTTCTTAAATGTCATGACGGTCTCTGCTCCGACCGCATTTCAGGCAGTAAGTTCCAGACTCCAACCATCCTCTGGGTGAAAAGGTTTTTCCTCACATCCCCTCTAATCCTTCTGTTCCTTACCTTAAATCTATTCCCCCTGGTCATTGATCCACCAAGGGGAAAGGTTTCTTCCTGTCTATCTATACCCCTCATAATTTGATACATCTCAATCATGTCTCCCCTCAGTCTCTTATGCTCCAATGAAAACAGCCCCAGTCTATCCAACCTCTCTTCATAGCTAAAACTCTCCAGCCCAGGCAACATCCCGGTAAATCTCGGGCAGGATTCTCCCGTAACTGGCCGGATGGTCCGACGCCGGCGCCAAGAGTGGCGTGAACCACTCCGGCGTCGAGCCGCCCGGACGTTGCGGAATCCTCAGCACTTCCGGGGACTAGGCCAGCGCCAGAGTGGTTGGCGCTGCACCAACTGGCCGCGGAGGGCAGGCGCAAGTTGGCGCATGCGCAGAACCGCCGGCGTGGTTCACGCATGTGCAGACCGGCCGCCGAGTTCCTGCGCATGCGCAGGGGGATTCTTCTCTGCACCCTCCATGGCGGAGCCCTGCAGAGGCTAGAATGGAGGGAAAGAGTACCCCCATGTTACAGGCCCGCCCGCAGATCGGTGGGCCCCAATCATGGGCCAGGCCACCATGCCCTGGGGCAGGATCCCCCCGCGCCTCACCGAGGACCCCGCTAGAAGGCCTACAGGCCAGGTCCTGCCATGATGGACCATGTCCATTTCACGCCGGCGGGACTGGCCAGGAAACGACAGCCGCTCAGCCCATCGGGGCCCGGCAAATTGCCGGGGTGACCGCTGCCAACAGCCCCCGACTGGCGTGGCGGAAACCCCACCCCCGCCCAAAAACTGGCGCTAGACAATACGACAGCCGGCGTCGGGGCGGCGGGGCGGGATTCACGTCGCCCCCAGGGATTCTCCGACCCGGTGGGGGGTACAGAAGTGTGGCCACCAACAAGTAAGTGGCCAATTAAACCCATGAAGGAGTCAATTAAAAATGATTTTATGTGGCCTGTCCACTCTCACGGTTGGTGGGCCAATCCGTCAGGTGGGGTTCACGTTGCCGCTACAACCTCACTCCAGGGCAGGATGAAATAAAAAAGGATGTCTGGGGACTGAGGTTTACTGAATTCTGCTGTCCTGTGTTTGAGTGTGCTGCATCGACACAGCTTGCTGCATTTTATTCATCACGTTTGATTTTTACAGGTCTGCAGATCCCTGACACAGCTCCGCAGCAGCTGTCCGTCCTGAGGGAGCCCACTAGAAGTGCCAGCCGGCACATCCCCTTTTCTCGATGCCCGCTCTCTTCCAGCACACTGCATCCCCCCACCCCCACTCCCCGCCCCCACACTGCCCCGCCAGCACGGTGTCTTTCTCAGCATGTGTTTCATGCTGGCTGCCTGTTAATTGGCCAATCAGTGGAAAATCGCGTTCGGGATCCAATTGGAGCTGGAAGCACATTTTGGCACTGCTCCCAGGCCCACTGATTCTTCCCGCCCGACGAGCGCAACATATAGGCCAGAGACTTCTTGCCCCCGCCATCGCAATCAATTTCATCCGGGCAGTATGAACAGATTAAGGCTGAAGATGAACTATGTATTTGACTGAGGCCTTTGAGGAAGAGGTTGAGGAAAAGATCATTGCAGAGGTTATAGTAATACAGAAGGAGAACCACATTAATTAATGAAAGCACCTTTAAATGTGATGTAATTGATGAGAGAGGATTGTGTTCCCTTGACAGCCTGGAACTCTGCAGATATTATTTGACAATATGAAGACTGAGGATGCGATTCTCAGGCCTTGTTCCGCTCTCGCTCGAACAAAACGAGGCCAGTGAATAGCGGGAGAGGCAGAAAACGAGAAACGGGCCAAGTACCAAACCGTTTGCAATGAAACCAGCCCGCACCCGTGGGCAAAATCGGGATCTTGACGTAGCAGTGAGGAACCAATTATCACCCCTTAAGTCCCATTTCCATACAATAAGCGGGAGCCACCCCATATCCAATGGCCTCCCGTCTATCAGCGACCTCCCCAGCAAGTGGTCACGCTAGCGCTGATTAGTACAAAGGACAAAGAACAAAGAACAAAGAACAATACAGCACAGGAACAGGCCCTTCGGCCCTCCAAGCCTATACTGGTCATGATACCACCCTTGGCCAAAACCCTCAGCACTTTCCCAGTGCATATCCCTCTATACCCATCCTATCCATGTATTTATTAAGATGCTTTTGAACGTTGTTAATGTATCTGCTTCCACAATCTCCCCTGGCAATGCATTCAGGCACTCACCACCCTCTGGGTAAAACACCTGCCTTGCACATCTCCTCGAAACTTTGCCCCAAGGACCTATGCTCCCTAGTGACTGACCCCCCCCCCCCCCCCCCCCCCCCCCCCGACCCTGGGAATGAGTGCCTGCCCATCCACTCTATCCATGTCTCTCATAATCTTGTAGACCTCTATCAGGTCACCCCTCAACCTCCGTCTTTCTAATGAAAAAAGTCCAAGTCTATTCCGCCTCTCCACATAGCTAACACCCCCTAGAACAGTGTTTTTCAAACTTTTTTTCTGGGGATCCATTTTTACCAACCGGCCAACCTTCGGGACCCAACTCGGCCGACCTTCGCGACCCACGTCGGCCGACCTTCGCGACCCACACCAGCTGACCTGCGCGACCCACCATTTTCTCTTACCTTGTTTGTTGCTGACAAAAATGGAGGAAATGATTTTGGGTCCCTTTGGCCCCTTTGGCTCCCCGAACTTGAAAAAAAAGACTCTGTCCATATAAAAAAAAATGCGACCACACTGCACATACGTGTCCGATCATCGGTGCGCATGGGCAGTGCGGCCAAATTTTTTTGATCTGTTCCTGGCCATTTTGAAGGCCGCTCGCAGCCGACATTATTAACAGCCGGCTGCTGCGGCTGTTGTGCGCGGATTGGTGCGATCGGGAGCACCGTGAGAGACGGCTCCACAACCCTCCCGACACCCGCCCGCGACCCGCCCCTTAGTTTGACAATGCTTGCTCTGGACCAGACAACATCCTGGTAAATCTCCTCTGCACCCTCTACAAAACCTCCACATCCTTCTGGTAGTGTGGTGATCAGAATTATGCGCAATATTCCAAGTGCGGCCGTACCAAGGTTTTATATAATTATAGCATGACTTGTCATTTTTTATACTCGATGCCCCGTCCAATGAAGGCAAGCATTCCGTATACTTTCTTGACTACCTTGTCCACTTGTGTTGCCACTTTCAAAGATCTGTGGACCTGCATGCCCAGATCTCTCTGACTTCTATATTCCTAAGAGTTTTGCCAATTACGGTATATTTCCTCCTCTATGTTAGACCTACCAAAATGCATCACCTCACATTTGTCCGGATTAAACTCCATTTGCCATTTCTCTAAACTTTGCCCCACGGACCTTAAACCTATGCTCCCTCGTGACTGACCCCCCCTCCCCCCACCCTGGGAATGAGTGCCTGCCCATCCACTCTCCAACCTATCTTATGGCCTGTTGTATCCTCTGACAATCCTCAACACTATCTGCTACTACACCAACCTTGGTGTCATCCGTGAACTTACTAATCATACCGGCTGCATTTTCCTCCAAATCGTTTATGTATACTACAAACAACAGAGGCCCTAGCACAGATCCCTGTGGAACACCACTAATCAGAACCTTCCATTCAGAAAAACGCTCTTCTACTGCTACCCTTTGCCTTCTGTGACCGAGCCAGTTCTGTATCCATCTTGCCACCTCACCTCTGATCCCATGTGACTTCACCTTGTTTTACCATGAGCCACCTTGTCAAAGGCTTTACTGAAGTCCATGTAAACAACATCCACTGCCCTCCCCTCATCAACCATCTTTGTCACCTCCTCAAAAAACTTTAAAAAAAAATTTAGAGTACCCAATTCATTTTTTCCAATTAAGGGGCAATTTAGCATGGCCAATCCACCTACCCTGCACATAGTTTGGGTTGTGGGGGTGAAACACATGTAAACACGGGGAGAATGTGCGAACTCCACACGGACAGTGACCAAGATCCGGGAACGAACCTGGGACCTCAGCATACCTCCTCAAAAAACTTGATGAAAGTAGTGAGGCATGACCTCCTCTTCACAAAACCATGCTGTATATCTCTAATGAGTCAATTTGTTTCCAAATGGGTATAAATCCTGTCCCTGAGAATTGTCTCCAATAATTTACCTACCACCGACGTGAGACTCACAGGCCTATAGACTCCTGGATTATCTCTGCTACCTTTCTTTAAACAGCGGTACCACATTAGCTATTCTCCAGTCCTCTTGAACCTCATCTGTAGCCAATGTGGATGCAATGTCAAAGCCCCAGCAATTTCCTCCCTTGCTTCCCTCAGTATTCTGGGGTCAATCCCATCTGTCCCAGGAGACCTATTAACCTTAATGTCTTTTAAAACACCCAATAACTCCTTCTTTTTGATGTCAACATGGCCCAAAATATCCACACACCCTACCTAAGAATCATCTTCCACAAAATCCTTTTATTTGGTGAACACTGATGCAAAGTACTCATTTAGTACCTGCCCTTTCTCTTGTACTCCTTTTTGCGATGATATGTGAACTATTACCTGTGTATAAGTGGGCAGCACGGTAGCACAGTGGTTAGCACAAATGCTTCACAGCTCTAGGGTCCCAGGTTCGATTCCGGCTTGGGTCACTGTCTGTGCGGAGTCTGCACATCCTCCCCGTGTGCGCGTGGGTTTCCTCCGGGTGCTCCGGTTTCCTCCCACAGTCCAAAGATGTGCAGGTTAGGTGGATTGGCCATGATAAATTGCCCATAGTGTCCAAAATTGCCCTTGGTGTTGGGTGGGGTTACTGGGTTATGGGGATAGGGTGGAGGTGTTGACCTTGGTTAGGGTGCTCTTTCCAAGAGCCGGTGCAGACTCGATGGGCCGAATTGCCCCCTTCTGCACTGTAAATTCTATGATAAATTCTATGATATAATATAATAACTAAGCTGTATATAAACATTAGTGCCTGTATGTATACATTACAATTCTAGCATCCGACCACAAGCGACGTGGTGACAGGAGAACGTTACTGGAACACGGACACATGTGAGGCAGAACATGGATAGTAGGCGTAGAGTCTAGTCGCATAGCTCCTTAGTCAATAGTAATTAATACCAGTTAATCATAGTTATTTGTATTTAGCCATAGTAGACATCACAGAAACCCTTTAGTGTTTCAATTAGGTAATAAACAGTTTTGTTCATTTACAAAGCCGTATGTTCTCTAATTTATTTGAACACAAAGACATCGTCATCCGTGAATACAGAGAACATTACACTTTTGAAAAACGTGAACCTGGCGGATGGGCTGCTGCAGGTGGGCAGCCATCTTTAGTCACAGGCAGTGAGCCCGGGGGCACTGGGAATGCTACCCCTGTGCTCGGGGACAGGTGGGTGGGTGGGGGGGGGGGGGCACTAGGAATGCTACCCCTGTGGCTCGGGGACAGGTGGGTGGGGGGGGGGGCAACTGGGGGGTGCATCCCAGGTTAGGATATGGCTGCCATGGGGGGCTGGGGAGGGCCCTGCCGGGTAATGGGGGGGGGGGGGGGGGCAGACATATGCAGGTCCACCACGCCAACCCTTGGACCATGTGGTTCCCGTACCAGGGCAACCCTAGCCCCTGCCTGTCTCCCCCACTGACCACCCATAACTCCCACTGACCACGGAGGCCTCTGGCCGTGCGGCTGAAGGCCATTGCTAATAAGGAATTGGCAATCGTTGCTAAGTGCGCACTTCACACATCCCAAGTGGATCCCAATGTGTGGCCATCCCATGTAGCATATGGGGCTCATTGCCTAGCATCAAAATCACACCTTGATGCATGCACACTGTCCTTCAACACTGTAGGAGGCAGCACCACACACACAGCGGCCAACCTTCGATCACCTAGCCCTGGGCACATGTCTGTGGCCGGGATTGCGTAGGCAGGGTGTCTCTGGTGGGGTGTGGGGGCAGGTGGAGAGGGTGGGGGAGGGTCCATAACTGGGGGGACAGGGCATGGGATTGGTGGTCGGCCGTAACACAGAACAAAGAGTTAGAGGCGTCATACTGGTTGTGGTGAAGATATTTTAATGTTCCTCGTACAAGGTTAAAGGGGGGGGGGGGGGGGGGGGGGGGTTGTTGGGATACGGGTATAGGGTGGATACGTGGGTTTGAGTAGGGTGATCATGGCTCGGCACAACATTGAGGGCCGAGGGGCCTGTTCTGTGCTGTACTGTTCTATGTTCTATAAGTGAACACCATTGTCCCACTAACCCAATGGTATCGCCCCACTATCCCTAACCACCGTCCCTCCCCCGCCAAACCCCCAATGCTCCCCAATGCCCCCTCCCCCTCAACGGACACTTCACTCCTCCTGGGACTGCGGCGCTGAGGACCCGGGTTTGAATCCCGGTCCCTGGTCACTGTCCTTGTGGAGTTTGCACATTCTTCCCGTGTTTGCGTGGGTTTCACCCCCACAACCCAAAGATGTGCAGGGTAGATGGATTGGTCATGCTAAATTGCCCCTTAATTGGAAAAAAAATAATTGGGTACTCTAAATTTAAAAAAAAAATGAAGATCAGCCTGGTACAGGGTCACGTCCCCCAGTGAGACGGACATTCTAACGAAGCCCTCAGCCATGGCGGTCACCAATTGTGCAATGCCTTGGACACCGGAACTCATTCTACCGATGTCATGCACCAGCTTCTCCACTGCGGTCGCAACCCTAGCATGTTATCCTCGGTGCCACGCATTGCCGGCGTCCGTAGCTTCTGGGACTCCTCCAATCGGCTATGGACCTGCTGAAGTGTCGCTGAAATCTCCCTCTGGATGTCCCGGCCACTCCCTAACGTCTCCATCAGCTCCAGATAAACCTTTTTCAGAGGCTCAGCGTCTGACTGGGTCCCAGCTGGGTCCAGGGATCCAGCAGACCTCTGACTGCTGTCTTGCCTGGGCGTTCCTACCTCCACCTGATGTGCATTAGCAACTGTGTGGCGCTCACCAGATTGTGCCCTGGAATCCTGTCTATTAACGTTGCCCACCGAGGTGTGTGTCTCTGCGCTGGTGGAGGGTGTGGATGGCAGTTGTGATGTATTGACTGTGGCTTCCTCGGAGCGCTCCTCCGAGGGGGTCTCAAGGGAGGCAGGGGAGGTGCCACCCCGGATAAACCGCGCTATCGGCTGGAGGATCTGCGGGAGGTTGGACATGCGGTCAGTGGGAGGGATGGGTCAGTCTGTATGGCAATAGCAACTCCCATGTGACAGTCCATCTGGGTAGGGCCCAGTGGTTCCTCACCTCTCCGGGGGTGCACCAACCTCCGCATTGGTGACCGATCTGTCCTCGGCCATCCCCGTAACCTCCAGGGCCTGTTCCTCAAAGGTCATGAGGATTCTTCTGTCTGGCACCCGTCCTCCGTCTGGGTCCTCTCTCAGCGATTATGGGTGAGCTTCTCCTGTGGAGATTCAGAGAGGGCATCATTAGTCACACGTGCAGTTCACACTGGTGGAGGGGGTGTGAAGGGAGGGTTGGGGTGAAGGGAGGGTTGCGCTGAAGGGGGGTGAAGGGTGGGTTGGGGTGAAGTGGAGGGGTGTGATGAGAGGGTTGGGGTGATGGGAGGGTTGCGGTGGAGGGGATGTGAAGGGTGGGTTGGGGTGAATGGGAGGGTTGGGGTGAAGTGGAGGGGTGTGATGAGAGGGTTGGGGTGATGGGAGGGTTGCGGTGGAGGGGATGTGAAGGGTGGGTTGGGGTGAAGTGGGGGGGTGTGAAGGGAGGGTTGGGGTGATGAGAGGGTTGGGGTGAAGGGTGGGTTGGAGTGAAGTAAGTGGGGGTGAGGGGAGGTTTGGGGTGATGGGAGGATTGCGGTGAAGGGGGTGTGAAGTGAGGGTTGGGGTGATGGGAGGGTTGGGGTGAAGGGGGGTGTGAAGTGAGGGTTGGGGTGATGGGAGGGTTGGGGTGATGGGAGGGTTGGGGTGATGGGAGGGTTGCGGTGAAGGGGGGGTGAAGGGAGGGTTGGGGTGATGGGAGGGTTGGGGTGAAGGGGGGGTGAAGGGTGGGTTGCGGGTTGGTGGAGGGTTCGGGGGGGCTAGTCACATTGGGGAGTGGGAAGGTTTCGGGGGGTGTCAACCCACTCGTGCTGGGGGCACGGTTAGCACTGCTGCCTCACAGCGCCGAGGATCCGGGTTCAATCCCAGCCCAGGTCACTGTCTGTGTGGAGTTTGCACATTCTCCCCATGTCTGTGTGGGTCTCCCCCACAACCCAAAGATGTGCAGAGTAGGTGAATTGGCCACATTAAATTGTCCCTTAATTGGAAAAAATGAATTGGGTACCCTAAATCTATTAAAAAATGTTTTTTTTAAAAACTCACTTGCTGCCGTGTAGGTCGTTGACCTTCTTGATGCAATGGGTACTGGTCCTGCTGGTCACGCTGCCCAAGCTGACGGCCATTGTCACTGCTTCCCGGGTGGTACTGGCTGCCCTGTGGCTCACCCTCTGGGCCCTTCGGGGGAACAGGACGTCCCTCCTGGCCTCCACCACATCGAGGAGCCTCCCAGGTCCACGTCTCCAAAGTTTGGGGCCATTCGTCTCGGTTACGAGCTTAGTGGGGTCGATCGAGCAAGTGCTGGTTTAAATGCTGCTTGGCCTTGTTAGCGGGGTGGATGGCGAGCGCTGTCCTGGCCAATTGGCTGGCGAGGCTTCATTTACGGCTTGAAGCCTATGAGGCCCCGTTAAGTGGATCAATGAATGTTGAATAGTGTTGCCGACCTCGAGGGCCGAGGGCCGGGGAGCTCGCGGCAGTTCCCGCTCGCTACCACACTTAGAAATCTTTCCGGAGAATCGCGTCCTGAGTCATGGACTTCATATCAAATATGAAGAAAGCACAAATGCAGCAAGTGTCACCAAACTGCAGTGTTCCCTGGCAATTTTCTCAGAATCTCCCTGAAATCGTTTTTGCAGGTACATCCTCAATGTCTTGGGGAAGTATACCTGGTGGAGTAGTCAGTTTCCAAATCACGTGATGATCAATAAATAGCTTTCCTGACATATTCATGGGCTGAAAGTTGCCTTTTGCGTGACAATTTGTCACATTACTTGGGCATATGGCTATCGGCCCCTGCTATATAATCTGATTTAAATGTAAATGATCCAGGTGGCTCCTCCGGCTAAGTTGGCGAAGACACCGCTAAGCAGAGAGCTGAATCAAGAATGTCCCAGGTTTGATTCTCTCAATTGTGCTGGTTTAGCTAATCTCAGTCAGGAAACAATTAAATTACTAGAATTAACTCAGGGGCCATGTATCAGGAAATTGAAAAATCAGCTGGAGTTCCAACTTCTGACGGTTATCTGGTGACTCCAGCTGAAACATGGAGATACATGGACAGCAGCTAAGAACTGGATTGCGTTCTGCCGTGATGCCCCACACCATTAAATCTCTGGCAGATTTTCGCAGTTGAGGTGCATGCCTGAAGAATGGCTAATTGGATGAAATACCAGAGTGGTACCATTGCGGAGCCTGTATTGAGCTGGTTTAGTTCTGGGCTAGACAGCTGGTTTGTGATGCAGAACAAGGCCAGCAGCGCGGGTTCAATTCCCGTACCAGCTTCCCCGAACAGGTGCCGGAATGTGGCGACTAGGGGCTTTTCACAGTAACTTCATACTTGTGACAATAAAAGATTATTATTATTAACAGTACGGAAGTAGGAGAAAACAATAAGGAGGGAAAAAATGCCTTTCCCAAATTCAGCAGCTCTCAATAACATTAGGGACATAGGAATTGTCATAATAATGGAGGAAAAACACTGAATTACATCTGGAAATACTGAACTTTTAATAAAACATGTGAGTTTTAAAAAAAATTGGACACACAAGCCAAAGTTGGCTGAGGACGCAATGCCAGTCACTGTCTGAATTGCTGGTGGGTGATACTCTGAGAGAAACAGTGGCTAAATGTTTTAGTTTGCGGTTGGGATTTTCTGGTGCTGTTGAAAGTGAATGGCGTTTTGATTAGAAAACCATGTTTTCCATTCTCGCTCACAATGGGTCCCATCACAAATGAGATCGGAGAATCCCATCCAGTGGAAGCACACCTTGGGCGAGATTCTCTGATCCTGAGGCTAAGTGTTGACGCCGTCGTAAATGGCGTCGCGTTTCTCGACGGCATCAACATGGCCTCAGGAGCAGCGATTCTGACCCCTACAGGAGGCCAGCACGGCACTGGAGCGACCCACGCCGCTCCAGCTACCGAGACCCGGCATCAGATAGGCGCGGAACAAAAGAGGCCCCCAGCCCGAGAGGCCGGCCCGCCGATTGGCAGGCCTGGATCGCGGTCCAGGCCACAGCGGAGGACCCCCCCTGGGGTCAGATACCCCTACCCTCCCCCCCCACCAGGCCGCCCCCGGATGCATCCACGCCAAGGTCCCACCGGGTGTGAACGGCGCCAGCGGGACCCGGGTTTTTTTGCGTGGCTGCCCGGCCCATCGCGGTCCAAGAATTGCCAGGGAGGCTGCGTAGAGCGGCCCCGACTGGCGCCGCGCCAACCACGCCGGCGCTGATGCCGCCGATTCTCCGCTCTCCGGAGAATTGTCCGACCAGCGTCGGGCAGTCGGGGCGCGATTTGTGCCCATCCCGGCGATTCTCGGCCTGGGCTGAGAGAATCCCGCCCCTTGTTTCCAGACAAAGATACTTCTAAAGCATACAGAAACTAATTGCCATCTCCAGTGGAGACAATGGGAGATAATGGGAGATGAGTACCATCTCAACAGGAAATATTCTGTGTGTAATATCCCAAACAGATTTGTGGATTTGACCTTCCAGTAAAACCCAAAGACTGGCTAAAAGGTGTGTGTGATATTCGGAGGTATCTTCTTTCTGTATGCATGTTTTGTGTGTGCACGATCGGTCCAGGAGTGCCCCACGTGGGTGTTGGGGGGTGGGTGTGTGGCTGGGGACGTCACTTCAGGGGCCTCAGCGATCGGGACGCCATTTAAAAATGGTGTCTTAACCTCTTGCTACACTGAGGAGTTCTGGCGAGCGGAGCCCCCCACTATACAAAACAGGGCCTCAGCCACGTGCTGCCCATTCAGGTCTCCTGTACAACGTGACTCACGTTGAATAGCTCTGTGTTTCTCGGCTCTGCGAGTACCGGGAAACATGCAGCTAAACCCTCCCGCTAGGGGACTTTGTTCCCTTTTGGGAGAATTGCGCCCAACCTGCCAACCAAAAAAGACCAATTAATCCCTATTCTCTGCTTCCTGTTAGCGAACCTATCCTTTACCCACCCTAATATGGTAGCCTCTACACAATGTGCTCCTATCTTGTGCAGTAATCTTTGAGCACCTAATATCTCAATGGTTTGGGGTGGGGTATGGAAAAGATCGAAGGAGGCTGTCTTGCTAGTTAAGCATTCCTCTCACTGACAATCATTTCTGAATATCAACTGTTCATCAACTGTTCATTGAGGATGGTGATCAATTCCAAGCCTCCTTGTGGGACATCGCTCCCACACAGGAAATGGTACTGATTTTTGTTGTAACCAAGTCAATGGGAACAAATGTTCAATCAGGGAAAGTATTGTGTGAGACTTCATGTTTTATGAAGCTGGTGCAAAAAGAGCACTTTGCAAAAGAAAAATGGATCTATTATCTTGGTTCTCTAGCTATCATCTGCCAGGGTGTGCTAAATGATGATTGTATTCCAATGCCATGACAACTGTGATGATAACAGGTTATTCCATTGGATGAACTCGAGGAATAAGAATAAGCCACATAACTATGTGTTGCTAAGCAGCATTGGTAACTCCCTGGTAACAGGCCCAGAAGGAAAGAACAGTTCAAAACTGTCAACTCCCAGTAAAAATCAGTAATACTGGCGACCAGTAATGCTGTGGTTCATTTTTCAAATATTCAAGATCAGTTCTGACAAGTTTTACTGATCTTTTATCCTTTGCAGTTTCATGGAGAATGCCCGTGACTGATTGTCGCTAGGGTAGGTGTTAGGCAGTGTTATAATTATGAGGTAATTCCTACAATTTTATTGGATGGCTGACAGTAATTAATTAATCGGATTAAATGGTGAAAGATATTACCTATACAGTATAGTTACAGAGTCCTTATAGATTGCACGTCTCATACAATTACAGGTAGATACGATTCATATTTCAATCATATCTATATTCTCTTGATCATGCCAAATATCTCCTATCTTTTTCTCAAGGGCAGTGATTTCTGATGACTATTATTCCACAAGTGTATTTCTCCGGTACTTCATCCAACTCGTCACTCTTCAAATTTTTTAAAATTAAATTTACAGGATGTGGGCATTGCTGGTTAGGCCAGCATTTATTGCCCATCTCTATTGCCCTTCAGTGCCAGCCTAAGTGCTGGGAGGTTAGGCTATTTTACTGTACAGAATGACTTTGCCTCTCCCCATCTCACGTCCACATATATGTTTCATTCCAGCCAACTCATTAGATGGTAATCAGGATTAGAAGCCTACATTTTTACTCTTCTGTATCCATGAATACTCAGGCCTATATAACACCCTGAACTGAGATCAATTTACAACTAGGATCTGGAGTTGCATTTAGGATCTTCCTGGTTTGGTCCAGTTTCACAGCTTGAAGTGCATGTTATATTTATGTACGACAGTGCTATTTACAATGTTTCTGGGACTTCATCTGGCTCAATAGCAGAAGGCAGAATGTAGGTAGAAATGAAGAAGGTGACTGGTAGTGTGCCACAGCAATCTGTGTTGGGACCACATCTGCTCATTGGCCAGCATTTATACGATGGTGGGGTTTCCCCTCCTGTCATTCCCCCCACTCACCCTACCCCTGATTCTGCCTACCCCGCAGCTATTTAATGCTCCAGCCAGCTCTATCTGGCTGTAGGTGGAGCTTTCATCCCTCATTCCAAGGAGGTCCCACCTCAGTGAGCTGCCAGCCAAGCTTTCTCGTCCCTGCAGCACCAGAAGCTGCTGTGAACAGAATTTCCACTGTATGCAGGCAGTCCCTTGAGCTTAGGTCCCAGGAGTACAGGACCAGGTAAATGTGGGGGTCTCAGGGCGAGGTGGGGGTTTGAGGCCTGTGGTGGAATGGGGTAGAGGAGGGTGGGGTGTTGGTGTAGAGGCCCGGGGAGGAGCAGGGTGTTAAGGAATGGGTTAAGAAACATTCCAATTAGATGTCTCATTGATCCAATAATTGGCACTGGTATGTAAAGAGCTACAGGTGGCCTTGGGAGCATGTGTTGTGATGATAGAGTTTGGTACTGAGTGTGTTCAAGGAAAAATAAAGGATTGGATTGGATTTGTTTATTGTCACGTGTACCAAGGTACAGTGAAAAGTATTTTTGTGCAAGCAGCTCAACAGATCATTCAGTACATGGAAGAAAAGGGAATTAAACAAAATTCAAGAAAATACAAGAAAATACATGAGACTACATAATAAGGCAACACAAGATATACTGTACAATGTAACTATATAAGCATTGGCATCGGATGAAGCATACAGGGTGTAGTGTTAATGAGGTCAGTCCATAAGAGTGTCATTTAGGAGTCTGGTGACAGTGGGGAAAAAGTTGTTTTTGAGTCTGTTCGTGCGAGTTCTCAGACTTCTGTATCTCCTGCCCGATGGAGGAAGTTGGAAGAGTGAGTAAGCCGGGTGGGAGGGGTCTTTGATTATGCTGCCTGCTTTCCCCCGGCAGCAGGAGGTGTAGATGGATCCATGGATGGGAGGCAGGTTCGTGTGATGGACTGGGCAGTATTCACGACTCTCTGAAGTATCTTGCGGTCCTGGGCCGAGCAGTTACCACACCAGGCTGTGATGCAGCCCGATAGGATGCTTTCTTTTTTTTTTAATTTAGAGTACCCAATTCATTTTTCCCAATTAAGGGGCAATTTAGCGTGGCCAATCCACCTAACCTGCACATTTTTAGGTTGTGGGGGCGAACATGGGGAGAATGTGCAAACTCCACACGGACAGTGACCCAGAGCCGGGATCGAACCTGGGACCTCGGCGCCGTGAGGCAGCAGGGCTAACCCACTGCGCCACCGTGCTGCCCGTTAGGATGCTTTCTATAGTGCATCTGTAAAAGTTGGTAATGATTAATGTGGACATGCCGAATTTCCTTTGGGAAAAGGAGCAGAGCTCTTGACATTTTAGTCAACAGCAGCCTGAAGCTAACATTGGGAGCAGAGGATGGTTGCTGTATAAATGTAAAGGTTGGAAAGATACTTTTCCGTGTGGGTGGGCCAGCGAACCATGTCCATATGTTCTGGGCATGCCCCAAACCTAGGGGATATTGGCAGGGGTTCGCGGATGTCATGTCCAGGGTATTGAAGACAAGGATGGAAATGAGCCCAGGGGTAGCGATCTTTGGTGTGTTGGAGGACCCGGGTGTTCAGGAGGAGGGAGAGGCAGATGTTCTGGCCTTTTCCTCCTTGGTAGCCTGCCGATGGATACTACTGGCTTGGAGGGAGTCTAGGCCTCCGAAGTCAGAGGCCTGGTTAATCGACATGGCGACCTTTCTCGGCCTGGAAAAGATCAAGCTCGCCTTGAGAGGTGTCAGGGTTCGCCTGGAGGTGGCAACCATTCATTGACTTCTTTGCGGAGAATTAATCGGCAGCTGGGGGGGGGGGGGGCTAGGGTAGTACAGAATAGGGGGGAATGGAGGGACAGATGTTGGTGGCTGTTTTTTGATTACTGTTCTTTGTGCTCTATTGTTTTTGTACTGTGGTTGTTTGTTAAACCAAAAATACCTGATTAAATATTGTTTGTTAAAAAAAAAGAAAGATACTTTACCAGGAAAAAAAATAATAACTTTTTTCAACCAAGAAGCGAGTGAGAAGGAAAAAGACAGGGCGGGATTCTCCGACGCCGGGACGGAGAAGCGGCGGGGGCCGTGCGAATCGCGCCACGCTGCCCCGACGCCGGCACGTGGTTGGCACGGTGCCGGTCGAGGGCCGCTCTACGCGGCTGGCCCACCGTTTATCCGGCCCGGATGGTAAGAAAAGAGCCGAGTCCCGCTGGCGCCGATCTAACCTGCTCTGGGCCGGCGGGATCTCAACGTGTAAGGGTCGGGTGGCGGCCTTTGGGTGGGGAGGGGGGGTCCGACCCTGGGGGGGGCCTCCGATGTGGCCTGGCCCGCGATCGGGGCCCACCCTCCTTCATGGCAGAGAGATCGACAGTACAGCTGCTCTGGCTGACTTCAGCTGCAACACACTGCAAAACAAAACCAAAAAGACAGAGACACCCAAGCTTTTCTCAAAGTGAAACTAAAAAGCAGAGCCAGAGCTCAGCTCCACCCACACTCTGACATCACTTCAGTAACATGAGCAACCAAACATTTCTTAAAGCAACATTCTCCTGACAGTACATTCATCAAGGATAATGGGTACAGATTCCAAATTTTCAAGTTTAAACAGAGCAGAGAGACATGACGAAGAATCAGAGTCATCTGGTACGCACGTGTTACAGAACTATGAGGACCATTAACTGATATAGACAGGGTTTCTGTAGAGGAACACAATACTTCTGATGAATTAGAACAGGCCATGTTTCCGAGAGGACAACTGCCAAAAGCTGGTACAAAAGTGACATACTTTCCTGAAGGCTCTAGTCAATGGCCGGATGCAACTGTTGTTAGTAGAGCAGGGACGGCCACTGGAAAGTATAAACACTGGTTGAATGTACAGCATTCAGGGGAGGGTGTCAAGACAATGGATTGGGAACACAAAGTTCAAAAATGGAGGGCACAGAAACGCAGTGCCAGTTCAGATAGTACATCGGATAGTGAACAGGTTCGCAGGAAAAGGTCGAGAACTATTGAAAGGACATCCCACAGCAGAAGGGAAAGATCAAGCAGTATCAGTACAGAATGTGACACCAGGCGGGAGAGGGGACGTAGTTTGTCAAGGTCTCGGAACATGAGTAAGATTATGAATGCTAGTAGGAGTAGAAGCCCCCATGCACATGAGATTTTGGTTGCCTTCAACAAATTGGATGAAAAAGTTATCAAAGATGCCAAACAGCAAGAATTGCATAGTTGGAGTGAATTTCGGGTATACACGGAAGTACCGGATAGGGGACAAAGAGCTCTATCCCACAGAAGGATTTGCACGGAAAAGGTTCTTCCGGATGGAATTTATAAGGCAAAGGCAGGCTTGTGGCGAGGGGATTTGAAGAAAATTTAGAAGATCAGGATTTAAGGGTAGATTCACCTACGGCAGGAAAGGTTATTTTAAAGGTCTTCTTGGCTCTATTAGCCACAAAGGCATGGGAATGCAAATCTATAGATATAAAAGCTACCTTTTTGCAGGGGCATCAGCTCCAGAGAGACATTTTTCTCCGTCCTCCTAAAGAGGCAGCTAATACAGAAGGGCTACTCTGGAAGTTGAACAAATGTGTATATGGATTAAATGATGCGTCCAGGGTCTGGTACTTTTCAGTAAGGTCAGTTTTGTTAAAGTTAGGCTGTTGCCAGTTGAAAGCAGATCCGGTAATGTTTTACTGGCACCATAAGGGAAATCTTTCTGGCATCTTTATGATGCATGTCGATGATTTTTTGTGGGATGGGACTAGTGATTTTGAAGCTATTGTAATATCTGGATTGAGGAAAGAATTAGGGAAGGAAGTCAGGCTTTCGGTGCATTTAAATATATTGGACTGGAAATTGGCAGACTAAGTTAGGGGCAGCTTTACATCAAGAATCTTATTTGGAGAGCATCAACCCAATAGCAGTTTCAAATTCCTAGGGGTGCACATCACCAAAAATCTGTTCTGGTCCACTCACGTCAACGCTATCACCAAGAAAGCACAACAGCACCTATACTTCCTCAGGAAACTAAGGAAATTCGGCATGTCCACATTAACCCTTACCAACTTTTACAGATGCACTATAGAAAGCATCCTATCGGGCTGCATCACAGCCTGGTATGGCAACTGCTCGGCCCAGGACAGCAAGAAACTTCAGAGGGTCGTGAATAACGCCCAGTCCATCACACAAACCTGCCTGCCATCCATGGACTCCATAGAACATAGAACATAGAACATAGAACGATACAGCGCAGTACAGGCCCTTCGGCCCTCGATGTTGCACCGACATGGAAAAAAAAACTAAAGGCCATCTAACCTACACTATGCCCTTATCATCCATATGCTTATCCAATAAACTTTTAAATGCCCTCAATGTTGGCGAGTTCACGACTGTTGCAGGTAGGGCATTCCACGGCCTCACCACTCTTTGCGTAAAAAACTCACCTCTGACCTCTGTCCTATATCTATTACCCCTCAATTTAAGGCTATGTCCCCTCGTGCTAGCCACCTCCATCCGCGGGAGAAGGCTCTCGCTGTCCACCCTATCTAACCCTCTGATCATTTTGTATGCCTCTATTAAGTCACCTCTTAACCTTCTTCTCTCTAACGAAAACAACCTCAAGTCCATTAGCCTTTCCTCATAAGATTTTCCCTCCATACCAGGCAACATCCTGGTAAATCTCCTCTGCACCCTTTCCAAGGCTTCCACGTCCTTCCTATAATGAGGCGACCAGAACTGTACGCAATACTCCAAATGCGGCCGTACTAGAGTTTTGTACAACTGCAACATGACCTCATGGCTCCGGAACTCAATCCCTCTACCAATAAAGGCCAACACACCATAGGCCTTCTTCACAACCCTATCAACCTGGGTGGCAACTTTCAGGGATCTATGTACATGGACACCGAGATCCCTCTGCTCATCCACACTACCAAGAATTTTACCATTAGCCAAATATTCCGCATTCCTGTTATTCTTTCCAAAGTGAATCACCTCACACTTCTCCACATTAAACTCCATTTGCCACTTCTCAGCCCAGCTCTGCAGCTTATCTATGTCACTCTGTAACCTGCAACATCCTTCCGCACTGTCTACAACTCCACCGACTTTAGTGTCGTCTGCAAATTTACTCACCCATCCTTCTGCGCCCTCCTCTAGGTCATTTATAAAAATGACAAACAGCAACGGCCCCAGGACAGATCCTTGTGGTACGCCACTCGTAACTGAACTCCATTCTGAACATTTCCCATCAACTACCACTCTCTGTCTTCTTTCAACTAGCCAATTTCTGATCCACATCTCTAAATCACCCTCAATCCCCAGCCTCCGTATTTTCTGCAATAGCCGACCGTGGGGAACCTTATCAAACGCTTTACTGAAATCCATATACACCACATCAACTGCTCTACCCTCGTCTACCTGTTCAGTCACCTTCTCAAAGAACTCGATAAGGTTTGTGAGGCATGACCTACCCTTCACAAAACCATGCTGACTATCCCTAATCATATTATTCCTATCTAGATGATTATAAATCGTATCTTTTATAATCCTCTCCAAGACCTTACCCACCACAGACGTTAGGCTCACCGGACTATAGTTACCGGGGTTATCTCTACTCCCCTTCTTGAACAAAGGGACCACATTTGCTATCCTCCAGTCCTCTGGCACTATTCCTGTAGCCAATGATGACCTAAAAATCAAAGCCAAAGGCTCAGCAATCTCTTCCCTGGCTTCCCAGAGAATCCTAGGATAAATCCCATCAGGCCCCGGGGACTTATCTATTTTCACCTTGTCCAGAATTGCCAACACTTCTTCCCTACGCACCTCAATGCCATCTATTCTAATAGCCTGGGTCTCAGCATTCTCCTCCACAATATTATCTTTTTCTTGAGTGAATACTGACGAAAAGTATTAATTTAGTATCTCGCTTATCTCCTCAGCCTCCACACACAACTTCCCACCACTGTCCTTGACTGGCCCTACTCTTACCCTAGTCATTCCTTTATTCCTGACATACCTATAGAAAGCTTTTGGGTTTTCCTTTCTACACCTCCCGCTGCCGGGGGAAAGCGGCAGCATAATCAAGGATCCCTGCCTCACACAAACCTGCCTCCCACCTGGCTTACTCACTTTTCCAACTTCTTCCATCGGGCAGGAGATTCAGAAGTCTGGGAACACACACGAACAAACTCAAAAACAGCTTCTTCCCCACTGTCACCAGACTCCTAAATGACCCTCTTATTGACTGACCTCATTAACACTACACCCTGTATGCTTCATCCGATGCCAGTGCTTATATTGTATATCTTGTGTTGCCCTATTATGTATTTTCTTGTATTTTCTTGAATTGTGTTTAATTCCCTTTTCTTCCATGTACTGAATGATCTGTTGAGCTGCTTGCAGAAAAATACTTTTCACTGTACCTTGGTACACCTGACAATAAACAATAAACAAACAAACAAATAAAGTTAGTCGTAGTCGGGTTTCACATAAAGATGTAGCGGTTTCAAAGATGGAAAAAGAGCAACTGCAAAGTTTAATTGGGCAACTGAATTGGTTAGGTAGACAGGCTAGACCAGACGTTAGTTTTGATGCCTTGAGTACAAAACTGAATGATCCCAAAGTGTAAGACATAATGAGGGCAAATAAAGCGTTGGTCAAGCTTAAAATGCAGGAGTGTGTTTTCAGATTCCCGGTTTTAGGTGATCTTCGGTACTTGAAACTCATAGTTTATAGTGATGCGACCTATGCAAATTTATGTGATGGGGTTTCAAGTGCAGGAGGTTTTATAATTTTCCTTATGGGGAACAATGGTAAATGTTGCCCTCTTGTGTGATGTGATAGTCACCACTAATGTATATATTGTATATAGAGGATGTCGGTGTGGGTGTTTTGTGCTAAGGCCCTGTACTACAGGTACGGGGGTAGTTCCCTGCCTGCTGGCTCCGCCCAGTAGACGGAGTATAAATATGTGTGCACCCAGTACAGCAGCCACTTCGCCAGCTGCTGTAGGAAGCCACACATCTTAGTGTAATAAAGCCTCGATTGCATCCAATTCATGTCTTTGTGTAATTGACCGTGCATTATTTGGAAAACAAAGAAAATAAGGAGAGTGGTCAAAAGCACCTTGGCTGCTGCGACTTTAAGCCTTGTAGAGGCGGTGGATGTTTTATAAATCTCGGATATTGAGACATTTTGGGATTAGGGGATTTGAGTAACATACCCATTGAGTGTCACATTGACAATAAATTCCTGTGGGAAAATGTGCACTCTACAAAACGTGCCAATGAGAAAAGGCTAAGGATAGACATCACAAGATTGCAGCAAATGGTGGACAGAGGGGAGATAGCAAAAATTAAATGGGTCGACAGTAGCTATCAATTATCTGACTGTTTAACGAAAAGAAAGGCTAGTTCACAGAAACTTTTGCATATTGTTAATGAAGGGTGCATGTTCCTGTGACTGTTTGTTTTGACTTTATTTCCTTCCAAAAATGAAAAAAAAACAGAGGGGGGAAATTGCGTATTTGAAATGAAATGAAATGAAAATCGCTTATTGTCACGAGTAGACTTCAATTAAGTTACTGTGAAAAGCCCCTAGTCGCCACATTCCGGCGCCTGTTCGGGGAGGCTGTTACGGGAATCGAACCGTGCTGCTGGTCTGCTTTCAAAGCCAGCGATTTAGCCCAGTGTGCTAAGTTTCTTGTAATTTTGTTTTCACCAAATTATTTTTTTCTCTAAGGAAGGGGAGATTATTAATGAATGGGTTAAGAGATGGGAGGGGTGGACCCATGGAGGTTTGCGAGGCCGAGGGCCAGGGAATGTTCATACTTCTCCCATGTGAATAAGGCCTATTCCCGGATTGATTTTTTCATTATGAGTAGGGCGCTGATTGCGAGGGTGGAGGATGCTGAGTATTCGGCGATAGCCATTTCTGACCATGCCCCGCATTGGGTGGACCTCGAGCTGGGGGAGGAGAGAGACCAGCACCCACTTTGGCGCTTGGAGGTGGGGCTGCTGGCGGACGAGGAGGTGGGCGGGCGGGTCCGAGGATGTATCGAGAGGTACCTGGAGGCCAACGACACTGGGGAGGTCCGAGTGGGGACGGTCTGGGAGGCGCTGAAGGCGGTGGTTTGGGGGGAGTTGATCTCCATTCAAGCATACCGGGAGAGAGGGGAGCGGAGAGAGAGGGAGAGATTGGTGGGGGAGATTGTGAGGGTGGACAGGAGATATGCAGAGGCCCTGGAGGAGGGATTGTTGCGGGAACGGCGCAGCCTTCAGGCTGAGTTTGACTTGTTGACCTCCAGAAAGGCGGAAGCTCAGTGGAGGAAGGCACAGGGAGCGGTGTATGAATATGGGGAGAAGGCGAGCAGGATGCTGGCACACCAGCTCCATAAGCGGGATGCGGCTAGGGAGATTGGTGGAGTTAAGGATCGGGGAGGAAATGTGGTGCGAAGGGGGGTAGACATCAATGGGGTCTTCAGGGACTTCTACAAGGAACTGTATCGGTCCGAACCCCCAGCGGAGGAGGGGGGGGGGGGATGGGGCGCTTCTTGGATCGGCTAAGATTCCCGAGGGTGGAGGAGGGACAGGTGGAGGGGCTGGGGGCGCCGGTTGAGCTGGAGGAGCTGGTCAAAGGGATAGGGAGTAGGCAGTCGGGGAAGGCGCCGGGGCCGGATGGGTTCCCGGTCGAATTCTATAAGATGTATGCAGACCTGATGGGCCCCCTGTTGGTTTGGACCTTTAACGAGGCTTTGCCCCTGACGATGTCTCGGCGCTGATCTCCCTGATTCTTAAGCGAGACAAGGATCCCCTGCAGTGTGGGTCATACAGGCCGTTCTCACTCTTGAATGTGGATGGCAAGCTGTTGGCAAAGATCTTAGCCATGAGGATAGAGCACTGTGTGCCGCAGGTTATCCACGAGGATCAAACGGGGTTCGTGAAGGGGAGGCAGCTGAACACTAACATACGGAGACTCTTGAATGTTATAATGATGCCGGCGGTGGAAGGGGAGGCGGAGATAGTGGTGGCGATGGACGCGGAGAAGGCCTTCGATAGGGTTGAGTGGGGGTACTTGTGGGAGGTGCTGGAAATGTTTGGGTTCGGGGAGGGGTTTGTCAGGTGGGTGAGGCTGTTATATGAGGCCCCGATGGCGAGCGTGGCCGCGAATAGGAGGAGGTCAGAGTATTTTCGGTTACACCAAGGGACGAGGCAGGGGTGTCCCTTGTCCCCCCTACTTTTTGAGCTGGCAATTGAACCCCTGGCCATGGCACTGAGGGAGTTGAGGAACTGGAGGGGGCTGGTGCGGGGTGGGGAGGAGCACCGAGTGTCGCTCTATGCGGATGACCTATTGTTGTATGTGGCGGACCCGGTGGGGGGAATGCCGGAGGTGATGAGGATTCTCCGGGAATTTGGGGACTTTTCGGGGTACAAGCTCAACTTTGGGAAGAGCGAGCAGTTTGTGGTACACCCGGGGGACCAGGAGGGGGGGGGTTTGGTAGGCTCCCATTGAAAAGGGCGGAGAGGAGCTTTAGGTACTTGGGTGCAGGTG
This sequence comes from Scyliorhinus canicula, assembly GCF_902713615.1. Taxonomy (NCBI): domain Eukaryota; kingdom Metazoa; phylum Chordata; class Chondrichthyes; order Carcharhiniformes; family Scyliorhinidae; genus Scyliorhinus; species Scyliorhinus canicula. Next base: position 19,714,113 of record NC_052146.1, read on the forward strand.
GCCAGGAGCTGGGGGGCCCTGCATAAGATTAACCTCAAAAGGCTGGTGGAGCAAATGGAGGAGGAGTTTAAGAGGTGGGACATGCTGCCGCTGTCTCTGGTGAGTAGGGTGCAGTCAGTCAAGATGACAGTGCTTCCGAGATTTCTGTTCCTGTTTCAGTGCCTCCCCATCCTTATCCCGAAGGCCTTTTTCAGGCACTGGTTTGTTCCGGGGAGAATTGATGGCAGGTTCCTGAGTTGGCACAGGGCAGGTATCAGGAGGTTGGGGGACCTGTTTATAGACGGGAAATTTGCGAGCCTGGGTGAGCTGGAGAGGAAGTTCGGGCTCCCCCCGGGGAACGCATTTCGGTGCATGCAGGTGAGGGCGTTTGTCAGGCGGCAGGTGGCGGGGTTCCCTCTGCTGCCGCCGCGGGGGGTCCAGGACAGGGTGCTCTCGGGGGTGTGGGTTGGGGAGGGGAGGATCTCGGCAATGTACCAAGTGATGCAGGAGATGGACGAGGCCTCGGTTGAGGAGTTGAAGGGTAAATGGGAGGAGGAGCTGGGTGAGGAGATTGAGGAGGGGACGTGGGCGGACGCCCTGGGGAGGGTGAACTCCTCCTCTTCTTGTGCGAGGCTTGACCTCATACAGTTTAAGGTGCTGCATAGGGCTCACATGACCGGGACAAGGATGAGCCAGTTCTTTGGGAGTGAGGAGGTGTATTAGGTGCTCTGGGAGCCCAGCAAACCATGCCCATATGTTCTGGGCATGCCCAGCATTGGGGGTATTTTGGAAGGGCGAAGCAAGGACGGTGTCGAGGGTGGTAGGATCCAGGGTCAATCCGGGCTGGGGGCTCGCAGTATTTGGGGTTGCGGAGGAGCCGAGAGTGCAGGAGGCGAAAGAGGCCGGTGTCCTGGTCTTTGCGTCCCTGGTAGCCCGGCGGAGGATTCTTCTTCAGTGGAAGGATGCGAGACCCCCAAGCGTGGAGGCCTGGGTCAACGACATGGCGGGGTTTCTCAAGCTAGAGAAGGTGAAATTTGCCCTAAGGGGATCAGTGCAGGGGTTTTTCAGGAGGTGGCAGCGATTCCTGGACTTCCTGGCAGAACGATAGAAACAGGCCAGCAGCAGCTGCAACCCGGGGGAGGGGGGGGGGGGGAGGGAGGGAGGGGGGGGAGGGAGGGGGGGAGGGGGGGAGGGGGGGAGGGAGGGGGGAGGGGGGAGGGAGGGGGGAGGGGGGGAGGGGGGGAGGGAGGGAGGGGAGGGGGGGAGGGAGGGGGGAGGGAGGGAGGGGAGGGGGAGGGAGGGGAGGGGAGGGGGAGGGAGGGGAGGGGGGAGGGAGGGAGGGGAGGGGGGAGAGAGGAGGGAGGGAGGGGGAGAGAGGGGGAGGGAGGGGGAGGGAGGGGGAGGGGGAGGGAGGGGGGAGGGGGGGAGGGAGGGAGGGGGGGGGGGAGGGAGGGGGGAGGGAGGGGAGGGGAGGGGGAGGGAGGGGAGGGGAGGGGGAGGGAGGGGAGGGGGGAGGGAGGGAGGGGAGGGGGGAGAGAGGGGGGAGGGAGGGGGAGGGAGGGGGAGGGAGGGAGGGAGGGGGAGAGAGGGGGGAGGGAGGGGGAGGGAGGGGGAGGGGGAGGGAGGGGGAGGGGGAGGGAGGGAGGGGGAGGGAGGGGGAGGGAGGGGGAGGGGGAGGGAGGGGGAGGGGGAGGGAGGGGCAGGGAGGGGAGGGGAGGGAGGGGGAGGGGGAGGGAGGGGGAGGGGGAGGGAGGGGGAGGGAGGGGGAAGGAGGGGGGAGGGGGAGGGAGGGGGGAGGGGAGGGGGAGGGAGGGGGAGGGAGGGGGAGGGAGGGGGAGGGAGGGGGAGGAGGAAGGGAGGGGGAGGAGGGAGGAAGGGAGAGGAGGGATTGAGGGAGGGGAGAGGCGTTGAGGGAGGGGAGGAGGGAGGGAGGGGGAGGGGAGAGGGAAGGGGGAGGGAGAGAGGGAGGGGGGAGCGGGGAGTTAGGGAGGGGGGAGCGAGAGCGGGGAGTTAGGGAGGGGGGAGGGGGGGAGGTAGGGAGGGGGGAGGGGGGGAGGTAGGTAGGGAGGGGAGGGGCTAGGTAGGGAGGGAGGGGAGGGAGGGAGTGAGGGGGGGGAAGGGGGGATGTTTTGTTGTTTTGTACTAAAGGGACGGGCATAGTTGTTCTGTGCCAATGTCGGGCATTAATTCATTACCTCTTCTGTGTATACGCGGGGGGGCGGGGGATTTATGTCCTGTCTATTGAAGGGACGGGCAGATGTTTTGGGGGAATGATGGGTGTTAGTTATTATTTTTAAATTAATGTGTTAAGAAACGTTCCAATTAGATGTCTCATTGATCCAATAATTGGCAGTGATATGTAAAGAGGCTACAGGAGGCCTTGGGGGCATGTGATGTGATGATAGAGTTTGGTGATGAGTGTGTTCAAGGAAAAATAAAGGTGTTTGGGAAAAGGAGCAGAACTCTTGCCTCTTTACTCAATACCAGGCTGGGACTAACACATGGGGGAGGGGATGGTTGATGGAGGTCCTGCAGGGGCCGGAGCTTCTTGGTGGGGGTGGGGAGGTTGATGTTAAAAGTAGGCTGCTGATGGAAGCGCTCCCACCCCAATTCCCATCCGAGGCCTGAACACGATTCATTTTCAGGCTTCCCCCCTCCCCTTGGACCCTTCCCGCCATCCTGAAAATGGAGTCTGGCTGGGAAAAGGCCCCTAAATTGTCAACAATTGGCCACTTAAGGGCTTTAATTGGGTGGCTGACACATTCAAGTGTAAAATTGCAAAGAGGTCAAGGTGGACGGGAGCCTGGTGGGAAGATATTTTACCCATACCTGTAAATCCACCAGTGGGTAACGTAAAATTCTGCCCTTTGTATTTGTGAATGATTTATATGATGGGACAGAATTATGAATCCAAATTCACCAAATATGTAAAGATGGGTGGTATTGTAATTGTGTATATAAGGCATGTTGGCTGAGTGTGGTTGTTGCTTGGGCGGGTGTTATGTACTGAATTATGGTTACATTTGTATTTTTTGTTGTTATAAAATCATAGATATCTTAATAAAATGTTTTTGAAAAAAAAAGATGGGTAGCATTGGAAGTAGTGTAGATTAGTGCAAAATATTACAAAGAGATATTATTAAATTAAGTAAATGGACAAAACTGCAACAAATGGATTTCAATTTTACAAACTTGTGTGGGGCCATCCATTCTGAAACGTAAAAGGATGGATCTGAGTACTTTCTCAATGGCTAAAAATGTTCCTCACTTCATTCCTGAATGATCAGGTTTCCTGAATAGTAGAGATACTTCCATCTGTCATGATATGCAGACATGCAAATAATAATATACAGACAGGCAGCTAATGAACACAGAGAACAGGACATGACTAATGAGCAGGCAGGACACTCAGGGGTGGTATCTGACTATAAAAGCCATAGAACATAGAACATAGAACATTACAGCGCAGTACGGGCCCTTCGGCCCTCGATGTTGCGCCGACCTGTGAAACCATCTGAAGCCTATCTGACCTACACTATTCCATTTTCATCCATATGTCTATCCAGTGACCACTTAAATGCCCTTAAAGTTGGCGAGTCTACTACTGTTGCAGGCAGGGCGTTCCACACCCTGCTACTCTCTGAGTAAAGAAACTGCCTCTGACATCTGTCCTATATCTACCACCCCTCAATTTAAAGCTATGTCCCCTCGTGTTGGTCATCACCATCCGAGGAAAAAGACTCTCACTGTCCACCCTATCTAACCCTCTGACTATCTTATATGTCTCTATTAAGTCACCTCTCAGCCTTCTCCTCTCTAACGAAAACAACCTCAAGTCCCTGAGCCTTTCCTCGTAAGACCTTCCCTCCATACCAGGCAACACCCTAGTAAATCTCCTCTGAACCCTTTCCAAAGCTTCCACATCCTTCCTATAATGTGGTGACCAGAACTGCACACAGTACTCCAGGTGCGGCCGCACCAGAGTTATGTACAGCTGCAGCATGACCTTGTGGTTCCGAAACTCAATCCCCCTACTGATAAAGGCTAGCACACCATATGCCTTCTTAACAGCCCTATTAACCTGGGTTGCAACTTTCAGGGATTTATGTACCTGGATGCCGAGATCTCTCTGTTCATCTACACTACCACGAATCTTGCCATTAGCCCAGTACTCTGCATTCCTGTTACTCCTTCCAAAGTGAACCACCTCACACTTTTCCGCATTAAACTCCATCTGCCACATCTCAGCCCAGCTCTGCAGCTTATCTATGTCCCTCTGTATCCTATAACATCCTTCAGCACTATCCACAACTCCACCGGCCTTCGTGACATCTGCAAATTTACTAACCCATCCTTCTACACCCTCTTCCAGGTCATTTATAAAAATGACAAACAGCAGTGGCCCCAAAACAGATCCTTGCGGTACACCACTAGTAACTGAACTCCAGGATGAACATTTGCCATCAACCACCACCCTCTGTCTTCTTTCAGCTAGCCAATTACTGATCCAAACCGCTAAATCACCTTCAATCCCATACTTCCTTATTTTCTGCAATAGCCGACCGTGGGGAACCTTATCAAACGCCTTACTGAAATCCATATACACCACATCAACCTCATCAACCATGAGGCACTCACACTCCGCCTCCGATTGAACTAACTCCAAGGTCTGGAGTACCTTTTGGTTAAAGCTGCATCCAGTTGCAGCCTGTGTTATCCCAGAGTACATAACACGACATGCTACCAGGAGACTTCTTATATCGAGGTGGTTTACCTCAGTCCGTTACGTGACGACCAATGAATGGATACCGGCTCCATGGAGAAGATTCAGGCTCCTCACCAGCTCAGGACCTCTGGCAATCTCAGTACCAACTGGTGGACATTCATGCAAAAGTTTCAGGCTTCAGACCTCGTGGGTGCGTCTGATGCAAGGAAGATCGCACTTCTCCTCTCAACAGCGGGTGATCAAGCATCGAACTCTTCATCTCGTTTAACTTCACCGAAGGCCAGGACAAGACAAAGTTCCAGACCATCCTGGTCAAGTTTGACAGTCACATTAAAGTGACACCAATTAAATCTTCAAGCAGTACATATTCAAACAGCGTCTACAAGGTAAAGATGAATCTTTCATCTCCTTCTTAACTAACCTCCGCCTTCTAGCGCTGTCCTGCAACTTTGGTGATATTGCTGACTCCATGATCAGAGACCAAATCGTTTTTGGAGTTCACTCTGATTCTCTGAGAGAGCAGCTACTGAAAATCAAGCATATGACACTGCCAGTCGCAATTGAAACATCACAGTGCATGGGCACTCCAAAAATCGCTATGCCCAGTACAAATTAGCTGACAATGAGAAACTTGCCTCCCACGAGGCAGTGTGTGTGCAGGCCATCTCCCGGATGCAGCGCCTCAGCATTGATGAAAGCGGCCATTTCATGCGCTTTTCCCGGGGCCCCACTCATGCACGATGTGAACGGGATAACGAAGCGGTGGACCGCACTGCGCATGTGCGACGACGGGCGGAGCGTCAGGACGCCGACGTCATGATGAACTGCGGCAACACCCACTTAAAGAAACACTGCCCTGCAAGAGGCAGGCGATGTTTAAACTGCGGGAAGCCTGGACACTATACAGCCTTGTGCAGGTCTGCATCGCCACTCAGGGGCCAGCGCTCCCAATTCCGATGACAGCGCGTTCAGGGTATGCAACAACGATTACAGGATTCTGATCCTGTCAGCACAACGGATGCAGAGGACGAATGCCTGGACTCCGCCTACTGTGTGGGCATCATTACCAAATGTGAATATGTCACATCCAACTCATCACAAATTCAATCCATCTTGGCTGTGGATTCTGCGGACGAATGGCGTGAGGTGATGCAGGTCAACCACTGCTTCATCCAGTTTAAGCTGGACACAGGTCCTTCTGCCAACCTCCTCTCACAGGCAGATTTCAAACGCATCAAGAAGTTCCCCCAAGGTCCTTCCAGCAGCCTGCAGGCTCCTGGACTATACCGGTAATGCCATCACGGCACTGGGATCCTGCCATCTACTCGTCTCCAACCAGAGCACCCATGCACGGTTACGTTTTGAAACTGTCAAGCCAGGCAGGGCATCCCTACTTGCCGCAGGCCTGAGAGCAGCTGAACCTCGTGTAGCAGGTTCACACCACAACATCCTCCAACGTGGATCTTCAGGCCGGTATTGACGACAGCCTCGCTCAGTATCCGAATGTGTTTGACGGGATGGGCACGCTGCCATATCGATACAAGATTCTGCTACAACCTGATGCCAAGCAAGTGGTCCACGCACCACGCCGGGTCCTGGCTCCGCTGAGGGAGAGCCTGAAGGCACAGCTATAGGATCTTCAGCAACAGGGCATCATTTCCAAGGTAACCGAACCGACTGACTGGGTCAGCTCGATGGTATGTGTTAGAAAGCCTTCGGGAGACCTGCGCACCTGCATTGATCCCAAGGATTTCAATAAGAATAAAATGCGTGAACACTACCCCATCCCGAAACGGGAGGAACTCACCAGTGAGATGGCACACGCACATTTTTTCACCAAGTTAGATGCGCACATGGATTTTGGCGAATCCAGCTGGATGAGTCCAGCAGAAGGCTCTGCACCTTCAACACACCGTTTGGCAGACACTGCTATAACCGCATGCCGTTCGGCATTGTCTCAGCATCGGAGATCTTCCATCGCATCATGGAGCAGATGATGGAGGGCATTGAAGGCATGTTTCCCGTCTCCAGCCGGTATTCCGCCGTGTCCATGCCAATGGCCTGAAGCTGAACAGGTGCAAATGTTGCTTTGGCATGTCGACACTCAGGTTCCTAGGTGACCTGATCTCTCAGCAGGGCGTGCGCCCGGACACAGACAAGGTCAAGGCCATCGAAGCCATGAAGGTCCCGGAAGATAAGAAAGCGGTGTTGCGCTTCCTGGGAATGGTCAATTTTCTGGGCGAGTTCATCCCAAACCTGGCCCCACACACCATGGCCCTACGAAACCTGGTGAAAAAGTCCACTGCCTTTGAGTGGAAGGCAGCACATTAGGCAGAGTGATTGGAGCTGAAAGCCAAGCTCACCACAGCACCAGTCTTGGCATTTTTTGACCCAGACAGGGAGACGAAGATCTCAATAGATGCGAGCCAGGATGGCATCGGTGCGGTGCTGCTTTAACGCGATGACACTTCATTCTGGGCACCGGTAGCCTACGCATCGAGGGCCATGACGCCCACCGAAACAAGGTATGCGCAAATAGAGAAGGAATGCCTGGGTCTTCTCACTGGTATTCTCAAGTTTCACGACTATGTCTGCGGCCTGCAGACATTCACTGTCGAGACGGATCATAGGCCTCTGGTCCACATTATCCACAAGGACCTGAACAACATGACGCCTCGGTTGCAGCGCATCCTCCTCAAACTCAGAAGGTACGACTGGCAAGGAGCTCATCATCGCTGATGGTTTGTCCCGCTCATTGCCTGGGCGATCGGCAAATTGAATCACAGGTGCAGCTGTGTGCTAGCACCCTCCCGGTGCAGCGTGACATGCACCACCTCGCCAATGGCTGGCAGAAAGGGCAATGCCCTCAATTTTACAATGTGAAGGACGACCTGACGGCGATTGATGGTATCCTCCTCAAGCTGGACCGCATTGTCATTCCACTCAGTCTCCAGAGCTTGGTGCTCTGCCAAATCCATGAGGGACACCTGGGCATCGAGAAGTGCAGACGCAGAGCCAGGCAGGCAGTCTACTGGCCCGGTATTAGCAAGGACATCTTGAACATTGTCCTCAACTGTGTGACCTGTCAATGCTTCCACCCAGCGCAGAGCAAGGAGACACTCCAGCAGTATGAAATCGAGACCTCCCCGTGGTCCAAGGTTGGCATCGACCTCTTTCGTGCGAATGGTCGTGACTACGTGTTGATTGTTGACTATTTCTCTAATTACCCTGAAGTCGTGAAGCTCTCAGACCTCACATCTCGGATCGTCATCAAGGCCTGTAAGGAGACGTTCTCCAGGCATGGTATCCCACACTGTCATGAGTGATAATGGCCCGTGCTTCAACAGCCACGAGTGGTCTATATTTGCCAAGTCATACCATTTCAAACATGTCACTTCCAGCCCACACTATCTGCAGTCCAATGGGAAGGTTGAAAAAGGGGTGCACATTGTGAAACAGCTCATCTGCAAGGCCGCAGATTCTGCTTCTGACATCTACCTCGCACTGCTTGCATACAGGGCGACTCCACTGTCCACTAGCATGTCGCCGGCTCAACTCCTGATGAACAGGGACCGACGGACAACACTTCCAACCATACACTTGCCCAACGGATCAACCTGGGGTGCAGCAAACCAGCAAAAGCAGGGCTCTGATGCTCATGCCACCGATTTACCCGTGTTATCCCCGGCAGACACTGTCAGGATCAAGATACCGGATGGTGGCTAGTCTGCTCCAGCTGTCGTCGTTCGACAGGCTGCGCCCCGCTCGTATGTTGTACGTATGGCTGATGGTTCTGTTGTGCGATGAAACAGACGGGCACTACGCAATGTTGCCTGCCCGCTTCCGCTTTCTGCTCTGTTTCCAACCGTTGTTTTGCCATCTCAAACTACGAGGCCACCAATCAGGCTTCCATCCCGCCTGCCAAGGCGCCGTCGTCCCCACCACCACCTCTCTGGCGGTCGACAAGGATCAGACACAAGCCCCAGAGACTGGACTTATGAACATTTGTTTTGTTTGCTATGTTCTGTTTTCTCACATTAGACAGCTGTCTTCACATGTAAATACATTGACATATGCCATCGCTTGTAAATATGTTAATATAAGCCACCACATGTAAGTATGTTCCCATACGCCAACAAAACATTTTTAAAAAGGGAGATGTCAAGATATGCAGACATGCAGATAATGATATACAGACAGGCAGCTAATGAACACAGAGAACAGGACATGACCAATGTGCAGGCAGGACACTCAGGGGTGGTAGCTTACTATAAAAGGCACAAAGTGCTCTAACTCTGCCTCTTTCCACTGATGAACATCTAGAGAGTGAGTCAGGGTGTATGTACAGTATCACACCTCCAGCACGTGGCGAAGAGCTAGTCTGGTTCAGTCAGACAGAGTAACCACACTTAGGTTGCAGAGAGGCGAACTCATAGAGAACTGTGCTAACCGTGCTACTGGTTCAATAAATCAGATTGAACTAACTTCAAGGTCTGGAGTATCTTTTTGGTTAAAGCTGCAAGCAGTTGACTTCCGGTTGCGGCAACGAGTGAGTGAGCCGCACATTTGGTGGCTCTCACTCCGGTGGGATTTGAGGACCTGGTTCCCCGGTTTTGCGGGACTGTGGAGCACTGGAAAGGCAGCCACGGATTTGCTGAGGAGTGGGTAGAGCTGTATGGAACCGCGGGAGGGCAGAAAGCAGCGAAAACGGGAGAGGAAGGGACAAAGGCAAGGTGCAGGGGAAGCTGACCCGGGAGCCAAGATGGCGGACCTACGGACCTCGGACCCAGCGATCCAGCAAGCGCTGGAAAACATGCTGCAGGTGATAAAAAGCAGTTTTGAGTTGTTGAAGCGGGATAACTTGGACCCATTTCAGAAGGCAGTGGATCAGCTGAACCAGAGGCTGGATGCCCAGGGCGAAGAAGTTAAGGAGCTGGGAGAGTCGGTGGAGGAGCAGGCAGACACGTAGACGATTGCTGCGCTAGAAGTCGATGGGGTAAAGGAGAGATAGAGAAGACTGCTGGACAGAGTCGAGGAGCTGGAACATAGAGCCTGCAGACAAAATCTGAGGATCATCGGCCTCCCGTAGGGGGCTGAGGGAGCTGATGCCGCAGCGTTTGTGGCTGACCTGAGGGGGGCTGAAGCCTTTCCGCGACGGCCGGAGCTGGAGGGGGCACACAGAGTACAGGCAAGACAGATGCGTCCGGGGGGGGTTTCTTCCCCCCGCCCCCCTGTCCGTCTGTCCGTCCGATCAGGTTCCACAGGTTTGTGGAGAAGGAGCGGGTGCTGCGGTGGGCAAAGAGCGCTAAGAGCAGCACGTGGAACAAGTGTTCTTCGCATTTACCAGGACCTAAGCCAGGAGGTGGCTCGGCGGCGAGCAGCCTTTAAACAAGTTAAGGAGGTGTTATTCAAAAAGCACGTGAAGTTTGGTCTGCTCTTCCCGGCCCGTCATTGGGCTACGCATCAGGGCCAACACCACTACTTCTCCGAGCCCGAAGAAGCGATGGACTTTGCGAAGGATCAGGGGCTGGTCCCGAAAAAAGGACCCACGGATGCAAGCTAGGGTCTGAGAATTACCGTACTGTGCCTGAACTGCTGGTGACTGTTTACTGTTTTAAAGGTGCCATGTGGTGTATTTTTTGTGGGCAGTTTTTCCCTGGGGGGGGGGGGGGGGGGAGGGGAGGGTATGGTCTTTTTCCTGTTTTTGTTTCTTTTTTTTCCCGCTTTTTTTGTTCTTTCTGCTGTTTTTGTTGGGCTCTCTGTCTACCTTCTCTTCTGTCTACCTTTTGTTGGGCTCTCTGAGTGCGCTGGAGCCGGTATTGTAACAAAGGGGTGGCCGGTCAGCAATGGGGATTAAAGATGTTGGTTGGGGGCTTTTGTTTCATTTATGTCTATGGTTTTTATGTTTGTTTCGGTTGGGTGGTGTACGGGTACTGGGTGGTGTATGGGTACTGGGTGGTGTACGGGTACTGGGTGATGTACGGGTACTGGGTGATGTACAGGTACTGGGTGGTGTACGGGTACTGGGTGGTGTACGGGTACTGGGTGGTGTACGGGTACTGGGTGATGTACGGGTACTGGGTGGTGTACGGGTACTGGGTGGTGTACGGGTACTGGGTGGTGTACGGGTACTGGGTGGTGTACGGGTACTGGGTGATGTACGGGTACTGGGTGGTGTACGGGTACTGGGTGGTGTATGGGTACTGGGTGGTGTATGGGTACTGGGTGGTGTACGGGTACTGGGTGATGTACGGGTACTGGGTGGTATACGGGTACTGGGTGGTGTACGGGTACTGGGTGGTGTACGGGTACTGGGTGGTGTGCGGGTACTGGGTGGTGTACGGGTACTGGGTGATGTACGGGTACTGGGTTATTGCGGGGTTATTTTATTTATGCTCAGAAAGGGACAGGGGTTAACACTTTTCTGTGCACACAGCTGGAACTGTATTGTACCTGGAGCAGCCTCGCGGTGCTGTTTGATGTTTACATCTTGTTTGATCTTTCCCATCTTAGTGAGACTGCTCCAGTGGGTCGGAGTGGGGGATGGTGTGCTGGGGAGTGGGGAGATGAGGTCGGGGAAACAATGGGAGTGAGACAAGTGGGCGCCGGAGCGATGAGTCACCGGGCTAGCAGATTGGCTAGTCAAGGGAGTCAGGTGGAGGGGGGGAGAATACAGCCAATGGATGGCAGGGGTGGGGTTACCGGGGGATGTTGCTAGGAGGGGGGAGGGGGGGGTGCTATTCTGCTGACGTGTGGGGGATCTGAAGTAGGTAATGGAAAGGAGGTCGGGGGTGGAGGCGGCCAAGAGGCGAGCCAAGAATGGCGTGGCGTACGGATCGGGGGCGGGCCCGAGAAAGGTTATGGCTGACCGGGGTGGGGCGGGGGGAGGTGGGTTGTACCCCCCAACCAGGCTGATCACCTGGAATGTCAGGGGACTAAATGGGCCAGTTAAAAGGGCACGTGTGTTCGCGCATTTGCGGGCTCTGGAGGCGGACGTAATTATGTTGCAGGAGACACATCTGAAAGTGTCTGACCAGACTAGGCTAAGGAAGGGCTGGATTAGTCAGGTCTTCCACTCGGACTTGGACTCGAAGTCCAGAGGGGTGGCAATTATGATCAACAAGCGGGTTCAATTTGAGGCGGAGTGCATAGCCGCAGACAGGGGGGGCAAATACCTGATGGTAAGGGGCAGACTGGAGGGGAGAAGAGTGGTGCTGGTGAATATATATGCTCCGGACTGGGACGCCATTGACTTTATCAAAAGAGTGCTGGGGAAGATCCCGACCTAGACTCACGTAGGTTGATAATGGGCGGGGACTTTAATACGGTCCTTGACCCGGGGGTGGACCGGTCGTGTCCCAGAACGGGTAGACTCCCAGCAATGGCAAGGGAGCTGAAAGGGTTTATGGAGCAAATGGGGACAGTGGACCCCTGGAGAGCCAGACAGCCGACGGGAAGGGGCTACTCGTTTTACTCGCACGTCCATAAAGTATATTCTAGGATTGATTTCTTTATCTCGAGCAGGGACTGTGTAGGGGAGGTAAAGAATACGGAATATTCGGCAATCACTATCTCGGACCATGCCCCGCACTGGGTGGACCTGCAGGTTGGGGGGGGCGGGGGGGGGGGGGGGGGGGCGTGAATTACCAACGCCCGCAATGGAGGTTAGACGTAGGATTGTTGTCAGAGGAGGGGATATGTGAGAGACTTCGGAAGTGTATGCAAAACTACTTGCAGGTGAACGATACGGGGGAGGTTTCAGCAGCGACCCTGTGGGAGGCGTTGAAGGCAGTAGTGAGGGGGGAGCTGATCTCAATTCGGGCTCACAGGGTCAGGGCGGACAGAGCAGAAATGGACAGATTGGTTAGGGAAATTTGTCGGATAGACGAGGAGCATGCGGGGTCCCCGGGGGAGGACCTACTCTGGGAGAGACAGAGATTACAGGCGGAACTGGGGGTGCTATCCACGAGTAGGGCCGTAGAACAACTTAGGAAGGCGAGGGGAGTGGTGTATGAGCACGGGGAGAAGGCCAGCAGATTGCTAGCGCAGCAACTCAGGAAGAGGGAGGCGGCCAGGGAAATAAGTAGAGTGATGGATGGGGAGGGGTGCAGAGTGGAGGACCCAGCAGGACTGAATAAGGTATTCCGGGACTTCTATAGTAAGCTGTATACTTCAGAACCCCCTGAAGGGCCGGAGGAGATGAAAAGGTTCCTGGACGGGCTAACACTCCCAAAAGTAGGCGGGGGACTAGTGGACAGGCTGGGGGCCCCGATTAGAGTGGAGGAGGTATTGGGGGGGCCTAAAGGCCATGCAGTCAGGGAAAGCCCCGGGGCCGGATGGATACCCAGTAGAGTTTTATAAGAAGTTCTTGGAGTTAGTTGGACCGGTCTTGATGAGGGTTTTTAATGAGGCAAGGGACAGAGGGACCCTGCCGCCGCCGATGTCGCAAGCTACCATCTCGCTGATATTGAAGTGGGATAAAGATCCGGAGGCGTGCGGGTCCTACAGGCCAATCTCCCTGATCAATGTAGATGCCAAGCTCCTGGCAAAGGTCCTGGCAAAGGTCCTGACGATTAGAATTGAGGACTGTGTACCGGAGGTGGTTGGGGACGATCAGACAGGGTTTGTGAAAGGCAGGCAGCTGACAGCTAACTTGAGAAGATTGCTTAATATGATCATGATGCCCCCGACGGGCAAGGAGGTGGAGGTAGTGGTGGCAATGGATGCCGAGAAGGCCTTTGATCGGGTGGAGTGGGGCTATCTGTGGGAGGTGCTCGGACGGTTTGGGTTCAGGGAGTGTCTGGTTAATTGGGTCAGACTATTGTACCAGGCCCCAAAAGCTAGCGTCAGGACGAACAGGGTAATGTCAGATTATTTCAGACTACATCGCGGGACCAGACAGGGATGCCCACTCTCCCCGTTGCTGTTCGCGCTGGCCATAGAGCCGTTGGCGATTGCGTTGAGAGCTGCAAAGCGATGGAAGGGAATGACCAGGGGTGGGGTGGAACATAGGGTCTCTCTCTATGCGGACGACCTGCTCCTGTACGTGTCGGACCCACTGGCGGGGATGGAAAATATACTGGAAACACTGAGGAAGTTCGGCCGGTTTTCAGGGTACAAATTAAATATGGCCAAGAGTGAGATGTTTGGGGTGCCATTTAGGCTGGTTGAGGAAAGTTTCCGGTATTTGGGAATCCAGGTGGCACAAGACTGGGGCAGGCTGCACAAGTTAAATTTGACCAGGGTGGTGGAACAAATGAAGAGGGAGTTTCGGAGATGGGATGCACTCCCGCTGTCACTGGCGGGGAGGGTGCAGACTGTAAAGATGACAATCCTCCCTAGATTCCTGTTCATCTTTCAGTGCCTCCCGATCTTTATCCCACAGTCCTTCTTCAGAAGGATTGGCAAAATCATCATGAGCTTTGTCTGGGCGGGAAAATCCCCGCGGGTGAAGAAGGCGATGCTTGAGAGGAGCCGCAGCGAGGGAGGACTGGCATTGCCGAGTCTGATCAACCACTACTGGGCGGCTAACATAGCCATGATAAGGAAGTGGATGGTGGGTACGGGGTCTATCTGGGAGCGGGTGGAGAGGAGAGGGTAGAGTCTCGGATATTTACAAGGTGCTCATGAAGGGGGAAGAGTCCCAGACGGAGGAACTAAAACTCAAATGGGAGGAGGAGCTAGGCGGGGAAATGGAGGACGGGCTGTGGGCAGAAGCCCTGAGTAGGGTAAACTCAACCGCAACATGTGCCAGGCTCGGCCTGATTCGTTCACCGGGCCCACATGACGGTAACTTGGATGAAAAAATTCTTTGGGGTAGAGGACAAGTGCGCTAGGTGCGCGGGAGGACCAGCGAACCACGTTCACATGTTTTGGGCATGTCCTAAGATTAGGGAGTACTGGGAGGGATTTGCAGGGATCATGTCCCGGGTGCTAAAAACAAGGGTGGTGATGAGTCCAGGGGTGGCAATTTTCAGGGTTTCGGAAGACCCGGGAGTCCAGGGGGAGAAAGAGGCCGATGTTCTGGCCTTTGCTTCCCTAATAGCCCGGCGGTGAATACTGCTGGCATGGAGTGACTCAAAACCCCCGAAGACCGAGCTATGGCTTTCAGACATATCAAGTTTTCTGGATATGGAAAAAATTAAGTTCGCCTTGAGGGGATCTGTAGTGGAGTTCGCCTGAAGGTGGCAACCATTCATCGACGTCTTCGCGGGAGAGTGAGCATCAGCAGAAGGGGGAGGGGGGGAGATTAGAGTAGAGTAAGAGGGATAAATAGGCGGATAGCGTCTATGGGAGAGGAGAGGGCTTGTGCAGTATGGTTTGATTGAAGTATTGATTTTACATTGATGTTTGCATATTTTTGCTTTTTTTTGTTATCTGTAACTGTTTACAATGCCGAAAAATACCTCAATAAAATTGTTTGTTAAAAAAAAATGAAATTGGAAAAAATGAATTGGGTACTCTAAATTTATTTTGTTGCTCCAGAATTGAAGAACGTTTCTGGGAGAGAATGTTTTGTTTTAGAAATTTAGAAACCCAATTATTTTTTTCTCCAATGAAGGGGCAATTTAGCATGGCCAATCCACCTAACCTGCACACCTTTGGGTTGTGGGGGTGAAACCCACGCAGACATGGGGAGAATGTGCAAACTCCACACGGACAGTGACCCAGGGCTGGGATTCGAACCCGGGTCCTCAGCGCCACAGTCCCAGTGCTAACCACTGCGCCACAGCTGCCCTTCTGGGAGAGAATGTTAACATAAAACTCCTTCGTGATCGCTATGTGTCAGAGTTAAATTGCTTTAAAATGATATCCCATAGAGTGTGCTTTTGGAGCGAAATAGGTTTAGATTTGAAAAGTCTGCAACTCATCACTGACAGGCGGCTATGAGGAGCACGAGATTGCTCGGGAGCATTGACATGATTTCTTACTCCACTGGACTAAAAATGCATGTTGCCTAACTGCAAATCAGCTAAGGTTGCTAACTGAAAACAATCTTACCGTTTAATTAGTCAAAGTGCATGAATTCATAGCAACGAGTGGGCCATCAGAATTTCCAAAACTGCATCCAGTTAGACCACCGTGAACCCTAAACATTCGCAGTAGGGTAGCCTCCTTTCTGCACTCTAAGATTCTATGGACGCAATCCAATGGCCACGCTCTGCCTAAAAAGCAGCTCGCCACGGCGCAGCGTGACTGGTAAATCTGGAGATCCTGCTCCCGGGATCTAGTCGGCTCGCAACACCTCCCGAGATCCAACTCAATCGCGCGAAACGTAGTGGTGTGAATCCCACCCATTGTGACCAGGATCACTTTTTGGCTAATCTGCATATTAGAGTGAGAGAGCTAGTCTCACTCGAATGTGCACATTCCTGAGGTACCTGAGGCTTTGGGATTCACCCCCTTCGCCGCAGAGACCTCAGGTGAGGGCCGTTCGCACTGATTCCCACAATCGGGGACTAGATGGAACGGCACACGTGGGGGTCCGCTGAGGGGAATGGAGGCCCCCTTTGGACAGGATGGTGCCCTGGCATGGATGATGCCACCTGGGCTCTCTGGCAGTGCCACCCTGGCAGTGTTCCCCACTGAGATTTCTTGGCCCTTGCTATGGGACTTTGTTCCCATTTAATTGAATTGATCACTATTCTATTGGTGCGTTGCAGGGCTCAGAGCAGTGATCTTGGCCAGTTTAACAGTCACAATGAAGGCAGGGGGTGGCACAAACAATGGGTAATGTTAATACATGGGTGGTGTCAGCGTAGCAGCAGTATAGAGATTATACCAGGTGTGAGGAAATTTATTGGAAAATACTAGCCTATTTTAATTCGTGTCAGCTTTCATATGAAGAATAAATGAATGTTTTAAATACAGGCCATAACTTGTACTGTCAAGTGCACTTTTCCCTTTTCCTGAAGACATTACCACATGTTGAGGGGCTGCAGTCTCCTCCAAAACTCAAGTCAACCAAACTTAATTTGAGAGCCATGATGTGGAGATGCCGGCGTTGGACTGGGGTGAGCACAGTAAGAAGTCTTAACAACGCCAGGTTAAAGTCCAACAAGTTTGTTTCAAATCACTAGCTTTCGGAGCACTGCTTCCTCAGGTGAATCAATTAATTTCAGAGAATAGACAATAAACACAAATATTCAACTATTTCAGGCTTGGAGCTGAGCAAAATGCTTACGTTGAAGATACATTTAGATTTCCAGACAGAAGTTTCCAGGTACTGATTAGATGCCGAACTCCTAGTTGGATTTCTTCCTCCCTTGCTCAGGGCACTGAGGTCGACTGTAGCTGGCCAGCTAATTCAGCACAAACGAGTGAGCAAACTTGGGATCTTCCTGTTCTGTATAACTCAGTTCCACACATAATAATAATAATTTTTATTACTGTCACAAATAGGCTTATATTAATACTGCAATGAAGTTACTGTGAAAATCCCCTAATCGCCGCACTCTGGTGCCTGTTCGGGTACAAAGAACAAAGAACAAAGAAAAGTACAGCACAGGAACAGGCCCTTCGGCTCTCCAAGCCTGTGCCGACCATGCTGCCGTCTAAACTAAATTATTCTACACTTCCTGGGTCAATATCCCTCTATTCCCATCCTATTCATGTATTTGTCAAGATGCCCCTTAAACATCACTATCATCCCTGCTTCCACCACCTCCTCTGGCAGCGAGTTCCTGGCACCCACTACCCTCTGTGTATAAAACTTGCCTCGTGCATCTCCTCTAAACCTTGCCCCTCACACCTTAAACCTATGCCCACTAGTCATTGACCCCTCCACCCTGGGAAAAAGTCTCTGATTATCCACCCTGTCAATGCCCCTCATAATTTGTAGACAAACACTGAGGGAGAATTCAGAATGCCCAATTCACCTAACAAGCACGTCTTTCGGGACTTGTGGGAAGAAACCGGAGCACCCGGAGGAAACCCAGGCAGACACAGGGAGAACGTGCAGACTCTGCACAGACAGTGACCCAAGCCGGGAATCGATCCTGGATCCCTGGCACTGTTGAGCAACAGTGCTAACCATTGTGCTACCGTGCCACTCACTGATGGTCCATATATAGCAAAACAGCCGTCAGGGAATTAACGGGTTTATAGAAAGATTAAAAACCTCACCCAACCTCTCGAGCAACGTCCTGCTCTGTGTCCCAGCCTGGTCATGGGAAAGGAATGAGAGAGTTTTCTCTGAGGGCAGATTTCTCTCTGGCTGGCCTCACA
This sequence comes from Scyliorhinus canicula, assembly GCF_902713615.1. Classification (NCBI taxonomy): domain Eukaryota; kingdom Metazoa; phylum Chordata; class Chondrichthyes; order Carcharhiniformes; family Scyliorhinidae; genus Scyliorhinus; species Scyliorhinus canicula. The sequence goes on from NC_052146.1 coordinate 19,732,045, forward strand.
GCCGTTATGAAAGCAAGGGCATATGGGATACATTTCTGTTAGCACAATGGTGGGCAAGAACAAAAGAAACGAAAGAACTGACCACATGACTGGGGTCGACACAAGTAGCTTTTAAACCACAAACAGAGCAAACAATTAAACCCCGTGGCGTTAACATGGGAACAGTCCTTAAAAATGATTCGTTTAGCACCAGGAGAAAGTTTGTACTGTTTTCACCACACATTTTGTGCCAGGGTCATTGGGAGGCCGTGCTTTTGTTGACCAGAGGGCTGGTGCGTGCATTGTTGGTCCAGCTTGTCTGCCAGATAAAACCCAACGAGTGAGAAATAAAATGCCTGCAGATAGTTTCATAAATCACAGTGACACTGTCTTTTTTCACAAATGTGTACAAGTGACAGAGGCCATTTATCTCTGTGCCATCAACAGCAAAGCAGTGAGGAGGAATCAAGCCACAAATGAGCCAGTGGGCTAACACCCTGTAAAGGAGCATAAAAGAAAGCAGGGGACAGTTTTTCCTGCTGTGAGAAAGCAATTTTCTTCCGGCCTGACTGACCTCATCCGATTGGAAATTGAATGAGTTAATTTGTACGTTTATCAGAAGATTTGGGCACCGAATGAATTTCTTTCTTTATTGTGGATCTGTACAAAATTCATACATTACATGAGGCACATTACATTTTTTATTGAGATGCCTGGGTCAAGGTAAACATGCAACAACCTTAAGACACTGGCGATTTGTAGCATTGCTCCTTCAGAACCATGCTGCACGCTTTCATCCCAAGCGTCAGAGACTTCCATCGCTGCTGACCTGATATAGCCCAGTTTAATTGAAGACAACCCATGTCCAAGTCGGAAATGACTGGTACCTCTTCCTGACCTCGATTCCAATCGTATCCAGTTCTTGGGGACTTTATATCTGAGGCAGGTGACATGAGCAAAACAGTGCCCAACCGATGGAGGGCCAAGATATAATGCACAGGTTATTATTATTATGGAAATGAATAGGTGGGAAGTGAAGGTAAAGGAGGTTCCTCAGGATTCACCTGAGGAAGGAGCAGTGCTCCGAAAGCCAGTGATTCAAAACAAACCTGTTGGACTATAACCTGGTGTTGTTTGTTTTTTTTTATAAATTTAGTGTACCCAATCATTTTTCCAATTAAGGGGCAATTTAGAGTGGCCAATCCACCTAGCTTGCACCTTTTTGGGTTGTGGGGGCGAAACCCACGCAAACACGGGGAGAATGTGCAAACTCCACACGGACAGTGACCCAGAGCCGGGATCGAACCTGGGACCTCGGCGCCGTGAGGCAGCAGTGCTACTCACTATAACCTGGTGTTGTAAGAATTCTTACTGTGCCCACCCCAGTCCAACGCCGGCATCTCCACATCATGAATTTAAAGTTGGAACAGGTTGGAGAGGTGGGGGGTGAGTTCTTTTCCCCATTCTCAAGGTATAGAACATGGAACATAGAACATTACAGCGCAGTACGGGCCCTTCGGCCCTCGATGTTGCGCCGACCTGTGAAACCATCTGAAGCCTATCTGACCTTCACTATTCCATTTTCATCCATATGTCTATCCAGTGACCACTTAAATGCCCTTAAAGTTGGCGAGTCTACTACTGTTGCAGGCAGGGCGTTCCACACCCCTACTACTCTCTGAGTAAAGAAACTGCCTCTGACATCTGTCCTATATCTACCACCCCTCAATTTAAAGCTATGTCCCCTCGTGTTGGTCATCACCATCCGAGGAAAAAGACTCTCACTGTCCACCCTATCTAACCCTCTGACTATCTTATATGTCTCTATTAAGTCACCTCTCAGCCTTCTCCTCTCTAACGAAAACAACCTCAAGTCCCTGAGCCTTTCCTCGTAAGACCTTCCCTCCATACCAGGCAACATCCTAGTAAATCTCCTCTGAACCCTTTCCAAAGCTTCCACATCCTTCCTATAATGTGGTGACCAGAACTGCACGCAGTACTCCAGGAGCGGCTGCACCAGAGTTATGTACAGCTGCAGCATGACCTTGTGGTTCCGAAACTCAATCCCCCTACTGATAAAGGCTAGCACACCACATGCCTTCTTAACAGCCCTATTAACCTGGGTTGCAACTTTCAGGGATTTATGTACCTGGATGCCGAGATCTCTCTGTTCATCTACACTACCAAGAATCTTGCCGTTAGCCCAGTACTCTGCATTCCTGTTACTTCTTCCAAAGTGAACCACCTCACACTTTTCCGCATTAAACTCCATCTGCCACCTCTCAGCCCAGCTCTGCAACTTATCTATGTCCCTCTGTATCCTATAACATTCTTCAGCACTATCCACAACTCCACCGACCTTCGTGTCATCTGCAAATTTACTAACCCATCCTCTACACCCTCTTCCAGGTCATTTATAAAAATGACAAACAGCAGTGGCCCCAAAACAGATCCTTGCGGTACACCACTAGTAACTGAACTCCAGGATGAACATTTGCCATCAACCACCACCCTCTGTCTTCTTTCAGCTAGCCAATTACTGATCCAAACCACTAAATCACCTTCAATCCCATACTTCCTTATTTTCTGCAATAGCCTACCGTGGGGAACATAGAACATAGAACAGTACAGCACAGAACAGGCCCTTCGGCCCTCAATGTTGTGCCGAGCCATGATCACCCTACTCAAACCCACGTATCCACCCTATACCTGTAACAAAACAACCCCCCCCCCCTTAACCTTACTTTTATTAGGACACTACGGGAAATTTAGCATGGCCAATCCACCTAACCCGCACATCTTTGGACTGTGGGAGGAAACCGGAGCACCCGGAGGAAACCCACGCACACAGGGGGAGGACGTGCAGACTCCACACAGACAGTGACCCAGCCGGGAATCGAACCTGGGACCCTGGAGCTGTGAAGCATTTATGCTAACCACCATGCTACCCTGCTGAACCTTATCAAACGCCTTACTGAAATCCATATACACCACATCAACAGCTTTACCCTGTTTGGTCACCTTCTCAAAAAACTTAATAAGGTTTGTGAGGCATGACGTAAGACTGATGCACCTGCATCAGTGACCCGAGGAGTTCGACGGAAGGTGAGCATCCAGCAGAGGGCAGCAGAGCAGAGCTTCTGATTGGCTGTTCCGGGGAGATTTGCATACGTGCAGTGCGGTCAGCGTAAGTTGAAGGTGGTTTGTGAAGGGGCTGTTCTCAAGTGACAGTTTTACCCGAAACACTACTTACGTAGTGTCTCCCACCAATCCTCCTCCTCTAACCAAAAAAAAAGCTCTGTCCATTGGATTGCTAAACTAACAAGTTTTTTATTTTTTTATTTTTCAGTAGTTGGGAAGTTAGTTCAGTGGGAATGGAGGCTAGGGCAGTTGAACGTTCCTCCTGCAGAATGTGGGAGGAAAGGGTCACCTCTAGTGTCCCTTCTGACTACATCTGCGGGAAGTGCACCCAACTCCAGCTCCTCGAGAGCCGCATTAGGGACCTGGAGCTGGAGCTGGATGAACTTCGGATCATTCGGGAGGCGGAGGAGGTTATTGAGAGGAGTTATAGGGAGGTAGTCACACCTCAGGTAAAAGAAGAAAGTAGATGGGTTACCGTCAGGGGAGGGAGAGGGAACCGACAGGCAGTGCAGGGATCCCCTGTGGTCGTTCCCCTCTATAACAAGTATACCGTTTTGGATACTGTTGCGGGGGACGACTTACCAGGGGTAAGCAATAGGGCGCAGGTCTCTGGCACAGAGTCTGTCCCTGTTGCTCAGAAGGGAAGGGAGAAGAGGAACAGAGCACTTGTCATTGGGGACTCCATAGTTAGAGGTACAGACAGAAGGTTCTGTGGGAACGAAAGAGACTCACGGTTGGTGTGTTGCCTCCCAGGTGCCAGGGTTCGTGATGTCTCTGATCGTGTTTTTGGGATCCTTAAGGGGGAGAGGGAGCAGCCCCAAGTCGTGGTCCACATAGGTACCAACGACATAGGTAGGAAGAGAGATGGGGATTTGAGACAGAAATTCAGGGAGCTAGGGTGGAAGCTGAGAGCTAGAACAAACAGAGTTGTTATCTCTGGGTTGTTACCCGTGCCACGTGCTAGCGAAGTGAGAAATAAGGAGAGAGAGGAGTTGAACACGTGGCTACAGGGATGGTGCAGGAGGGAGGGTTTTGGTTTCCTGGATAATTGGGGCTCATTCTGGGGTAGGTGGGACCTCTACAAACAGGATGGTCTTCACCTGAACCAGAGGGGTACCAATATCCTGGGGGGGAGATTTGCTAGTGCTCTTCGGGGGGGTTTAAACTAATTCAGCAGGGGGATGGGAACCTAAATTGTAGTCCCAGTGTACAGGATGTTGAGAGTAGTGAGGTCAGGGATAGGGTTAAAAGTTCGAAAGAGGGCACCGGCAAGCAGGACGCTGGTTTGAAGTGTGTCTACTTCAACGCCAGGAGCATCCGGAATAAGGTGGGTGAGCTTGCAGCATGGGTTTGTACCTGGGATCTCGATGTTGTGGCGATTTCGGAGACATGGGTAGAGCAGGGACAGGAATGGTTGTTGCAGGTTCCAGGATTTAGATGTTTCTGTAAGAACAGAGAAGATGGTAAAAGAGGGGGGGGTGTGGCATTGTTAATCAAGGAAAGTATTACGGCGGTAGAAAGGACGCTTGAGGACTCGTCTACTGAGGCAGTATGGGCCGAGGTTAGGAACAGTAGAGGAGAGGTCACCCTGTTGGGAGTTGTCTATAGACCTCCGAATAGTCCCAGAGATGTAGAGGAAAGGATTGGAAAGATGATTCTTGACAGGAGCGAGAGTAACAGGGTAGTTGTTATGGGGGACTTTAACTTTCCAAATATTGACTGGAAATACTATAGTTCGAGTACTATAGATGGGTCAGTTTTTGTGCAGTGTGTGCAGGAAGGTTTTCTGACACAGTATGTAGACAGGCCAACAAGGGGCGAGGCCACATTGGATTTGGTACTGGGTAATGAACCCGGCCAGGTGTTAGATTTAGATGTAGGTGAGCACTTTGGTGATAGTGATCACAACTCGGTTATGTTTACTTTAGCAATGGGCAGGGATAGGTTTATACCGCAAGGCAAGAATTATAGCTGGGGGAAAGGCAATTATGATGCTATTCGGCAAGATTTAGGAGGTATAGGATGGGGAAGGAAACTGCAGGGGATGGGTACAATCAAAATGTGGAGCTTTTTCAAGGAACAGCTACTGCGTGTCCTTGATAAGTATGTACCTGTCAGGCAGGGAGGAAGTTGTCGAGCAAGGGAGCCGTGGTTTACTAAGGAAGTTGAAGCACTTGTCAAGAGGAAGAAGAAGGCTTATGTTAGGATGAGACATGAAGGCTCAGTTAGGGCACTTGAGAGTTACAAGTTAGCCAGGAAGGACCTAAAGGGAGAGTTAAGAAGAGCGAGGAGAGGACACGAAAAGTCGTTGGCGGATAGGATCAAGGAAAACCCTAAGGCTTTCTATAGGTATATCAGGAACAAAAGAATGACTCGAGTAAGATTAGGGCCAATCAAGGATAGTAGTGGAAAGTTGTGTGTGGAATCAGAGGAGATAGGGGAAGCATTAAATGGATATTTTTCGTCAGTGTTTACACTGGAGAAAGACAATGTTGTCGAGGAGAACACTCAGGTTCAGTCGACCAGGCTAGATGGAATTGAGGTTCAAAAGGAGGAGGTGTTAGCAATTTTAGAAAATGTCAAAATAGATAAGTCCCCTGGGCCAGATGGGATTTATCCTAGGATTCTCTGGGAAGCCAGGGAGGAGATTGCAGAGCCTTTGTCCTTGATCTTTATGTCGTCTTTGTTGACAGGAATAGTGCCGGAAGACTGGAGGATAGCAAATGTTGTCCCCTTGTTCAAGAAGGGGAGTAGAGACAACCCTGGTAATTATAGACCTGTGAGTCTTACTTCGGTTGTGGGTAAAATGTTGGAAAAGGTTATAAGAGATAGGGTTTATAATCATCTTGAGAAGAACAAGTTGATTAGCGATACTCAACACGGTTTTGTGAAGGGTAGGTCATGCCTCACAAACCTTATTGAGTTTTTTGAGAAGGTGACCAAACAGGTGGATGAGGGTAAAGCTGTTGATGTGGTGTATATGGATTTCAGTAAGGCGTTTGATAAGGTTCCCCACGGTAGGCTATTGCAGAAAATAAGGAAGTATGGAATTGAAGGTGATTTAGCGGTTTGGATCAGTAATTGGCTAGCTGAAAGAAGACAGAGGGTGGTGGTTGATGGCAAATGTTCATCCTGGAGTTCAGTTACAAGTGGTGTACCGCAAGGATCTGTTTTGGGGCCACTGCTGTTTGTCATTTTTATAAATGACCTGGAAGAGGGTGTAGAAGGATGGGTTAGTAAATTTGCAGATGACACGAAGGTCGGTGGAGTTGTGGATAGTGCTGAAGGATGTTATAGGATACAGAGGGACATAGATAAGCTGCAGAGCTGGGCTGAGAGGTGGCAGATGGAGTTTAATGCGGAAAAGTGTGAGGTGGTTCACTTTGGAAGGAGTAACAGGAATGCAGAGTACTGGGCTAATGGCAAGATTCTTGGTAGTGTAGATGAACAGAGAGATCTCGGCATCCAGGTACATAAATCCCTGAAAGTTGCCACCCAGGTTAATAGGGCTGTTAAGAAGGCATATGGTGTGCTAGCCTTTATAAGCAGGGGGATTGAGTTTCGGAACCACAAGGTCATGCTGCAGCTCTGGTACATAACTCTGGTGCGGCCACACCTGGAGTACTGCGTGCAGTTCTGGTCACCACATTATAGGAAGGATGTGGAAGCTTTGGAAAGGGTTCAGAGGAGATTTACTAGGATGTTGCCTGGTATGGAGGGAAGGTCTTACGAGGAAAGGCTCAGGGAATTGAGGTTGTTTTCGTTAGAGAGGAGAAGGCTGAGAGGTGACTTAATAGAGACATATAAGATAGTCAGAGGGTTAGATAGGGTGGACAGTGAGAGTCTTTTTCCTCGGATGGTGATGACCAACACGAGGGGACATAGCTTTAAATTGAGGGGTGAGAGATATAGGACAGATGTCAGAGGCAGTTTCTTTACTCAGAGAGTAGTAGGGGTGTGGAACGCCCTGCCTGCAATAGTAGTAGACTCGCCAACTTTAAGGGCATTTAAGTGGTCACTGGATAGACATATGGATGAAAATGGAATAGTGTAGGTCAGATAGGCTTCAGATGGTTTCACAGGTCGGCGCAACATCGAGGGCCGAAGGGCCCGTACTGCGCTGTAGTGTTCTATGTTCTATGTTCTATGTTCTATGACCTACCCTGTTTTTAACTTGGCTGCTTAATTCAGTTGGTTCGAGGGATTTCTGATGGAACTCTGTCTTTAGAAGAGTCTTGCTGCTTCTAAAAGCAAACAGCAAGTATGGTTGTCCAAAACCCATTTTCAAATCAGGAGGGTGGTTCGGTCGATTGTGCACCTTGTGTAGGGGTTTCACACCTGGAGAGATTGAGAGTCTTTGGGCTGGATTCTCTGTTTCAGCGGCTAAGTACCGCCGCCGCCGTGGAGACTGCGGCGTTTTACAAACCCTCCCCCATTCTGGAACCGGTGAGGGGCTAGCAGCGGCGCTGGGTAACGCTCCCGGCTCCTGCACTAAAAACGGCTGGAGAATGGCCGGGTCCATGGCCGCGCATGCGCACGGCGACGGCCTGCAGCGATCGCGCCGTAAAACATGGCGCCGGCCGTGCCTGGACCCGACCTGCCAGATAGTGCCCCCCCTGGATAACCCCTCACCACCCCGTGGCCACCCCGCACTAATTCCCCCCCACCCCTCGCAGAAGCCCCACCGGCCAGCAGCATGGCTCCTGCCCGACTGTGATGGCGCTGGACACAGTCAGCAGCTGCCACGCCGGGTTCATGACCGCTCAGATCACACATCAACCGCACGGTCAGGAACTCAGCTTATCGGGGGCAGAGCATCGGGGGAAGGCCTTCTGATGATGCCTCAACACCATTCCAACGGCGTGTACAAAGAACAAAGAACAAAGAAAATTACAGCACAGGAACAGGCCCTTCGGCCCTCCCAGCCTGCGCCGATCCAGATCCTTTATCTAAACGTGTCTCCTATTTTCCAAGGTCTACTTCCCTCTGTTCCCCGCCCGTTCATATATCTGTCTAGATGCATCTTAAATGATGCTATCGTGCCCGCCTCTACCACTACCTCTACCACCTCCGCTGGCAAAGCGTTCCAGGCACCCACCACCCTCTGTGTAAAAAACTTCCCACGCACATCTCCCTTAAACTTTCCCCCTCTCACCTTGACATTGTGACCCCTTGCAATTGACACCCCCAATCTTGGAAAAAGCTTGTTGCTATCCACCCTGTCCATACCTCTCATAATTTTGTAGACCTCAATCAGGTCCCCCCTCAACCTCTGTCTTTCCAACAAAAACAATCCTAATCTACTCAACCTTTCCTCATAGCTAGCACCCGCCATACCAGGCAACATCCTGGTGAACCTCCTCTGCACCCTCTCTAAAGCATCTACATCCTTCTGGTAATGTGGCGACCAGAACTGCACGCAGTATTCCAAATGTGGCCTAACCAAAGTCCTATACAACTGTAACATGACCTGCCGACTCTTGTACTCAATACCCCATCCGATGAAGGCAAGCATGCTGTATGCCTTCTTGACCACTCTATCAACCTGCGTTGCCACCTTCAGGGTACAATGGACCTGAACTCCCAGATCTCTCTGTACATCAATTTTCCCCAGGACTCTTCCATTGACCGAATAGACTGCTCTTGAATTAAATCTTCCAAAATGCATCACCTCGCATTTGCCTGGATTGAACTCCATCTGCCATTTCTCTGCCCAACTCTCCAATCTATCTATATTTTGCTGTATTCTCTGACAGTCCGCCTCGCTATCTACAACTCCACCAATCTTAGTATAATTTGCCAACTTGCTCATCAGACCACCTATACCTTCGTCCAGATTATTTATGTATATCACAAACAACAGTGGTCCAAGCACGGATCCTTGTGGAACACCACTAGTCACCTTTCTCCATTTTGAGACACTCCCTTCCACCACTACTCTGTCTCCTGTTGCCCAGCCAGTTCTTTATCCATCTAGCTAGTACACCCTGAACCCCATAACGACTTCACTTTTTCCATCAACCTACCAGGCGAAACTTTATCAAATGCTTTACTGAAGTCCATGTATATGACATCTACAGCCCTTCCCTCATCAATTAACTTTGTCACTTCCTCAAAGAATTCTATTAGGTTTGTAAGACATGACCTTCCCTGCACAAAACCATGCTGTCTATCACTGATAAGTCTATTTTCTTCCAAATGTGAATAGATCCTATCCCTCAGTATCTTCTCCAACAGTTTGCCTACCACTGACGTCAAGCTCACAGGTCTATAATTCCCTGGATTATCCCTGCTACCCTTCTTAAACAAAGGGACAACATTAGCAATTCGCCAGTCCTCCGGTACCTCACCCGTGCTCAAGGATGCTGCAAAAATATCTGTTAAGGCCCCAGCTATTTCGACCCTCGCTTCCCTCAGTAACCGGGGATAGATCCCATCCGGTCCTGGGGACCTGTCCATCTTAATGTCTTTTAGAATACCCAAAACTTCCCCCTTCCGTATGACGACTTGACCTAGAGTATTTAAACATCCATCCCTAGCCTCAACATCCGTCATGTCCCTCTCCTTGGTGAATACCGATGCAAAGTACTCATTAAGAATCTCACCCATTTCCTCTGACTCCACGCATAAATTCCCTCTTTTGTCTTTGAGTGGGCCAATCCTTTCTCTAGTTACCTTCTTGCTCCTTATATACGAATAAAAGGCTTTGGGATTTTCCTTAACCCTGTTAGCCAAAGATATTTCATGACCCCTTTTAGCCCTTTTTATTGTGCGTTTGAGATTCGTCCTACTTTCTCGATATTCCTCCAAAGTTTCATCAGTTTTAAGTCGCCGTGATCTTATGTATGCTTCCTTTTTCATCTTAGCTAGACTCACAATTCCACCCGTCATCCATGGTTCCCAAAACTTGCCATTTCTATCCCTCATTTTCACAGGGATATGTCTGTCCTGCACTCTAATCAACCTTTCCTTAAAAGACTCCCACATTTCAAATGTGGATTTACCCTTAAACAGCTGCTGCCAGTCCACATTCGCTGGTTCCTGCCGAATTTTGTTATACTCGGCCTTTCCCCAATTTAGCACTCTTCCTTTAGGACCACTCTCGTCTTTGTCCATGAGTATTCTAAAACTTACGGAATTGTGATCGCTATTCCCAAAGTAATCACCGACTGAAACCTCAACCACCTGGCCGGGATCATTCCCCAATACGAGGTCCAGTATGGCACATTCCCGAGTTGGACTATTTACATACTGCTCTAAAAAACTCTCCTGGATGCTCCTTACAAACTCTGCTCCATCTACACCTCCAACACTACACGAATCCCATTCAATGTTGGGGAAGTTAAAATCTCCCATCACAACCACCCTATTGCTCCTACATTTTTCTATAATCTGTCTGCATATTTGTACCTCTACTTCATGCTCGCTTTTGGGAGGCCTGTAGTAAAGTCCCAACAATGTTACTGCACCCTTCCTATTTCTTAGCTCTACCCATATTGCCTCAGTGCTCGAATCCTCCATAGTGCCCTCCTTAATCACAGCTGTGATATCATCTCTGACTAGTAATGCAACTCCTCCACCCCTTCTACCTCCCTCTCTATCCCTCCTGAAGCATCTATACCCTGGGATATTCAGTTGCCAGTCCTGCCCTTCCCTCAACCAAGTCTCAGTAATACCAATAAAATCATATTCCCAGGTACTAATCCAAGCCCTAAATTCATCTGCCTTACCTGCTACACTTCTCGCATTAAAACAAATGCACCTCAGACCACCTGTCCCTTTGCGATCATCATCTCTACCCTGTCTACTCTTCCCTTTAGTCACATTGAGTTTATTATCCAGTACCTTACTGGCTTTAGTTGCTGCCTCTTTACTGACCTCTAACTTCCTAATCTGGTTCCCATCCCCCGCCACATTAGTTTAAAACCTCCCCAACAGTGTTAGCAAAAGCACCCCCTAGGACATTGGTTCCAGTCCTGCCCAGGTGTAGACCATCCGGTTTGTAATGGTCCCACTGCCCCCAAAACCGGTTCTAATGTCCCAAAAATCTGAACCCCTCTCCCCTGCACCATCTCTCAAGCCACGTATTCATTCTGGCTATTCTTGAATTTCTACTCTGACTGTCTCGTGGCACTGGTAGCAATTCTGAGATTACTACCTTTGATGTCCTACTTTTTAACTTATCTCCTAACTCCCTAAATTCTGATTATAGGACCTCATCCCATTTTTTATCTATATCATTGGTGCCTATATGCACCATGACAACTGGCTGTTCACCCTCCCCCTTCAGTATGTCCTACAGCCGATCTGAGACATCCCTGACCCGTGCACCCGGGAGGCAACATACCATTCGGGAGTCTCGTTTCCGACCACAGAAACGCCTGTCTACTCCCCTTACAATTGAATCCCCTATGACTATAGCCCTGCCAGTCTTTTTCCCGCCCTTCTGTGCAGCAGAGCCAGCCACGATGCCATGAGCCTGGCTACTACTGCCTTCCCCTGGTGAGTCATCTCCCCCAACGGTATCCAAAACGGTATACCTGTTTTGGACGGAGATGACCGTAGGGGACACCTGCACTGCCTTCCTGCTCTTTCTCTGCCTTTTGGTCACCCATTCCCTGTCTCCCTCACCAATCCTAATCTGCGGTGTGACCAACTCACTGAACGTTCTATCCACAACCTCCTCAGCATCTCGGATGCTCCAAAGTGAGTCCATCTGCAGTTCCAGAGCCGTCATGCGGTCTAACAGGAGCTGCAGCTGGACACACTTCCCGCACATGAAGAAGTCAGGGGCATCGGCCGCGTCCCTGAATTCCCACATTGAGCACGAGGAGCATAACACGGGTCTGGGATCTCCTGCCATTTTTACCCTTTACCTTAACTGACTACAAATATAATATCAAATAATTAATAAGTGAAAGGAATAAAGATTTTACTTGCCAATCACAATACTCACCAACACACGAAGAGTTAAATTTCTCCCAGCTACAGCTAAATGGAGCACTTTCCTTACCAGCCAATCAGGTCACTGCTTTGCTGTGATGTCACTCTTAAGGTAAGTTTTTAAAGTTTTAAAGAGGTAAACTTACCTTCCCAACGACCCCTCGCCACTGCTCCCGCCAAGAATCTGTAGGCTGCTGCTCCTTATCACCAGTCGTTTTTTTTGATTAGAGGAGGAGGGCGGGTGGGAGACACTACACGTGTAGTGTCTCGGGTTTAGCCGCTGCCCAAATATATCAGTTCACTCACCTTCCCAGAGCGCAATTTGGCCGCTCCCACTCAGCTCCTCCCACCGCTCCTGCAAGGTAAGTTTTTAAAATAAGAAACTTACCTTTCCAACAGCCCCCTGGTTACTGCTCTCGCTGAAAAAAAAAAAAGCACAGTCCGCTGTGGCGTGTAACGCGATAACGCCATTTCGGAGGGGGCGGAGACTCCAAACCTGTCATAATATCCACTCATGTATATACTGAGATGCAGACAGGCAGTGATTGACACATAGGATGACCAATGAACACACAACACAGAACAACCAATCACCAGACAGGACACTGCCACTATAAAGCCCACAGGGCATTAAGACTCCCGCTCTTTTCGGGACATAGACACTGAGACAGTCAGAGTGCACAAGTCAGTGGACATTAGTGCCATGTGGTAGCTAGTAGGTCTGGCCGAGACAGTAAGAGGTCGTCAGTAGGATTTGTAGAGTGTCAACCCACAGCTGAACATCTACAGCAGTTCATAGTTAAATAAAACCGTGTTGGATCATCTCCGGTGTTAGACGTTTGTGTCTAGCATCCCTGCATCCAGTTGCAGTCAACGTCAAACCAACCTGCCGAACACATCAAAACCGGCACCGCCCCGATTTGAGCGTCGAAGGGAATGTCTGTCCGATCGCCGATGACGATATCGGCACCGGGTAATGGAGAATCCCTCCCTCTGTATCTGGAAGACCCACTCAGTATGAAACCATCCATTTGAATTTGTTTCAGGGACGGGCATTCAGTCAACATCGGTCTGGAACGGTTATTTTGTTCCTCCTTGAGACAGGGAGTGTTTCAATCCACAAGAGAGATCAGGTGACCCTCAGGCAGCCATCTTGTGTTGTCTTGCGTAATCAGTCTTTTAAAATGCAAAAATGAGTCTGCAGTTCGGAATATATTCAGAATATACTGACACCAGCAGAAGCACAATTTCACAGGCTCTGCTGCTGTATTGCAACCATGTGAGTCCAGACAATGAACAGTGACAAGCTATTTGACTGAGCTCAATCCAATCTTTACCTGATAACCTTTTGTGTACTTTAAGCAGAAATTCCTGGATAACAATCAGGAAAAGAGAAACAAAAAATACTTGCATTTATAGAGCACTTTTCACGACCACCAGATGTCTCAAAGCGCTTTATTTTGAAATGGACTCTGTCGTAATTCCGGAAACATGGCAGCTAATTTCCTCACAGCAAACTCCGGGTCGGAGAATCGTCGCCATTGGGGCCGGCGTGGCTGGCGTGGTGCCAGTCAGGGTATGCAGCAACTCTGCGACGCAGGCCGGAGCACCGATTCTCCGGCCCGGATGGGCCCAGCGGCCGTCATCAAAAAGCCGAGTCCCGCCGGCGCCGTTCTAACATCCTCTGAGCCGGCAGGACCTTGGCGTTGAAGGGTCCGGGGGCGGCCTGTGGGGGGGGGGGGGGGGGGGGGGGGGTAGTGGTGTTCGACCCGGAGGGGGCCTCCGTAGTGGCCTGGCCCGCGATCAGGGCCCACCAATCGGCGGGCCGGCCTCTCTGTCAGGGGGCCTCCTTTCCTCCACGCCGATTCCTGTAGCCCTGCGCCATTTGGCGTCGGGGCCAGCGCGGGGAAGAAGGCCACTGCGCATGCGCTTGTTGGCGACGGCCCAACTGTGCAGGCGCGGACCCTGCGGTGCTGGATTCAGGCCGGGATTGCCAGCTGGAGCAACGTATGCCCTCCAACGCCGTCCTAGCCTTCTGTGGGCCGCAGAATGGGATCCCGAAACATGCGCTAACACCGGAGTAAAACACTCCCGGGTGGGATTCTCCGACCCCACTCTGGGTCGGAGAATCGCCGGGGGTTAGCGTGAATCCCTCCCTGCCGTCCTCCAAATTCTCCGGGCCCCCAAAAATCAGCCCGGCGTGAATCGGGGCTGCCCAAATTCTCCGGCCTGCGATGGGCCGAAGTCCCGCCAGTCTTTTGCCGGTCCCGCTGGCGTAAATTAGAGTAGGTCCCTTACCGGCGGGGCCTGGCGGCGCGGGCGGGCTCCGGGGCTCTTGGAGGGAGGATCTGGCCCTAGGAGGTGCCCCCACGGTGGCCTGGCCCACGATCGGGGCCCACCGATCCGCGGGCAGGCCTGTGCCGTGGGGGCACTCTATCCTTCCACACTGAAAGCTGTACCGGTCCGCCATTCCTGGTGCGGAAGCAAAGCCCTCTGCGCATGCGTGGAGATGACGTGCCCGTGCATGCGCCAACTCGCGCCGGCCGGCGGAGGCCCTTCTGCGCCAGTTGGCATGGCGCCAAGCCCCTTTCCCACGGCCAGCGGGGCGCAAACCACTCCGGGCGGACCGACGCCGGACTTCAGCGTCGGCACTTAGCCTCCCGATGGGAGAATCTCGCCCCAGGCTTGTCCAATCCTTTGTGCATGGGAGAGCCACATTCAAAATTTTTCCCACAGAAGGGGCTGATGAGCAAATTTCAGAAAGATCAGCAGCGGGATTCTCCGAAATCGGTGCAATGACCCGATGACGGGGCCAAAAACGCGCAAAGCACTCCGGCCCCGGGCCGACCAGAAGTAGCGGAATCCTCCTCCACCCTGGAAGGGGCCAGTACCGGCATGACGCCAAGCGCGACGGCGTGACCCAGAACGGGGTCACATATGCGCGTGGCATTAATGACGCCGTGCAGCATCGCTCCACAATAGATGCCACCGGCGGAGAGACGGCAACGCTGGAATATGGCCGCCCATCGTTCAGCGCTGAAGTTCCAGGAGCCGGACATCGAGGCGCTCCTGGACGCAGTGGAGCACAGGAGGGAGGCCCTGTACCCCGGACACGGCCGCAGGGTCGCACCACACCTCAGCCGACACCTGTGGAGGGAGGTGGCACACCCACCCAGTACACAAACATACAGGACACACCCACCCAGGACACCCAAAGACGGGACGGACGGACAAGACACACCACCCTAGGGGACCCCGGATTTCGGGTCCGATGAGGACTTCGGCATAACCACTGTTATCTCCAACACCCTCCACCATCGCAGACACTCACCTCATTTGGGCACTTCAGCGATGAGGGTTCTGGGATACTCACTGGTGCGCACAACACAACCGGCCAGGTACAGCAGGTGGAGATAGGAGCAGCCGAGGGGCTGGACGGTCGGAGGGCAGCCCAGCCCAGCAACCAGCTGCCACCCAGACGGGTCCCGGCTTCCTGGAGTTGCCACACCCACCCAGAGACTCGGTGCAGTCACGGACCCAGGGACGATCGAAATGGGTGACGGCCGCTTGCAGCAGCTGCTGACGCAGGTGGAGTGGTCCACCCACGTGCAGGAGCTGGGAGTGGTGCCGGACATGCGAGCCACCCAGGCCGAAACCGCACGGGTGGCATCCGCGGTGGAGGCAATGGGTGCGACGGTGTCAGACATGGGGAGCAGTATGCAAGGCCTGGGGCTTTCCGTGCAGGCGGCATCCATGGCCCAGGACATGGCTGCCCTCTCACAGGAAGTAATGCCCCAGAGCCAACTGCAGATCGCAGAGGCGCTCAATGCCGTGGCCTGGTTCCAGCAGGCCATGACCCAGTCTCAGAAGGCCATGGCCCAGTCTCAGCAGGCAGTGGCCCAGTCTCAGCAGGCCATGACCCAGTCTCAGCAGGCCATGGCCCAGTCTCAGCAGGCCATGGCCCAGTCTCAGCAGGCAGTGGCTCAGTCTCAGCAGGCCATGACCCAGTCTCAGCAGGCCATGGCCCAGTCTCAGCAGGCCATGGCCCAGTCTCAGCAGGCAGTGGCTCAGTCTCAGCAGGCCATGACCCAGTCTCAGCAGGCAGTGGCCCAGTCTCAGCAGGCAGTGGCCCAGTCTCAGCAGGCAGTGGCCCAGTCTCAGAAGGCCATGGCCCAGTCTCAGCAGGCCGTGGCCCAGTCTCAGCAGGCAGTGGCCCAGTCTCAGCAGGCAATGGCCCAGTCCCAGCAGGCCATGGCCCAGTCCCAGCAGGCAGTGGCCCAGTCTCAGCAGGCCATCGCCCAGTCTCAGCAGGCCATGACCCAGTCTCAGCAGGCAGTGGCCCAGTCTCTGCAGGTAATGGCCCAGTCTCAGCAGGCCATGGCCCAGTCTCAGCAGGCAGTGGCCCAGTCTCAGCAGGCAGTGGCCCAGTCCCAGCAGGCCATGACCCAGTCTCAGCAGGCAGTGGCCCAGTCTCAGCAGGCCATGACCCAGTCTCAGCAGGCAGTGGCCCAGTCCCAGCAGGCCATGACCCAGTCTCAGCAGGCCATCGCCCAGTCTCAGCAGGCCATCGCTGGGGGCATCGGCGCCATTACCCAGGTGCTGGCCGGCGTCACACAGACACAGACAGGGATGGCCAACTCCCTGAGCTCCATGGCTGCAAACTTACAGATACTTGTTGATACCAGCACGGGCCTGTGTCGGGTGCTGGATCCGTTCACATCACCGTCCCATGGAGAGGCCAGAGGGCTATCAGGCACCACGAGGGAGGAGGAGGTGCTGGGGCCCGTTCCTGCAGGGGAGGTCCAGGAACACCGCAACACCTCGGACTCCCCTCTTCCCTCCCAGGTTCATCTGGTGGGCAACGACCAGGGCAGGCTGGCAGCGCACCATCCCACTCGCCCGAGGCACAGCCTGGCCCATCCAGGCTGGGCCGCCCCAGGAAACGGCCGCCAAAGGGATCCCGAGTCAAAGGGCAGGAATCACAGGAGTCCACCTCCATTTCTGCTGTACCATCTGGGGAAGCACCTGGACGGAGTCATAGGGCCCGTAAGGCCAAACAATTAGACACTGAGTAAGTTGGCACGGGTGCAGGGCACAGACTAGTTATAGGGGCTAGGGCATGTGTATGAACTGTTTATTATTAAAATCACTTTCACACCTACAGAAGCTCTGTGCGATGCGTGCGGGGGTGGGGTGGGAGGTGAGCGCCAGTGTGTGTGTGAGGGGTGATAGGACGTCGAGCTCAGGTAAGTGTGGGCCCCCCGGGTCACCCTCGCCATCTCTCCCCCGGGCAGACCACAGGACCGTGCGCTGCAGTTTCAAGGCCCGTGCAGGGTCAGTCCAGGAGGAGGGTGTTACTGTGGCCATGAGTCAGACATTGTCTAAGGATGTAGAGCCCGGAGCTCATCGCAGAGCGGGTTGGCAAGATCTTACGGTCTCTGCATTAAACAGGAAACCCTGTTGACAATGGCAGGACCAGAAGATCTCGCCATCGGCCACTGGCAAGCTGTGCTTCGCCACACCACAGAGAACGAGGAAAATCCCAGCCAGAGCTCATTTCTTTACGGCAGAGGTGAATAGATTCTTGATCAAGCAAGGGAGTGAAAGGCGATCGGGGGTAGGCAGGATGCAGATTCAAGGACACTATCAGATTAATCATCATCTTATTAAATGACAGAGCAGGCTCGAGGGGATGAATGGCCACTCCTGCTCCTAATTTATATGTTCAAATGTACATTCCATTCCTCTCTGCTGAAGATATTCTTGTGAAAGACAGGTCTACAGATATCAGCGACTCACAGCATCCTGCTCAGGAGCATTAAGCACGTTCCAACTGCTGGATCAGTTGAAGTCAGTGAATTTAGAACTTCCTGAGCATTGTCTGTGGTCTCTTTGGCTCTGTTGCTTCATATCTAGTGATGACGTGATCCAGAATTAATCTCTAATTTATCATCTCCCCTACTCATAAGACTTTGACAATTACTTACCTGCCCCTTCTGAACTATTCGCCCCAACTGTTGGTGAATTATTAATCAATGAGAGTGCAGAGTGTTGAAATGGCACTTTGTTTACACTTTGTTCACAGGCAAACAAAATCTTGAACAATTTACATTGATCGCATGAAAAGCTGACAAACGGAAAGTATCCGAAACCTCAAGGTAAGGCTTCAGCCGAACCTATCCGGTGTGGTTCGGGAGCTCAGGGACTGTGTCAGGACAGTAATTGCTGGAGTACGCCACTGTCATCAGTAAATTAGTATTCTTGTGTGATTACGAAGATGGCAAGCAGTCAGGAATCACTCATCTTAATTAGATTGCTAGTGACTTTCAGTTGTCTTTCCAGTCAATATTGCCTCTAATGCCATAAAAGATGCTGCTGTTTCAGACCAAAGGACCTTTCTTTATCTTGATTCTTTCTGACTCAGAACTGATGGGAATTACCATGATGGGGGTCCTCAGGGTACATCAGTGCACTGTGTAAACCTTAATGATGACAGGAAAATTATTCAGCTTGTTGCCTCATCCTGGACTGTGTGCGCCAATCAGGACCACAGTCTCAGATTAACTGGAACAGTTTGCTCTATACAAGTGTATCTGAAGACTATAATTAAATTGGTCAGATTAATTAAAAAGCAAACAAAACAATTCCTCAGCACTCCTCCGATGGCTCAGTTGGTAATTACTCTGACTGCTGAGTCATTCAAACCAGAAGGTCCTTGCCTGTGATGAGATATCGGTCTCTGCTGGAGGCGGGAATAGAGACACTACAGTTGGGTAAGAAGTATGGATCTTTAAGAAATTATTTTTTGTTAAAAGTGTGCAGAACAGCAATGCAATTAGCTGGCACAATATTCGTTCCCTCTCTCTCTCTGAAAAAAACCCCCCAATTCGTGAGTCAGAAACGAAGAGAAAATAAAAATAAAGGTCGCAAAGACTGCAGTCCCTCCATTGGAGTCACTGGACTCTACAAACATCTGGCGCCCTGCGTACCTCTTTATCGAGAAAATGGCCGCCAGTATGAGGTAAATGGAAAAGTGACGCCAACGTAATGGACAGGGAGAGAGGTGATTACCCTGGTTCGCTCGGGTCCGAGTCCTGTACTAATTGATCAGAAGGGTTTGAATGGGTGATTAACACAGGGTAAACAAAACAAACCTAGAAACAAAGTATGTTGACGAATACTCGGAGATAGGGGGAATCAGGTGGTAGTCCGCAGCATGGAAGATGGGACAGGGAAGGTGGAGGAAGACTGAAAGAAAAGTTCCCGAACACTTTGGCTAGAGAGCATGTGGTAAACCACTGTTACACCTGTATTAGGTGATGTAAGGTAGGACGTGTACTACAGGTTCGCCAGTAGTCCCTGCCTACTGGCTCCGCCCAGTAGGAGGAGTATAAATATGTGTGTCCTCATTCAGCGGCCATTTCGTCAGCTGCATCTCAGAGCTCTAAAGCCTCAGTTATACCCAACTCTAGTCTTTGTACAATTGATCATGCATCAGAGCACACTCTTTCGATCACAAGGTATTGAGATCAACAAACTTTGTGCCAACTGTCGATTGTGAACCATTCTCCATTGTCCCAGATTGTATACATTTTATGTCTATTGGCTAATACATCATCTAGCTGTTACTTAACAAACCTAATAAACTCCCTTAAAATTATTTATGAATACTTTATTAAAATATTTTAATGGAACGTGGGTGTATGTGGCTGGGCTAGCATTTATTACCCATCCCTAGTTCCACTTGCTGGGGAGGCATTTAAGAGTCATGACTGCCTATCTTAGATATCAGTGACTCCTGAATTCAAAAGCTGACAATGCTCTTTAGCTGTGGGAAGAGAAAATGAACCAAGTTTCTGGTCATCGGCCATGTGTGTGGACATTAGGTGAGGACCATTCTAATTGACTATGATACCCTCCATAGTTGAATACTGCAGAGATGATTGCCTGTAAAAGAAAGAACTTGTATTTGTATAGTACCTTTGACAGCTTTGGAGTGTTCAAAAATCCTTTGGAGCCACTGACGTACTTCTCGAGTGTCATCGCTGTTGTGCTCTGGGAAAATACAGGAATTAATTTGTAAACAGCACAGCCGGGCAAACAGCAGTTTGACAAATCCCAAATCATCTGTCAGGGCTCAAATGTCAATATGGATGAAATATTGGTAACCTTAGAATAGTCCCCAAGTCAAATTAAACAACACCTTTAGCAGAACTGAAGACACAATCAGGCACTGAGAGAATGGAATTTCTTTCCTATTAAATAGAATTACTTAACCTCCACAGCACAGAAATAGGTCATTGCGAATATACCAAATCGGAGCAGAAGTAGCCCATTCAGCCCCTCAAGCCTGTCTGCCATTTAATAAGATCCTGGGCGGGATTCTCTGACCCCCCCGCCGGGTCGGAGAATTGCCAGGGGCAGCGTGAATCCCGCCCCCGCCGGCTGCCGAATTTTCCGGTGCTGGGGGTTTTTTGGGGTTGGAATCGCGCCGTGCTGGTCGGCGGCCGTTGGCAGCGGCACCCCCGGGCAATTCTCCGGCCCCCGATGGGCCGAGTGGCCGCCTGTTTTTTGCCAGTCCCGCCGGCGTAAATTGGAGTAGGTCCTTACCGGCGGGACCTGGCGGAGCGGGCGGCCTCCGGGGTTTTCGGGGGGGGGGGGGCGCGAGAGGGTCAGGCCCCAGGAGATGCCCCCACAGTGGCCTGGCCCGCGATCGGGGCCCACCAATCCATGGGCGGGCCTGTGCCGTGGTAGCATTCTATTCCTCTGCATCGGCCGCTATGGTCCTCCACCATGGCCGATGTGGAGGCGAACCCTCCCGCACATGCGCTGGGATGACGCCAGCACAGGCTGGCGCTCCCGTGCATGTGCCAACTCGTGCCGGCTGGCGGAGGCCCTTCGGCACCGGTTGGCATGGCGCCAAGCTCCTTCCCCACCGGCCGGTGCGGCACAAACCACTCCGGGGCCGGCGTAGCCGCTGAAGGTGAGGAGGCTTCCGCACCTTTGGGGCAGCCCGATGCCGGATTGGTTCACGCCACTCCTTCCCGCCGGAGTTGCCCGCCCCGCTGATTACGGAAGAATCCCGCCCATGTGTGTTGTGTTCCACATTCCCCTTCTAATGCCGATCTTTGATTCTCTAGCCCAACAAGAATCCATCTACCTACGTCTTATAAATATTCCGTGTTCCCGCTTCCACCGGCTTCTCAGGCAGAGAGCTCCAAAGTTGCACAACTCTCTGAGAGAAAATAAACTTCTCCTCATCTCTGTTCTATAAGGGTGACTCCTAATTTTAAAACAGCCCCCCTGGATCAGGACCCACCCACAAGAGGAAATGTCCACTTTGTCTGTATCATTCCGGAACTTATATACTTCAATCAAGCCACCCCTCACTCTTCCAAACTCTCGTGGAAACAAGCCCAGTCTTTCCAACCTATCCTCATAAGTCACCCTGTTCATTCCAGGTATCAATCGCGTGAATCTCCTCTGAACCACCTGCAGCACATTTCCATCCTTAAATAAGGAGACCAAAACTGCACACAGTGGCCGGAATTCTATGATCGTTGCGATTCACTTTTCCCATCGACAGCACACCCCGGACCGTGGGTTTCCCGGCGGCATGGCGTGGTTACAAAGGAATGCCCACTGACAAGCAGCGGGTAGCTAGGATCCGGCTGCCAGCGAGAAACAGGAGTCTGGGGGCAGAGAATCCAGCCCAGTATTCGATCTCGCCCAATGTCTTGTAGAATTGAAGCTTAACATCAGTAATTTTACTTTCAGTTCCTTTCACAATAACGGATAGATTCCTATTTTCCTTTTCCATTACAAGCTGCAACTTCATACGAACCTTTTGTTACTGATGCCTGAGAACACCGAAATCCCTCTGTATCTCAGCTACATACTTTTCTGCCTATCTTTGTCTCGTCTGCAAATTTAGCTCCCATGTCTTCACTCCCTTCATCTAAGCCACTGAGGCCCCAGCACAGACTCCTGCAGGACCCCACTCATCACACCCTGCAAACCAAACAAAGGCCCATTTATACATACTCTCTGTCAGCCAGCCTATCTTCAATCCAGACTAATATGTTACCCCTCACAACATGAGCTTCTAATGTTTGCAATAACTTTTGATGTGGCATCTTATCAAATGCGTTCTGGAAATCCAAGTACAGGAGCCGGGATTCTCTCAGCCCGGGTGCAGACTGGAGAATCCCCGCGGAGAATCACGCCATGCCACCCTGGAGAATCGGCACCATTGGCGCCGGCGTGGTTGGCACGGTGCCGGTTGGGGGCCGCTCCACGGGGCCCCCCTGCCGGCGCCGTCCACACCTGATCTAAGCCGGCGGGACCTCGCCGTGGAAGGGTCAAGGGGCGGCCTATGGAGGGGGGGAGGGGGGTTCAACGCTGGGGGGTGGGGGGGGGGGACTCCGTGTGGCCTGGCCCGCAATTGGGGCCCACCGATCGGTGGCCCGGCCTCTCTGGCTGGCGGCCTCCTTTCCTTTCCGGCCCCTGTGGTCTTGCGCCATGTTGCATCGGGGCCGGCGTGTTGAAGGAGGCCACTGCGCACGTGCGGATCCCGCAGCGCCCACTTCGCGCCGGGATCAGCAGCTGGAGTGGCGTTAACCACTCCAGTGCCATGCTTGGCCCCCTGCAGGGGCCAGAAATAGTCGTCGGGTCGGCCCGTTCACACCGTCGTAAAACGCGACGGCGTTTACGATGGCGTGGACCCTCTGCCGTGGGGTTAGAGAATCCCTCCCAGGACGTCTACAAGTTCTCCTCTATCCACAGCACATGTTACAGCTTCAAAAAACTCTTGTAGATTGGTTAAACACGATTTCCACTTTAACTTTCCAGAGCCTAACAACTTTGGAGAAAGTAAATTGCACATAATTTACTATCTCATTACCACGTCTTTTAAGCCCTTAGGATGAGTTCCATCAAGTACCAGAGACTTGTCAGCCCGCAGCTCCATCAGTTTGCTCAGTAATACTACTAATTCTTCCCCCCCTCCACCTCCCAATTTACAGCTTTATTGGGATGTGTCTTGTATCCTCCATTATGAACACTGGAGCAAAATATCTGGTTCATTTCAACCACCATTTCCTTGTTATCTACAATTAACTCCCCATCCTCACTCTCCAGAGGACCAACACTCACTTTACTTCCTCTTTTCAAGTTTAATTCATCCAAACCAGTCCGTGCCCACTTCATGCTCCATTTGAGGCTCCTCTTCTCCTTCCTCTAATTCCATCTCCCTCAAATGCTTATCCAACTTCCCTTGCAACTCATGTCAAGTTCCACTGATTTGGGAATTAAGTTTCTCCTAAATTGATTTATCGCAGTCTATCTCAGGTTGATGGTGTCGACGTTTACTGTTTGCCACCAGCGGAAATATCCTCTCTGTGTCTATTCCATCAAAACCTTCCAGAGTTTTAACAAACTCCATTAGGCTTGCTGCAAAGACCTTTTTGCGGTTTGCATCTGTGCACAAACAGACAAAGAGAAAAATAGGGCAGCACGGTAGCATTGTGGATAACACAAATGCTTCACAGCTCCAGGGTCCCAGGTTCGATTCCGGCTTGGGTCACTGTCCGTGCGGAGTCTGCACATCCTCCCCGTGTGTGCGTGGGTTTCCTCCGGGTGCTCCGGTTTCCTCCCACAGTCCAAAGATGTGCAGGTTAGGTGGATTGGCCATGATAAATTGCCCTTAGTGTCCAAAATTTCCCTTAGTGTTGGGTGGGGTTACTGGGTTATGTGGATAGGGTGGAGGTGTTGACCTTGGGTAGGGTGCTCTTTCCAAGAGCCAGTGCAGACTCGATGGGCTGAATGGCCTCCTTCTGTACTGTAAATTCTATGAGGAAAGAGTAATTGGAAGTGAAAATTAAGTAAAATAACTTTTTTAACTTTTCAAGAAAAGAGTAAGGGAGGGGGGATTTACCACGCACCCTTACAGCGTGTTTCTCCGCGGCAGGGGGAGGCCTGCCATTGGCTAGCGGCAGGGTGTTCTGGTCACGCTGCTGTCAATTGGGTTTCCCGTTGAATCCATCCTTTGCTGCTGGTGAGAACCGGAAAATCCCCCCCTAATGTTGACAGGAAAAATATAGACATTTTGGATGCGAAACGTTTCCGAGATCCAACTGGACCATCACAGTACACGAGCAGAAGATCAGTTAAATCGCGTATTAAACGTGAGACGGATACATCTTAAAACCCTGTCATGCTCCCGACCATACATTTGTAAATCTCATGCCAAAACGCCAAATGCTAGAAATACAATTTCTACATATTTTTAGACAACTGGCATTGTCCAGGAAATGGCTGTGGTGAAGTAATAATAACAATACTGAAGTGTCACATTCAAAGGAGATACATCTTGCAAGTTGACTCAATGTCCCACATGAGAGCACCAGAGAAATTCCATCAGCAATGCCTCCTCTGCGTCCTCCAGATCCAATGGGAGGATCATCAAACAAACGCTAGTGTCCTTCTGAAAACAGTTCCACAGCATTCAAGTCAAACCCCCCCCCAGCAAGGAACATTAAACTACCCTCACCACAACCAGTATGAGACCTCTGGCTCTTTGTTCCATGATGCGGGCCGACCACTAATCTCATGCCCCATCCCTGCCATGGCACCCCCCCCCCCCCCCCCACCCACCCACCACACCCCCACCTAACAGGCCCTGCCCATGCACACCCGGCCTCGGACATGTGCCCAGGGTGGGGCCCACCCGTGGGTGATTGAAGGTTGGCCGCTGCATCTGTGGTGCTGACTCCCTCAGTGTCCAGGCATCAAGGTGTGATTGGGATGCCGTGTAATGAGTCCCACATGCTACATGGCTCGCCCACGGGGATCCACTTGGGATATGTGAAGTGCACACTGAACCATGATTGCCAATTCCCTATTCGCAATAGCCTTCAGCTGCACGGCCAGAGGCCTCGGCAGTCAGTGGGAGTTATGGGTTGTCGATGGGGCAGACAGGCAGGGACTAGGGTTGCCGCAGGAATGGGAACACATGGTCCAGGAGTTGACATGGCGGACTTGCGGACATCTCTCCCCAGCAAAACGCCCCCCCCCCCCCCCCCCAGCCCTGAGACCCCAGACTCTCATGTTGGCCTACACCCACAACCGGGGCTGCACCTCCCGGGTGACCCCCCCCCACCCGAGGACTCGGCGTCAAGCCCAGTCTCTCCTGGCTCACTACCTGTGAGCCAAGATGGCTGCTCACCTGCTCAGTTCCCCACAGCAGCCCATCCGCCAGGTTCACATTTTAAAAGGAATATTAATTGGCACCAACTGGGGAGGCAGCTGAATCACGGGAGACGGCTGAATCACTGGGGACGGCTGAATCACGGGAGATGGCTGAATCACGGGAGACGGCTGAATCACGGGAGATGGCTGAATCGCTGGAGACGGCTGAATCGCTGGAGACGGCTGAATCACGGGAGACGGCTGAATCACTGGAGACGGCTGAATCACGGGAGATGGCTGAATCACGGGAGACGGCTGAATCACGGGAGACGGCTGAATCACAGGAGACGGCTGAAACACGGGAGATGGCTGAATCACTGGAGACGGCTGAATCACTGGAGACGGCTGAATCACGGGAGGCGGCTGAAACACGGGAGATGGCTGAATCACTGGAGACGGCTGAATCACTGGAGACGGCTGAATCACTGAAGATGGCTGAATCACTGGAGACGGCTGAATCACTGGAGACGGCTGAATCACTGAAGATGGCTGAATCACTGGAGACGGCTGAATCGCTGGAGACGGCTGAATCACTGGAGACGGCTGAATCACGGGAGATGGCTGAATCACTGGAGACGGCTGAATCACGGGAGATGGCTGAATCACTGGAGACGGCTGAATCACTGGAGACGGCTGAATCACGGGAGGCCGTCAGGTGCCTCCCGTTAATTTTTTGGAAATAGGGATTAAGTGGTGATAATTGATTTCTCACCACGCTACAGTGGGGTCCGGATTTTGTCTACGGGAGCGGGCCGGTTACATCACAAACAGTTTGGCGCCAGGCGCAGGTTCTCGTTTTCGGTCTCTCCCGATACTCACCGGCCTCATTGCGCTCGAGCGGGAGCCCCTGATCTCGCCTTCAGGCAATGAAGTGAAATGAAATGAAATGAAATGAAAATTGCTTATTGTCACGAGTAGGCTTCAATGAAGTTACTGTGAAAAGCCCCTAGTCGCCACATTCCGGCGCCTGTCCGGGGAGGCTGGTACGGGAATTGAACCGTGCTGCTGGCCTGCTTGGTCTGCTTTAAAAGCCAGCGATTTAGCTCAGTGAGCTAAACCAGCCCCAGTATGAAATTTGATTTTCAAAGGGTTGCTCGGAGCTCCAGTCTGTATTTGCATTGCTGATATTTTAACAATGAAATGCAGCTCGATTTTACTCCTGTCCCTGGGCCTGGGTTCACTAGACCCATGCTGGGGTATGATTTCACCGACTGGAAATATTAAAACACTTCTTCACATTTGGATAAGTAGTGTAACATACCCCACTCTGCTCACATGATCCAAGCAGGTGACGGCAACAACCTCTCCCGATCTGCTGCTGAAAAACGAAGTCGGGTGAGGATTAAGCTTAATCACACTCCTCTTCCAATGATGTACTAACTTTCCAACGTTCACTGTATACGGTTCACACAATAAGCGTGGCCAGTTAGACAAGATGCAGGAGGCAGTCGGCGCCGGTGAAATCATACCCCAGCATGGGTCTAGTGAACCCAGGCCCAGGGACAGGAGTAAAATCGAGCTGCATTTCATTGTTAAAATATCAGCAATGCAAATACAGACTGGAGCTCCGAGCAGCCCTTTGAAAATCAAGCCTTTTATCTTGCAGCGGACCAGGTTGTTTGCCTGAACCCAACTAATTTGATGAAAGAGGTATCTTTGTCTTCCAGCAGAGGTTTTATTCTCCGAGGAGATGTGTCTGTGACCTTCCAGTGTTCTCACAGCACAGCAATCTGAAGGAGTGAATGGTACGGACCAGACTGACATTGAGACGCTTGTCTCAAAAGCGAGAAAGCAATGCTTCAATCGGATTCAGTCTGTGCTCATGCTATGCCATTGTCCAATAACGGTCAAGTAACACATATTCCCCCCATCGCCAGATCTTCCCCCCCCCCCCCCCATGTGGGAGGGAAACACAGAATCTACAGTGAATGTTCCCTCAACTACTCTTTTTTTTAAACCACCCTTTCCCCCACCTCCCCAGTCTTGTCCCTTTGTTCCCTCCCCTTCCGAAGCCAGTGACTCCCGGTGATGGATGCCAGCTCCAGAATGCCATTCAAGCGGCCATTCTTCGTGCTGTTGCAGCATCACATTACAATTCTCACCCAACATCCCGACAGGCGAACTTTCCAGTCAGGGTCACTGCATGGAGATGAGGGGCAGGAGGCCTGACAGATTATTGTTCGCTTCCTATTGTCAAGGGGAGTGTTAGCTCTGGAACTGAAGTGGCCTCGTGGAATTCAGTAGACGCAATTGGAGAATCTGTTTCTGCGCGTGTTCAGCAATGGGAACTATAAACATCTCTCAGAGAATAAACACGCATCCATTTCTAAATGTTAACATTTTAAAGACAGCAGCCAGGCACACTTCAGAAAGCTCAAAGTTTCAACCCACGTGTCCAGAGGCAACCAGAAAATTAATCTCTCCACTTTGATTGAACGCTCAGAAACATGGGCCATTCTGCTCAATTACCACATAGGATTGGAGAATATCAGAATCAGTCAGGAGTTTCTTTGTATCGCTGCTGATTTATCTTCAAGTTCAGATGAACTGATGGTTTCTGAGGGTTGCAGTTCCGAATGTATCTGTTTAACGTTTCTCTTCAAAGACGCTGGGCAGGATTCTCCAGCTGCTGACACCGAAATCGCGAAACGTGATTGGGCTGAGAATAGGCTCTGAATCCAAAATCACGGCGGGTGTCGATTTGACGCCAAATCGCAATTCTCCGTCCATCACCTTGACAGCGGCGCCATTGCAGTTTGGAACACACGTATAGTAAACACCACTGGCATGTCATTAGAGGGCCTGACCCAGTATGCTCCGGGGCCTCCGCGATTCTCCACCTCCGATAGGCCGAGTTGTGTCAACGCGGTTCACTTGTGCTTTTAAAAATCCTGAAACTGGCGTCGTGGCTGATGAGGGAGAGAGAGGGGGTAGGACAGAGACACAGAGAGGTGCGACCATGGGCTTCCGGGTGGAGAGAGGGGGAACGGGGGTACAGGCTGAGTGGACGGGATGATCCCACCATGGGACTGGGGCGGTGCCCAGGCACGGACTGCCATTGCTGCGGCCTGCGGCCATCTTGCTACGCACCTGCTGAACACCCACCTTGGCCCCTGGTTCTGCAGAGTGACACCGGCCGCATAGGTGCCCCCCCCCCCCCCACAAACCCTCCGACAAACCCACCCCCACCCGGCCTTCACCTGCGGGCATCAGGGAGCCCACCCAGGGCAGCGGCTACAGAAGCTCCTACGGAGACTCCCGGCAGAGGCCACAGAGTGGAGTGTACCGCTGGCAAGGGCAGTGCCAGCCGATGGTACCCTTGGCATCAGGAATGGACACCAGGCCAGCCAGAGTTCCCATGGTGCCAGCCCAGGGATACAGGGGTGGGACATGCGGGGGCAGGGTTCACAGTGCCCACCGGGGGCCCCATGTAGTCCGTTGGACCTGGTTGGGCACGGGGGTATGCACCATGGTAACATGTCAGCTTTTCACCACCTGCAGACACTGGATATTGGAATTCAACCAGCAATGGTGGCCATCCTGCTCATCACTGCAGCCTGGGGGGATGCCCTATGGCTGTACGAGCTGGAGCTGCTCGAAGAGGAGGAAGCTGCAGCAGTGGAGTGTGCCGCAGCGGGGCGTGCAGCAGCGGAGCGTGCAGCAGCGGGGTGTGCAGCAGTGGAGCATGCAGCAGCGACGCGTGCAGCAGCGGAGCGTGCAGCAGCGGGGCGTGCAGCAGCGGAGCGTGCAGCAGCGGAGGGTGCAGCAGCGGAGCATGCAGCAGTGGAACGTGCAGCAGTGGAGCGTGCAGCAGCGAGGCGTGCAGCAGCGGAGCATGCAGCAGCGGGGCGTGCAGCAGCGGAGCATGCAGCAGTGGAGCGTGCAGCAGCGAGGCATGCAGCAGCGGGGTGTGCAGCAGCGGGGCGTGCAGCAGTGGAGTGTGCAGCAGTGGAGTGTGCAGCAGTGGAGCGTGCAGCAGTGGAGCGTGCAGCAGTGGAGCGTGCAGCAGCGGAGCGTGCAGCAGCGGGGCGTGCAGCAGTGGAGCGTGCAGCAGCGAGGCATGCAGCAGCGGGGTGTGCAGCAGTGGAGTGTGCCGCAGCGGAGCGTGCAGCAGTGGAGCATGCAGCAGCGAGGCATGCAGCAGCGGGGTGAGCAGCAGTGGAGTGTGCCGCAG
Source organism: Scyliorhinus canicula (assembly GCF_902713615.1). NCBI lineage: Eukaryota > Metazoa > Chordata > Chondrichthyes > Carcharhiniformes > Scyliorhinidae > Scyliorhinus > Scyliorhinus canicula. Next base: position 19,761,530 of record NC_052146.1, read on the forward strand.
CGGGGCGTGCAGCAGTGGAGTGTGCAGCAGCGGGGTGTGCAGCAGCGGAGCATGCAGCAGTGGAGCGTGCAACAGTGGAGCGTGCAGCAGCGAGGCGTGCAGCAGCGGAGTGTGCAGCAGCGGGGTGTGCAGCAGCGGAGCATGCAGCAGTGGGGCGTGTAGCAGCGGAGCGTGCAGCAGCGGGGTGTGCAGCAGCGGAGCATGCAGCAGTGGAGCGGCAGCAGCGGGGCGTGCAGCAGCGGAGCATGCAGCAGTGGGGTGTGCAGCAGCGGGGTGTGCAGCAGTGGAGCGTGCAGCAGCGAGATGTGCAGCAGCGGAGCGTGCAGCAGCGGAGCATGCAGCAGCGACGCGTGCAGCAGCGGAGCGTGCAGCAGCGGGGCGTGCAGCAGCGGGGCGTGCAGCAGCGACGCGTGCAGCAGCGGAGCGTGCAGCAGCGGAGGGTGCAGCAGTGGAGCGTGCAGCAGCGAGGCGTGCAGCAGCGGAGCATGCAGCAGCGGGGCGTGCAGCAGCGGAGCATGCAGCAGTGGAGCATGCAGCAGCGAGGCATGCAGCAGCGGGGTGTGCAGCAGCGGGGCGTGCAGCAGTGGAGTGTGCAGCAGTGGAGTGTGCAGCAGTGGAGCGTGCAGCAGTGGAGCGTGCAGCAGCAGAGCGTGCAGCAGCGGGGCGTGCAGCAGTGGAGCGTGCAGCAGCGAGGCATGCAGCAGCGGGGTGTGCAGCAGTGGAGTGTGCCGCAGCAGGGCGTGCAGCAGTGGCGCATGCAGCAGCGAGGCATGCAGCAGCGGGGTGAGCAGCAGTGGAGTGTGCCGCAGCGGGGCGTGCAGCAGTGGAGTGTGCCGCAGTGGAACGTGCAGCAGTGGAGCGTGCAGCAGTGGAGCGTGCAGCAGTGGAGTGTGCAGCAGTGGGGTGTGCAGCAGTGGGGCATGCAGCAGTGGAGCGTGCAGCAGCAGAGCGTGCAGCAGTGGAGCGTGCAGCAGTGGAGCATGCAGCAGTGGAGCATGCAGCAGTGGAGCGTGCAGCAGCGGAGTTTGCAGCAGCGGGGCATGCAGCAGTGGAGCGTGCAGCAGCGGAGCATGCAGCAGTGGAGCATGCAGCAGTGGAGCGTGCAGCAGCGGAGCGTGCACCAGTGGAGCATGCAGCAGCAGAGCATGCAGCAGCGGAGCATGCAGCAGAGCAGCATGCAGCAGTGGAGCATGCAGCAGCAGAGCATGCATTAGCGGAGTGTGCCGCAGAGGGACAGGAGGCAGCCACCCAGGATGGAGAGTTGGCCGCCCAACAGGCTGAGGAAGAGGATGGGGCCTTGTGTATACCGTCATTCAAAGACCTGCCAGACCAGGCCTGCCGTCAAAGACTCTGGCTGGGCAGAGAGACAGTGCAACATATCTGCCAGATCATGGGACACCTGGCACCATGGGGAAATGGGGGAGCTCACCCGCTCCTAGTTGCCCTGAAACTTTACATCACGGGGTCCTTCCAGACATCGAGTGGGGACCTGTCCAGGATCTCACAGAGCTCAGAGCACAGGTGTATCCTTGCTGTAATGGAGGCCCGACATGCCAGGTAGCTGAATACATCAATTTCAATGTGGACCGAGCCCACCAGGATGCCTGGGCAGCGGGGTTCACCGCTATCGACGGGATGCCCCGGGTCCAAGGGGGTAATCACTGAGTCGCATGTCCCGCTACGAGCTCCTTCACATGACAGGCCGCTCTACACCAACCGAAAGGGGTTTCACTTGATGAATGTACAGCTGATACGTGACTATGAGCTGCACATCATGCAGGTCTGCGCACAATACCCGGGCAGTGTACATAACACCTTCATCCTGGCATACTCAGTGTTCCTGGTATGTTCGTGAAGCCCCCCCTGCCCCCCCCGGCTGGGAGGGTTGGCTCCTGGGCGGCGGACTATCCACTGTGGTCGTGCCTGATGACATCTATCCGGAGGCCACAGTCCGACGCTGAGACCCGCTGGCTGGTTTAGCTCACTCGGCTAAATCGCTGGCTTTTAAAGCAGACCAAGGCAGGCCAGCAGCACGGTTCGATTCCCGTACCAGCCTCCCCGGACAGGCGCGGAATGTGGTGACTAGGGGCTTTTCACAGTAACTTCATTGAAGCCTACTTGTGACAATAAGTGATTTTCATTTTTCATTTCATTACATCAACGGCCATACAGCAACCAGGAATGTGATCGAGCGATGCTTCGGCCTCCTGAAGATGCGCTACAGGGTGCCTGGACCACCCTGGAGGGGCCCTCCAGTATGACGCTGAGAGGGTCGTCCACACCGTGCCGGTCTGCTGCGTCCTCCACTACATTGTGCAGCAGAGGGGCAGTGTGCTGGAGGAGGATGGAGGATGACGACAACACGCTCTGCGATGAGCTCTGGCGCTCCACATCGTTTGACAACGTCTGACTCCTACCCTCGGCAGCACTTTCCACCGTCCACCTGGGTGATCCCTGCAAGCGAGCTGGCCATTCCATCACACGGTGCCATTGAATCTCCGGGGTGGCGGTGGTGGGGACGGCCGGGGTAGGGGGTAGAGAGAGTTGGGGAGCCCGGGCCACCCACAATGTCCGCCCATTCCCCCCACTCTGGCCAGCCCTGCCTAGCCTGCCCAGCCCACCCCTCACAGCTATTTGACAGAGCACCAAGACAGGTTGTGCCAGTGTGAACAGGTGTTTAATGTGACAACGTATATACAGATTTGTGCCCTAGCCCCTGTAACTAAACTGTGTACTGCACCCGTGCCAACATAACAGATGTCTAACTTTCTGGCCTGACAGATCCTAACGCTATGTTTAGATGGTTCCCCTAGACGGTCAGGAGAGGAGGCCGCCAGCCGTTATTCCCGCCCTGCGACTTGGGCCCCCATGGCGGCCGTCCCCTGGGATGACCAGGCCTGGATGCGCTCGGCTGCTGCTTGGGCGCTCCAGATGACGTTGTGCCGCTTTGTTTTGCCCGCTGCCCACCAGATGTACCCAGGGACAGAAGGAGGGTGTCCTAGGTGCTGTGTCTGGCACCTCCCTGTTGGAGTCACCGGCACAGGCCCCTTCACCTCCTCCTCCATCGGGGTGTCTGATGGCCCCCGGGCTACTCCATTGGATTAGGGTGCGAGCAGCGTCAGCCCCTGAGGCATTACCAGTCCTGGAGGCCCGCTCTGGTCTCGATCAGGGTCTGCACGCTCGCGACCCATTGACTGTGCCACCACCCTCTGAGTCTGTGTCACATCACCAGACTGCACCATCTCCCTCTGGGCCACTCTCCGTGTGTCTGGGCCACCTTCCTCTGGGACTAGGCCACTTCCCTCTGGGTCTGAGCCACCCAGCTGTGTCTGCGGCACGCTGGCCTGCGCCGGGGCAATGCCGCTGACATTCCCAGCCACGGCCCACGCTGAGAAGCACCGCTGCAATGTCCAGGTGGCTCTAGCACATGGCTGCCTGTGAGAGGTCAGTCCTACCCTGGGCCTTGGCCACAGACTGCACAGAATGCCCCAGGCCGAAACCGTCGCCCCCAATGCCTTCACCGCGGACACCACCCATGCGGTGTCGGCCTGGGTGGCACGCATGACCGACACCACACCCTGCTCCTGCACACGGACAGACTCCTCCACCTGCGCCTGGGTGGGGTGGGGTGAGGGGTTGCGGGTTTAGGGGGTTGTGGGGGTGAGCAGGGTGGGGAGAGGGATGGGGGCTACACATGTGTCATGGGGATCTGCAACGAAGCAGGGTCTCACTTCATCGCCCGCAACCGAAGTCCGTCTCGGCGGTCCGACGCATGCAGCCCAGGGGTTGGATGAATGGTGGCCTCAGTGGCACCCGGCTATGGCGGCTGGCATGGGTGTTGGCATGTGCGGCAGGGTGGGGGTACGGCCATCCCACCGGGTTGGGGGGGGGGCAGATTACAGGTATGTGGGTGGGGGGGGGGGGGGGTTAGTGCCAGGGGTACGGAGCAGCCAATTCACCCTGAAGTCGTGGAGTTTCTTCCTGCACTGCATGCCAGTCCGGGCGATGTTGCCCATGGCACTGACCACCTCTGCCACCTGCGCCCAGACACGGTGAACGGTGGAGCCTGCCGGCCATCCTCCCGGGCCAGGGTACAGGGTACAGGGTTAGGGTTAGGGTCCATGAGGGTGTCCAGCTCAGTGTCCCTGAACCATGGTGCTGCTCTCCTTGCAGCCATCTTGTTGGCTGGGACGGTGTGTGTGGGGGGATGGACTGTTTAAGTGAGGCTGTGGCATGTGAGCGTCATCTGCGCCAATCATGGACCCGGCGAATCCGGCACAATTTTGCACGGAATTGATTGCGTCATGCATGGTAAAGGTGCCGGCCCATTTAAAGTTGCTGAATCAGTGCAGCTGTGACGCTGTTTGTTCTGTCGTAAAACGCCACGGCGTCCACTCATGCTGTCGGCACTTTGTCTGAAATTCGGAGAATCCCGCCCTTAGTCTCAGAGATGGAGAATCCTCGGGGCAGCACGGTGGCACAGTGGTTAGCACTGCTGCCTCACGCCGTCGTGGTCCCAGGTTCGATCCCGGCTCTGGGTCACTGTCCGTGTGGAGTTTGCACATTCTCCCCGTGTCTGCGTGGGTTTCACCCCCACAACCCAAAGATGTGCAGAGGAGGTGGATTGGCCATGCTAAATTGCCCCTTAATTAGGAAAAAAAATAATTGGATACTCTAAAAAAAATTTTAAAAGGAAATGGAGAGTCCAGCCCCTTGTGTATAACAAACGACCGAAGTGTAGATTTTAAATGTAGCCTAGTTTCTGCAATTTTTCTAAGTGAAGAAAGTCACACCCTGGTGTGAATGCATTAATTAGTTTTGTTTGAGGATTCCTGGTCACTGCACTTGCAGAATTGCTAGCAGGGCTTGAAGTAAAATCCAAGGTGGGATTGAAGTGAAGATGTGTTCTACTTTATTTTAAAAATTGTACCATAGTTCCTTGAGTGAGGATTTACTTTTGCACCCCGATGATGGACAGCCGGTTTGCTTGTGTGGGAATTGAAGTGCCCAATCAGATTTGAAAACTGTTTTCAGGTTACACTGGGAAGGTTCCTGTATTATCACACAGTAATCGGGAGAGAATTTCACCATCCATTTTCCAGCCAGCAGCCCAGGGTTGCAATTAGCAAAAGTTTAATAGATTGTAAACTTCAGACTATAGTCCAGTCTACACAAGAGCATAGAATGAAGCTCCGCTCCATCTATTAACTTCATTTATATGTGTTTCAATGTTTCCCTTAAGATAACTGCAATGTATATTAACTTTCATAAGTTAATAAGGAAATAAGAAAATGAGAAAATACCCGACTTAATGGTCAAAATATAAGCCAGAAATTGATGCTGACAAAGTAGTGTTCTTCAACTTTTATTCTTAAACACTGAGAATACCTGCAATTTAATTAAGGTCAGCCCATACCCCAACGCAATTTCAATATAACTCCGCATCTTTATTTTTCGTAGAATTATTACATTGTAATAAAGAGACCGTCCATCCCATCGAGGCTGAACCACATCTTTCGGAGAGCAATCCAGTCAGTTCCCTCTCTAGCTCTTTCCCCACATTCTTTTCTCCTTGTAGTATTTATCCAATTTCCTTTGAAGGTTGCTGTTGAATCTGTTCCCACCACCCAACAGGCAGTGTATTCCAAATCCTAACCGCCTGTTGTGTAAAAAGGTTTTTCCTCATTTCGGGCTGTTTTTAAGCTGTCAGCTTCTGCTAATTTTCAAGGTTGGCAGGTCTGCAGAATTGTGGCAGTCATTTTGTGCAGTGTGCGCCTGCTGCTTCTGAGCCCAGGGTCTGGGGTGATGTGCAATTGATGGCGGGGGGGGGGGGGGGGGGGGGGGGGGGGGTCGATGAACTTTGGAGTGAAAAATGAGCAGGGAATGAAAGCGGCAAAGAAAATAATTAAATGAAGAGGGAAATACAAACACGGACACACAACACGGAGAAGAGAGAAAACACAAGCATTCAGAAATGAGTTAGGACGATAATTCATTTGACTGAAGGGGTGGGATTCTCCCGTAATTGGCGGGATGGTCCGATGCCAGCACCAAGAATGGCGCAAACCAGTCTGGCGCCTGGCCAACCGAAAGTTGAGGTATCCTCTGCAATTCCGGGGGCTAGGCTGGTGCCGGAGGGGTTTGCGCCACGCCAACCGGCGCCGAAGGGCTGGCGCAAGTTGGCGCATGCACAGAACCGCCGGCGCGGAAGGAAGGCGTGGCCCCACGGTACAGGCCCACCGCAAATTGGTGGGCCCCAATTGCGGGCCAGGCCACGTGGGGCCCCCCCCGAGGCCAGATCCCCCCAAGGACTTCAGTAGCTGGCGCACAAGCCAGGTCCCGCCGTGATGGACCATGTCCGTTTCACGCCGACGGGGCTGGCCAGGAAACGCCAGCCGCTCGGCCCATTGGGGCCTGGAGAATTGCCGGGGAGGCCGCTGCCAATGGCCCCCGACCGGCGTGACGTAAACCACGCCCCCACCCGAAAACCGGCGACGGAGAATGCGGCAGCCGGCGTTAGAGCGATGGGCCAGGATTCACGCCCCCCCCCCCCGGGATTCTCCCTCCCGGCTGTGGGGTGGGTGGGGGGGGGGGGGGGGGGGGGGGGGGGTCGGAGAATCCCGCCCCTGATTCTCACACCAAAATGGAAGGCAAGACTTCCATTCCCTCAGGTCTGTGTGGGATTTAAATTTATGTCTGAGAGATGAAAGACTGTGTGTTAACCTATTGTGGCACTTAGTCAGCTGAAACTACAAGGGTAATCTCAACCCTTCCAGGTTGGATGAGGGTGGATTGGCGTTCTGGAGGTGACAGGGTTAAATGTAGGAAATCCAACCCCCAATTTGAGATTGCGACCCCTCTCAAAACAAACATTCGCCGCAGTTTGAGGGAGCGCCGTCTCCAACAGGTGACAATGGGGGTCAGGCGTTGAATGCTTTTCACGAGCCTACCTGGCCGGCACACAGACACCATGGTCAGCTGCTTCTGACTTTGAGTATAGACGACTCAAAATCAAAAGGCTTCTTGACGCAAAAATATTGTTGTAAAATGACAGGAACAGAATGAAGGATCTGATGTCTGTAGCAGCTGAATTATGCTTTTGTCTACCCTGCTTCTTAAAGAGACATTGTGCTCAGAAATTGGACGTGCTGAGCCGATTGTACAGACACACGGGTGATTGAGCAGCCAATATGGCAGTGAATGTGTAGCTGGCCATTTGTGCCGGCAGCACAGTGCTGACGATATTTGGGGTCTTCCAGGGTGCAAACCAGAGATAATGAAAAGGCTCTTTACAATATTTAAATAAGGGCCTTACGCTTATTGTCGGTCCCCTCTTGTGAAATTGGCCTGGCCCACTTCCTAATTTTCGACATGATAGATCCATTCAGCGAACCGTGCTGCAGACGGGCAGCACCGACCCAACAGCAGTATTATTGAAATAGTTCAGCCAACTGCGTGTTTTCCGGCCTATCGTTTTGCATTCTACAACTAATTTCAGCGAATTCACTTTTTTGCCGAAAACAGTTTTATTAAAATCATTGCTGGTCTGGAAGGTCTGTTTTCAGCACTGGAGGAGTAACTAAGAGGAGAAAGTGGAGGAAGATGTGTGTAGGAAACCTTACCCACAGTGGGTTTGCAGGGAGCACATTTCAGGTCTCAGCTTGACTGAGGAGCATCCCATTACTCCTGCCAAGCAATGTCATCTGCTGCCAGTGGCTGAGAAGGTCACCTTGGCCCTAACGTTCTATACAACAGGATCCTTCCAGGGTGCAGTAGGTGACATCAGTGACACTTATCCAGGGGCTGGTTTAGCACACTGGGCTAAATCGCTGGCTTTTAAAGCAGACCAAGGCAGGCCAGCAGCACGGTTCAATTCCCGTACCAGCCTTCCCGAGCAGGCGCCGGAATGTGGCGACTAGGGGCTTTTCACAGTAACTTCATTGAAGTCTACTCGTGACACTAAGCGATTTTTATTTTTCATTTTCAGTTTGCTGTGTGCTGCTACATTCAGGAGGCCAGCGCGGTGTTCTACGCCAATCAGAATATGCTCATCACTTCTCCAATGAACACAGCAAAAGAGGATGAAAGGGCCCAAGAGCCAGCCTAAATTACAGCTTATCTAAAGGATTGCCCCTGGCGTCAACATTCTTCATTTCAAATCATTTGCTTGAAAAGAAGTTAGAAAATACATTTTGCACATAATCTAACCTTTTTTGTGCAATTGAGTTCCGGTGCTGGTTTAGTAATCCATTCACAGATGGAGTCGTGTTCTGTATTAAATTATTTCCTTTGGTTATTTCTGCCATGAGCAACAGAACCATGATAGACTTTTTATATCAAAACTCTCAGCACGTTTTGCATAGGCATTTATCATAGAATAGAATTTACAGTGCAGAAGGAGGCCATTCGGCCCATCGAGTCTGCACCAGCTCTTGGAAAGAGCACCCTATCCAAGGTCAACACCGCCACCCTATCCCCATAACCCAGTAACCCCACCCAACACTAAGGGCAATTTTGGACACTAAGGGCAATTTATCATGGCCAATCCACCTAACCTGCACATCTTTGGACTGTGGGAGGAAACCGGAGCATCCGGAGGAAACCCACGCACACACTGGGAGGATGTGCAGACTCCGCACAGACAGTGACCCAAGCCGGAATCGAACCTGGGGCCCTGGAGCTGTGATGCAATTGTGCTATCCACAACGCTGCCGTGCTGGCTTGTTTGATGGCCAGCATGGGGACAGTCGGGTTGATGTTTCAGGTGTTCATCTCAGTTCTATCTTGGGCGATGTGCGCCTATGCCACTAGCCATTGTTATTCAAATTTTGGACTGCACAGATTTATATGTTGCCAGCATTTTGCTGTTTTTGTTTCAGAACCGAAAAGCTATTATGGTCAGCAGATTGTGGTGCACACCGCAGGTCAGGGAAGAGGATCTGGAACATGCCTTTGATGCCAAGTAGTTTCTGGTATATCAAATGACATCTCTGCAGCCCACTGCGTGTCAGTTTCAGATCATTTTACATTTATTAGTTCAGTCAGAGAGATTACAGAAAACAAACCAGTTGCAACATTTATCCCTCCTCTTGCTTTACATTGGGAGTGTGACACCGATCACCCAACACATAGTTAACTGTTTAGCACGGAACCAACTTCAAGCAAAATCTATGGGTGCTGCCAAAGAAAGCGGCTGTAGCTTTCAAATTATTGAGTTCCGTCCTGTTTTGTCTCAAGCAGGATTTATTTTCTCTGCATCTTCTTCCATCCCTGTTTGACATGTCCGTCATAATCTATTAAAGCAGAGGCATCAGAACTATTGGAAAAGCTGACACATAATCAATCGTCGGGATTCAACTTTCGAGGCCAGGGAGTCTGCGATTCCAAGCATTTTATCGAATTTGCAATCCTGTTCATCGGTTTTTATGGATAAGAAATTTGATTTTTCTTTCTCTTGAAGTCAGTTAGTACTCTTACAATACATGTGAAATGTTTGACATATCTGACCTCTGAGATTTTAAAAGAGTTTTCTTTAAAAACAATGGTTTTTCTGATTAAATTCACCCCGCGCGATATGTTTAGCCTGTTCTTTCTTGTATCCGGTATTATGTTTGACCAAGGCACAGGTATGAAATCTTCGTTAGCGTGTATGGTATGTTTCCCGTTGTGATGGCCAGCAGTTATGAGATGGAAACTGAGCATTGCGGGACATAAGGGCAACTCCTTTGCCAAAGAAAGAGGCTCCTACATTTAAAATGTTTGTATTGTTGGGGGAGGTGGCAAATCAATGAGGCATTCTATCCAATAACCCCACTGAAAATCCCTGATGCAATGCAATATTGAGAAAGAATTGAGTTGGGCTAAGCTTTGATGAAGAACAGCCTTAGGCTAACACATGAAGTGTGCCACAGGATATTAATAGGGGTGAAACTGATCTTTGACAGCACACAAATTGAGCATTAACAAATTGCCATCCCATTTTACGCCCTGCCCAATTTTCATTTCGATTAATTAAAATTAGATTTTGAGGCAATTAAAATTAGGCACGGTGTAAAACAGGGCGTAATTTATTGTTCCTATTTTGCACCCCCACCGGAGACCAAATTCACCCTCTTTGCGCCTTCATGAGAAAAGTGAGACAAAATATGAAATTGAAATGGAAAATAAAAGAGACAACCTCAGTGAGCTTGTCAAACATCTAACACTGGCCACACTAAAGTGAGGTATGGAATCGGAAAGAAAAAGTGTGAAAACTCGACATTTTCCCCTCCCGCCAACTGTGCCGTGCCAATCAGACAGGTGGCAGCACGAAATGGGGTGCCAGGTCCATTATGTCAGATTGCCTTCCACTTTAGATGGTAACAAGGCAAGTGGATAACAGGGATCCTGTAGATGTAGAATATCTGAACTTCCAGAAGGCATTTCATAAGGTGCTGCACAAAAGGTGAGATCACATGGGGTTCGGGTTCATTTATTATCTTGGATAGAAGACTGACAGAAGGCAGAGTCGGGATAAACGGGTATTTTTCTGGTTGGCCAACTGTGACTAGTGGGGGTGCCACAGGGTTCGATCCTCAGGCCCAACTATTTACAATCTATATTAATGACCTGGATGCAGGGATAGAAGGTACAATAGCCAAATTTGCAGGTGACACTAAAATAGGTGGGATAGCAAGTTGCAATGAGAAAATAAGTAGCTGGATTCTCCATCGGCGGGATCCTCCGTTTCCCCGGCAGCACACTCACGCCCACGGATTTCCCAACGGCGAGGGGGTGCCCACAATGGGAAACCCCATTGGCCGGCTGCCAAGACGGAGAATCTCACCCAAAACATTGACAAATGGATATAAATAGGTAAGTGGGTCAAAATTTGGCTGATGGCGTTTCACATGGATAAGTGTGAGGTTATCCATTTTGGTCAGAAAAATGGAAAGGCAACTTATTGACTAAATGGAGATAAACTCCAGAGCGATTTGATGCAGAGGGATCCCTACCATCTGCCATCCAATGGGACAGATTGGCTCCAATGCCAGGCATAAATTGCAGAAAACTAGCATGCAGGTTCAGCAGGTAATAAAGAGGGCAAATGGAATTTTAGCCTTTATAGCGAAAGGAATAGAGTATAAAAGTAGGAAGTGTTGCTGCTTCAAGGCATTGGTGAGATCGCACCTGGAGTGCTGTGCACAGTTTTGGTCCCCTTATTTGAGGTGGGATGTAATAAAGAAATTCCACATGGTTGCCATTTCACCATCATCCACAAGCCGTTACTCAGTCTTTTAAAGATGGACAAGATGATTCCACCCATTGCTTCCGCTTGGATCCAGTGGTGGGTCCTTTTGTTGGTCGCCTACATGTACTCTTTTGAACATTGGCTGGGCACTCAGATTGTACACACTAATGCACTGAGCTGGTTTCCTTTGCTGAATAGCCCTCCAGCCACAGCCCCCAGCCCCCCCCCCCCCCCTCCCAGAGCGGACAAAGTTGTCACCATTCTGAACTTTATGGATTAAATGCTGGTCACTGCGATCAGGATCTGTGAGTGGACACAAACCGGCCCAGTTCTCTCAAATGTTCGGCATCCCGTGTTGTATGGTGGTCAGCATTAACAGCTTCCGGGCGAATTGAGGGCTTTTTCATCAAAGACGTCCGAGTTTAGTGTGGAGGATGGTGTCCTGCTATGGGGTGCGTGCATCGTCATTCCGGAAAAAGGCCAGGGTTTAATCTTGAAAGACCTCCACAACCGACACCCCGCAGTGCCAAAAACAAAAATGTTAGCACGCTGCTACGTTTGGTAGTTGGGCCTGGATGCAGACATTGAACGAATGACAAAACAATGCAGCGTCTGTCAGGAACACCAAAAGCTCCCACTGGCTGTGCCCCTCCATCTTTGGGAATGGCCTTGGCAGCCATGGGTATGTTTGCGAGCCAGCCCATTTCAGGATCAATGTTCCTCCTATCGATCAATGCCCATTCCAAATGGCTGGAGGTCCACAAGATGGTGGTGATAACCACCACAACAACAATTGAGAAGCTGCATTTGTCCTTCAGCACACAAGGCCTTCCTGAAGTGCTATTTACAGACAATGGCACGCCCTTCACAAGTGAGCAGTTCTTTGATTTTCTGAAGGTCAATGGAATACGTCACATTCGTACTGCTCTGTACCACCCGGCTTCGAATGGGTTGGCGGAGCGGGCGGTCCAGATGTCCAAACCTGGGTTACGAAAACAGTCTTTGGGGTCAGTGGACTCGTTCTTATTTTGCTCCCACATCATCCCACACGCCGTGACTGGGGTGACCCCAGCTGAACTGCTGGTGGGCCGGAGACTTCGGACCCCCCTGATATTGACGGGAATGTTCACCGCAACCAGGACCTGAGGGGCGTTGCCCTGTTCGACATCAACCGCCCAGGCTGTTTGTAGCTGGTGACGCAGTGTGTCCCCGAACATTTGCAGACAGCGTCCTGTGGGTCTCTGGGCCCAGGATCCGCCAGACAGGGCTGGTTTCCTATCAAGTGCAGACCCAGGGCCGAGTAATGTGAAAACACCTGGATCACATTTGGTCCAGACAACCGACTCTTCATAAAATTCCTCGTGCACGAAATACTCTTGTCAAGCCGAAACCAATGCTCGAACAGACCAGAGCAGAGCTCCAAGGGGGTCTAGACGTCCACTTGAGAGAAGTAGTTGATACAGATTCAGATATGGAAACACAGGTGTTGGTGGTCTGCGATGGGGAATGAATGGAACAGCAGCCTCAGGCAGAGCCTCTGACACAACATTCCAGTTAGAAACGGTATTCACCTTCCAGATACACACCGCCCGATCCAGCGCAGTGTGTGCATGACACACGGTCAGAGTCAAAGCGGGTCCAGCAGCTTCCTTCTCCGTAGCTGGACTTTGGGGGATGGGATGTCATACCCAGCACGGCCTTATGGGGTGACAATAATTAAACTCCCCATAAACCTCGCCGAATACGAGCTCCCCCATTAAGGGGTCGGGAAACCTTAAACTATGTTCAATTATCTCTTGTATAAAGTCGTTCTGTTTTGGTGCCGATGGGAGAGACCAGGCTGGGATCTTTCATGTATTTTAAATAATAGTTTATCATAATAAAACTTTGTTTCATTTAAACTACACGGAGTGGACTCCTTTCAGGTCTATAAAAGATGCTCCGGTGCATGTCAGACGACATGCGCGCCATCAATTACCCCCTGGACCTGGCGCATCCCAGCAATGGCGGAGAATCCTGCAGCCAGGGCAACGTGATGGGCCTGGTCCAGCTCAAAGTTGATCAATTCTGATGCCCAGGCAGTAGCTGTATTCGCCCCATTTGTTGGTCGCTACAATATTTAAAGGTGACTTGAAGGCCTCACACCCACCTCTCCCCCCACCAGCCCAGGGGTAACTCCCGACCTGAAACATTTCAGCCCCCATCCCGTCCAAGCCCAACACCCCTGAGGGGGTTCCCCTAACTCCCCCCCCCCGAGCACTGGGGCAGGAGTTGTAGTGCCCTTGAGCTGCATGCTGGAAAATGGAAAGGGCCACTCACCTCCTCAGATGCTCTCAGCAGCCATTACGCCAGCTTCATGTTTTTAAAGAGGAGTACTAGACGATGCACATGTGATTTCTCACTGGGGAGCCGAGTTAGCAAACTGATTCACACAAATCTCGACTTTGGCCTTTCCCACGACTTAACCGGCGCCCCCAGATCTGTGCCGGACAAAATGCGGTGGTGAAATCACACCTTCTCTCTCAAAGGGTCGTGAATCTGTGGAATTAAATAACCCAGAGTGTGGTGGATGCAGGGACATTGAGTAAATTTAAGGAGAGTTGTAATTAGTAATGGGTTGAAGGGTTATGGAGAACGGGCAGGAAAGCGTATTAAGGTTGAGATGAGATCAGCCATCATCGTATTGAATGGCAGAACAGGCTCGAGGGGCTGAAGTGCCTCATCCTGCTCCTAATTCTTATTTTCTTTAGTTGCTGCCCCATTTTCTGCTGGGATTTCCAGGAACTCTCAGAGGAGAATTAAATGCTTGCTTTGAGCAACAGGCTATTTCCCAGTGTTCTAGGGTGCTGGAAATTAAATGTAAAGCAAATGCATACAAAATATATCACTAGGATAGGTAGAGAGCAGAAAGCAAATGGAAGGTCATGGGGTCGGGGCACAATGATGTTAAAATAAATAGACTTCAGGCCATCTTTTCATGGTTTCACTTTTTGTTCCTGCTGGAACTAAGGTTCTGATTGGTTTATTTTTTTGTCCTCAGCACCTGTATGGGCACCAATGGATTTCCAAATGAGAATCATCTGACCTGAGTTACTTGAACAAATAGGATGACCAAGGATGGGTCATTAGGCAAGTCAGATAGCACAAAAAGAGCCTTATGATCACTTGTTGGTACCCACCCTTCCAAATCTGGACATCCTGAAAGATGGTACGTTATCCATACCCATTTCGTCCGCTCCATTAACATTGGGGAACTGACCATGGGAAAGCAGACCATGTGGTGTCTGTCTGCAGCTTAACCCCAGCTATTTATAGGCTGGAATAGTCAGCCCTGTAAAAGTGTGCATCATGTGTTTCTATCGCAACAATCAGCTGTATGCAGGAACAATAGTCTATCCTCAGGGTCTCGGTTATAATGGCTAGCACTGCAGGTGTCGCCTGAGCTGTCAGGTTCTTCAGGGTAGGTGACAGTACTCAGAACGCCATCCACAATGGTGGCTGAAAACGCGAATAGATAACTCCTCCACTCCATCTACTATCTGCAGCCTTTGTCGACCTTTCTGCTCGACAAGTATTCTTCCTTTAAAAATACACCCTGTGAGATTCCAGGCTCTTCAACCAACTAAAAAATGGACCATTGCTCAAATTCACTGCTTTGTTCTGTACCGATTTCATAGATTAAAGGTGTTTACTTTAAAGTGACGGCATCTTTTTCTGGACCTGTTTCCGTGGTGATATTGACCGCTGTATTTAAGCAGTCTATATCAGTGGGTTAAACCCGGAGAGCCTAGACCTCATGAGGCTGCCTCTACTGATCATTTGTACGGTAGTGTCAGGTAATTGTAGCAATTATAGAGAATTGCGCAATTTTCTCTAGCATCCTTATAGAGTGCTGATACTGTGGAAAAAGGCCTGCACCTCCTCTCCAATTTACTGCTGAAAGATTTGACTGACACTTACTATGAGCATATGTTGAAATATTCAAGATGCAGTGATGTCTTCTTGAAGATGAGATTGGATTTACTGCGAAGGTGGGTCATCTTGCCCACAATTGCATCATGCTGTGGAAAATTTGCAGTGGCAACAGGATGGTTGATTGTATTTTTACTTGCATAATGCCTCACACAATGAGCTTATGAGAGGTGAGATTACATCAAACTATTGATTAAAGGGTTTGTAAATGTTGTCAGAGCATAGTTTTTTCAGAATAGCACAGTGAAATTGATGAGCCATCAATTGAACGCGAGACGAGTTGCTGTACAAAAGTTAGGCTTTAATAAGCTAGAACTTAGCCCTGCGGTCGACTACAATAAATGGACGACCGCCGGGCGTTCTGACTATTTATACCTCGGTATGGAGGCGTGGTTAACTCAGCCTCTCGACCAATCGGAGAGCCGTCACATGACTGGTGTCAACCAATCGGTCGAGAGGCACATGACTGACCAGGGCCAATGGTAAGCCGGTGTTCTGCACCAATGGCAGACAGCTATGCAAATCATACCACCACATTCACCCCTTGCAGAGAAAGAAGCCGGGGGGGGGGGGGGTAATCAACGAGAGCCGGGGTGGGGGGGGGGGGGGAGAACTGGTGGTATGAGTAGTAGCCGGGAGAACAAAAATTTCTCTTCTTTTCTTTTATTACATTTTTGGCTTCCCACTGGCCCAGCCAATTAGCAATAGTACACAAAGTCCCAACAAAGTCCATGGAGCTGTTGTAATTTAAATCGATTCGATCAGTCTTTTCATGGCCCGTGACATTCTGGCAGACCGCTGCAGTGGAGTAGGTGACGTCGGTTCAGCCGATGGTGGTGGTTCCGCTGACGTCCTGGAGTCCGGGAGCGATGGTCCTTGAACAGTCTCTGTCACCCGAGCTGGCTGTGGAGACGCCATGGATGGGGAAGGGGTAGCCTGGGTGGGGCGCTGGGGGGGAAAAAACAGGGGGGGGTCTGTGGTGAAGGGGGGGGAGGCCGCACGCCAGCGGGTGCCAGGTCCCGGAGGGAGACCGTGTCCTGCCGACCGTCAGGGTACTCCACATACGCATACTGCGGGTTAGCGTGGAGTAACTGGACCTGCTCCACCAACGGATCGGACTTGTGCACCCACACATGCTTCCGGAGCAAGATAGGTCCGGGGGCGGCCAGCCACGTCGGGAGAGGGGATCCGGAGGATGACTTCCGTGGCAGGGTGAACAAAGCTTTCCGTGCTCCCGGAGTCCAGCAGGCAGCCCGTCTCGTGGCCGTTGAGGTAGATCAGCGTTGTCGTTTTGCCGAGCGTGCGTGGACATGACTGGTCGAGCTGAATGGCCGGGAGCCATGAAGAAAATCCATATTCGTCGTTGTCGTCTGAGTAGATGCTGGAAGAACCTTGCGTGCCAGTCCCGGAAGGTGGTGCCCAGGATCCGCACGTGGAGTCGGGATCCCAAGATGGCGGCGCCCAGGACCCGCACGTGGAGTCGGGGCCCCAAGATGGCGGCGCCCAGGAAAGCATCTCTGATTAGCAGTTCCATGTGCTCCGTAGCTGAAACTGGGAGGCAGGAGCAATTCCTCCCCAGGATAGGTAGGGCCTGGTAAAATTGGTCTAATGACTCACCGGGGAGCTGTTGTCTGGTAGCCAGCAGATGTCGGGCGAATACTCAGTTGACTGGTTTAAGAAATTGTCCATTCAGCTTAAGCATGGCGGCATCGTAATCTTTCTCTTCCTTGATCATCGCATCGGCTGCCGTGCCCACGCTGGAGTGGAGGATGTGAAGCTTCTGTGCCATGGTGGGGGGGCTGGTTGCAGACTCCAGGTATCCTTCGAGACATGCCAGCCAATGTTGACAAATTTCTGCAGCGTTCTGAGTTTGAGGGCTGATGCGGAGGCATTCGGGCTTGATCCGGAGCTCCATCTTCAAAAATCTAGCTTATTAAATTGATGAGCCATCAATTGAACGTGAGACAAGTTGCGATACAAAAGTTAGGCTTTAATAAGCTAGAACTGCGGTCGACTACAATAAATGGCCGACCGCCGGGCGTTCTGACTATTTATACCTCGGTATGGAGGCGTGGTTAACTCAGCCTCTCGACCAATCGGAGAGCCGTCACATGACTGGTCTGAACCAATCGGTCGAGAGGCACATGACCGACCAGGGCCAATGGTAAGCCGGTGTTAGAATATAGAACATAGAACAGTACAGCACAGAACAGGCCCTTCGGCCCTCGATGTTGTGCCGAGCAATGATCACCCTACTCAAACCCACGTATCCACCCTATACCCGTAACCCAACAACCCCCCCCCCCCCAACCTTACTTTTTTAGGACACGACGGGCAATTTAGCATGGCCAATCCACCTAACCCGCACATCTTTGGACTGTGGGAGGAAACCGGAGCACCCGGAGGAAACCCACGCACACACGGGGAGGACGTGCAGACTCCGCACAGACAGTGACCCAGCTAGGATCCGAACCTGGGACCCTGGAGCTGTGAAGCATTGACGCTAACCACCATGCTACCGTGCTGCACCAATGGCAGACAGCTATGCAAATCATACCACCACAGGAATAATTACCCTTTTGTTCTCTCACGCTCTTGAACCTTTTCCTCTTTTCCCCGTCTGTTTGAAAAAACATTGGGCGGGATTCTCCGTCCGTGCCCATCCGGCGACCGGAGAATCCCGCCTTAGGTCAATTCATCTACCCTGCACATCTTTTTGGGTTGTGGGGGGGGAGGCCCACGGAGTCATGGGGAGAATGTCCATCTGCCACTTTATCGCCCACTCCACCAATCCATCTATATCATTCTGGAAATTGTGGCTGTCCTCTACACTGTCCACCACTCGGCAAATCTTTGTGTCTGCAAATTTCCCAATTGTGCTCCCCATGTTCATGTTCAAATGGTTAATATGTAACACAAAAGTCAGGGTCCCAACACTGAGCCCTGTGAAACACCACTCAAATCAACTTTCCAACTGCAAGGGCAGCCATTGACCATCACCCTTTGTTTCCTGTTACTAAGCTGTGGAGTGGTGACCTCATTACCTTCCCAACTCCACTCAGTTAAGTCTGGAGTGGGAAGGGTTGAGGATGGCCTGAAGGCTACTAAAGTGCCACTCCCACCTCTGGTACTCAACCAGTATTCAACCAGAGAGCCACGTCACGTGGGCAAACTGCCAAGTAAACCCTGGCAAATATGTCTGAAGGTTTGGGTCCCTCATTCTCGGGCATTCTGTACCCAATGGAAAGGATCTGCTGGTGGCAAGGTAAAGCTCTGCAGGAAGGCAACTGCCTCCCCAGGACTTGCTTGACTGTCACTGTAGATCCCACCCAATTATCTTACTCTGGAGATTCCAAGAATTAACCTCATACTCTGGCCTTCTGCAGTACTGAGGTGGCCACCACTCCCAACGAGGATGCCAGCACTGTTGATTTGAAGGGACATCCATCCTACTTCAGAGGTACAGTGGGAAATTGCCCCTGGTGGAACCGCAAACTCTGATGGCAGCCAGTAGGCTGCCTATCTGGGGTTGCCACCAGCCTGTGAATGGGCCACTGCTGCCCTCTCAGTATCTATTATGTCAAACTCCTTCAGAATCTCATACTTTTCAATGAGACCACTACTCATTCCTCGAAACTCAGAGAGTATATGCCTAATTTACTCTGCCTCTTATCACAGGACAATCCTCTTCCCGTACCAGCCTCCCCGAACAGGCGCCGGAATGTGGCAACTAGGGGCTTTTCACAGTAACTTCATTGAAGCCTACTCGTGACAATAAGCGATTTTCATTTTTTTTCATTTCTTATCCCAGGAACTAATTTAGTGAATCTTTGCCGTGCTGCCTGCAATGCAAGTAAATCCTTCCCTAAATATGGAGACCAAAATTGCACACAGTATTCTCCAGGGATAATCCCACGAAAGCTGGTGTACAATTGGAGCAAAGCTTCCTTATTCTAGTACTCCCTTAATAAAGGCCAACACACTCTTTGACTCCATGATTGTTTGCTGCACCTGAATATTCCGTGTTTCCTGTGTGAGTAGACCCAAGACCCAAGTCCTTAAAAAGTCTATTTTTCCATTTTTACTACCAGATCGGGGTTAGACAATGGCGGGGCCTATTGAAACACACGAGGCTGAAATAAATCTTTACCTAAATTTACAGAAGAAAATTGTACATAGATTCAGTTTCATGTGAGTAACAATATTTCAGTAATATTACTGGCGCATACTAAGATTCATTGGCTGAACTTGAAAAATATAATTCATGGATTAACACAGTTGTGTGTTAAAGGATGAAATTGCGTTTATGTAGCACATAGACTCAGGACTTCCTAATTAAGCACCAACATTGTTAATTATGTGCAGACTCGTGTGTGATTGTTTTCTTCATTAACATCTTGGGCGGGATTCTCATACTCCCCGCTGGGTCTGAAAATCGGCGGGGGGCGGCGTGAATCCTGCCCCGCTGCCGAATTCTCCGGCACCGGGGTTTTGGCGGCGGCGGGAATCGCACCGCGCCGGTCGGGGGCTGTTGGCAGTGTCCCCCCAACCCCAGGCGATTCTCCGCACAGCGATGGGCCGAGCGGCCGCCTGTTTGCAGCCGGTCCCGCCGGTGTAAATCAAACCTGGTCCGTACCAGCGGTACCTGGCTTTACGGGCAACCTGCAGAGTCCTTGAGGGGACGTGGGGGGATCTGGCCCTGGGGGGTGCCCCCACGGTGACCTGGTCCGTGATTGGGGCCCATCGATCCGCGGGCGGGTCTATGCCGTGGGGGCACTTTTTCCCTCCACACCGGCTGCTGTTAACCTCCGGCATGGCCAGTGCGGAGAAGAACCCCCCTGCGCATGCGCGGGGAGGATGCCAGCATACGCTGGCGTTCCCGGGCATGCACCAACTCGCGCTGGCCGGCGGATTCCGCAACTTTCGGGCAGCCCGACGCCGGAGTGGTTCAGATCACTCCTTGGCGCCGGTATGGCCGGCCCCGTCGGTTAGGGGAGAATCCCGCCCCATGTCTGGGCAGCACGGTGGCGCAGTGGGTTAGCACTGCTGCCTCACGGTGTCGAGGCCCCAGGTTTGATCCCGGCTCTGGGTCACTGTCTGTGTGGAGTTTGCACATTCTCCCCGTGTCTGCGTGGGTTTCGCCCCCACAACCCAAAGATGTGCAGAGTAGGTGGATTGGCCACGCTAAATTGCTCCTAATTGGCAAAAATGAATTGGGCACTCTAAAATGTTTTTTAAAATCAGATCCTTATCAACATGTTGTACTTGGTTTGTTCAAACCAAATAACTTGCACTTATGCAGCAACATTAGCAAAATTAAAACACCCCACGACACATCACAATAGGGTAGAATGGTCAGGCACCGAACAGATTTGAAAAGATTTTCAGGAAGATAATTGATAAATAAAGTAAATAGGTTTGATGGCAGTCTTGAATGGGGCATGGTAAAAGTTGGGGAAAGGGCAAGGAAGGAGGAAAGGTTTAGAAAAAGAGTTGCAGAGCACATAGCCATGGTGGATGAAGGGTGGAGTGGAACAAAGGGGATTTACTGTAGTCCAGAGGGGGAAGAGCACGGAGTGTTGGCAGGGATGAAGAGCTGGAAGAGTTAGGATGGGTGGGCTACATAATAGCCAAGAAGAAAAGAGTAACAGGTAAGACAACAAGGGAAGTAACAAATCGAATAAGGTAGCATTTATGTAGGATGGAGCATGAGAGACTACCAAAGATAGTTCTGAAGGAAAAAAAACCTGGAGGTGATAAGAGTGTGGCCATTAGTTTCAATATTGGTAGGGTTAACCAAGAATTAGAGGGAGGTAGTGATTTAAACAAAATAATTCATCTTACTGTGTTAAATTCCTGTGTTGCCAATTATTAGCCTTTTAGCTCGACACTCATGACAAGCCACATTTTCCTGCATTCTGAATTGTGCTTCTTTTAGCAGTATGCTTTCTGGGGTTAATTTTGAGCGGATACAATTAATTAGAAAGACATTTAGCTCGAGGTGGGTCGGACAACTAAGGAATCTGAGTGATTGTGGCAATAACCAGTCACAAAGTGCCTCAAGACATCCATAGGATTTTAAACACTGATTGGTACAATAAGCAAGGACAAGGGAATTCACGATCCACCCTGAAGTGACCAAGTCACTTGTATTGCTGCACTAATTAAAAATGTGCAAATATGGGCAGCATGGTGGGGCAGTGGTTAGCACTGCTGCCTCATGGCGCTGAGGACCCGGGTTTGATCCCGGCTCTGTGTCACTGTCCGTGTGGAGTTTGCACATTCTCCCCATGTTTGCGTGGATCACAACCGAATGATGTGCAGGGTAGGTGGATTGGCCACACTAAATTGCCCTTTAATTGGAAAAAAAAGAATTGGATACTCTAAATTTAAAAAAAAACATAAAATAAAAACAAATGTGCAAATGCAATGTACAAAAATGAAAACTGTTACAAATCTTAAGTGTCCAACTCTGCCTGCAGAAACGTCACCACTTCACAAGTTTATACAATCTACAACAAGGTTAAGGTGACCTGGTCGCCGGTGTTAGTATTAGGGGCAGTCAAGCACATTGAGCTTGCCGGGTTAAATGAGCTTGCCGGGTTAAATGAGCTTGCCGGGTTAAATGAGCTTGCCGGGTTAAATGAGCTTGCCGGGTTAAATGAGCTTGCCGGGTTAAATGAGCTTGCTGGGTTAAATGAGCTTGCTGGGTTAAATGAGCTTGCTGGGTTAAATGAGCTTGCCGGGTTAAATGAGCTTGCCGGGTTAAATGAGCTTGCTGGGTTAAATGAGCTTGCCGGGTTAAATGAGCTTGCTGGGTTAAATGAGCTTGCTGGGTTAATTGTGGGGAGCAGGTTATAAAAGGTTGAAGTTCGGAAATTAGCACGATGTAGTTGTCGGTCAAAATTACAAATGAAAATAAATGCCACAGTAATCTGTCAAAATATTTTGGTTTCTAAAATGTCCGTAATTCCCAAGGTAAATTTACTTTTGGTTTAAAAGATAATGGACTGGATTCTCTGCTCCTGACACGATTGGACGTGCTTCTCCATTGCCCGATGATGAAATCATATTTGGCAATCGGGTGAAGAATCCCCGTTTGTGACCGAATCGGGGCAAGCGCCGTTTTTCGGATGCTCTGCCCCCTGCAAATCGGTGTCATAGAGGCGCACACAGCACACCATTGCGACGGTGTCAGCGCGTCGCTTTGAGGCCCTCACCCAAAGCTCCGCCTTTAATGGACCGAGTTCCCGACCGTGCAGGTCTCGTGTTGTCTGAGTTTTCTTAAACCCGGCGTGGTGGCTGCAGACTGCGTCCAGCGCCGCCACAGTCGGGGGGGGGGGGGGGGGGGGGGAACTGTGCTGCTGGCAGGGGGGGGGGGGTGGCTTCAGCAAGGGCTGGGGGGGCTGGTGGGGGGTGTCCAGGGGGTGGCGAGGAGGTGTCCAGTGGGACATTATTTGGCCAGCCAGGTCCGTGCCATGTTGTACGGCGTGACCGCTGCAGGTAATTGCCGTGCTCATGCGTGGTCATGGACCCGGCAATTCTCCGGCCGTTTATGTTGAGAACGCTGGGTTGTTTATGTGGCGTGGCTACGAGCCCTCCACTGGGTGGAGCATTGGTGTGGGAGTGGTGCCGACTTCTTCATTGCAAAATTGGGCAGTTCCTCCAGACATAACCTCAAAATCAGAGAATCCAGCCCTGAGTGTTGACTCCGGCGCAGGATTCATGGAGTTCCACGACAGCAAAACTGCCGTCGCACCTGGGCCGATTCGGTAGCCTAGGGTGCGGGATTGGCCGGATTCGCGATTGACATTCAAGAGGTTGACAAGCTGCAGCCGCACATACACACTTCACCCCCCACACACACCACCCTAGCCAACAAGGTGGCAGCAAGGAGAGCAGCTCCATGATTTATGGATGCCAAGCTGGAGACCCTGCTGTACGCGATGGGAGAGGTGAGTGACCCTGTAATCAGGACCGGGAAGGAGGCTGCCACCCACCGCCATTCGCCGTGCCTGCAGCGACGTACAAAACTGCACAACCTCCTCAGGGCAGCCAGGATGAGTCGGCCGAACTGTGCCTCCAGCACTAACCCCCGTCCCACACACCAATAGCCCAACGCCAACCCCCCTCCCCCCCCAGAGGGCGACAGAACCCCCACCCTGCACCACATGCCAGCCCTGAGGGCCCTGGATGTGGTCCGTGGCCCAGAGGAAAGGGAGGTCGCCAGGGTGGAGATTAGCCCCGGGCGTAGAAGTGAGACCTCGCTGAGTTGCGGTTCCCTGTGACAAGTGTGTCAACCCGACCCAACACCACCCCCACGCCATCCTCACCCCCACAATTACCCCCACCCTCACCCCCACCCCCACCATCACCCCCACTCTCACCCCCACCCTCACTCCGACCATCACCCCCATCCTCACCCCCACAATTACCCCCACCCTCACCCCAATCTCATCCCCCACACCCCCACCCCCACCCTCACCCCCACCCCCACCCTCACCCCCACTCTCACCCCCACCCTCACTCCGACCATCACTCCCATCCTCACCCCCACAATCACCCACACCCTCACCCCAATCTCACCCCCCTCACCCCCACCATCACCCCCAATCTCACACCCCTCACCCCCACCCCCACCCCCACCCACACCCCAATCTCATCCCCCACACCCCCACCATCACCCCCACTCTCACCCCCACCCTCACCCTCACCCTCACTCCCACAATCACCCCCACTCTCACCTCAATCTCATCCCCACACCCCCACGCCCGCCCCCATCCTCACCATCACCCCCACTCACACCTCCACCCTCACTCCGACCCTCACCCCCTATCACCCCCACCCTCACCCCACCCTCACTCCGACCTTCACCCTCCTCACCCCTATCACCCCCACCCTCACTCCGACCCTCACCCCCACCCTCAACCCCACCCTCACTCCGACCCTCACCCCCCTCACTTCCACTCTCACCCACACCCTCACCCCCACCCTCACTCCCCTCACCCCCACCCTCACCCCCACCTCCACAATCACCCCCACCCTCACCCCAATCTCATCCCCCACACCCCCACCCCCACCATCACCCCCACTCTCACCCCCACCCTCACCCCCACCCTCACCCCCACCCTCACCCCCATCCTCACCCCCACAATCACCCACACCCTCACCCCAATCTCACCCCCCCTCACCCCCACCATCACCCCCACTCTCACCCCCACCCTCACCCCCACCCTCACCGACCCTCACCCTCACCCCACCTCCACCCTCACCCCCACCATCACCCCCACTCTCACCCCCACCCTCACCCCCACCCTCACTCCGACCATCATCCCCATCCTCACCCCCACAATCACCCACACCCTCACCCCAATCTCACCCCCCCTCACCCCCACCATCACCCCCACTCACCCCCACCCTCACCCCACCCTCACTCCGACCCTCACCCTCACCCCACCTCCACCCTCACCCACACCCTCACCCTCACCCACACCCCCACCCCCACCCCCACCATCACCCCCACCCTCACCCTCACCCACACCCCCACCCCCACCCCCACCATCACCCCCACACTCACCGCCACCCTCACTCCCACCCTCACACCTACCCTCACCCCCACCCTCACCCCGACCCTCAACCCCACCCTCACCCTCCTCGCACCCACCCTCACCCCCTCACCCTCACCATCCCCCAACCCTCACCCCCACCCTCACGCCGACCCTCACCCCCACACTCACCCCTCTCACCCCACCCTCACCCCAATCTCACACCCACCCTCACCCCCCCTCACCCCCACCCTCACCCCCAATCTCACCCCCACCTTCACCCCCACCCTCACCCCCCCCCCTCACCCCCACCCTCACCCCCTCCCTCACCCCCACCCTCAGGCTTCTGGAACAGACAGTCCCATCGATTGTAGAGATGCAGTCCCAGCGCGAGAAACCACGGGCGCGATTCTCCGCTGCCCACGACGGGTCGGAGAATAGCGGGAGGGCCTCCCCGACAATTTTTACGTCCTCCCGCAATTCCCCCCCCCCCCCCCCACGGCTGCCCCACGACACGAATCGCTGCTTGCCGTTTTTTACGGCGAACAGCGATTCTCCCCAGGCCGATGGGCCGAGTTCCCAGGCCTTTACGGCCGTTTTCACGAACGTAATCACACCTGCTCTCACCGTTCGTGAAAACGGCCGCAAAGTGCCGTCCCGGACAACCATGGCACCGATTGGCACGGCCACGCCACGGCACCCGCGCACTATTTGTTATTCCGCCGCCCCGCAGGATCAGTCCGCGGGGCGGCTGAGGGGCATGACGGCCCGCGCATGCGCGGGTTTGACGCGTCTGCGTGATGACGTCATCCGTGCATCGTGCGCATCAGCCGCCGTGACGCTTGCCGCACAGACTTAGCGACGGTCGCTAAGCCCGCGATGCTGTGCTTCTCGGGGCCGCGCTGCTAGCCCCGCCCGGGGGGGAGAATCGGGTCCCGGGAGGGGGCGCGGAGGCTGCTGTGAAACACGGCCAGTTTCACGGCAGCCTTTACGACTCGCCGCCTTTAGGAGAATCGCGCCCCACATGCGGGGTTGTCGGTGGAATAGTCCAACCGCGTGCAGGAGCAGGAGGTGGTGCTGACCATAATAATCTTTATTATCACAAGTAGACTTACATTAACATTGCATTGAAGTTACTGTGAAAAGCCCCTGGTCTCCACATTCCGGCACCTGTTCGGGTACACAGAGGGAGAATTCAGAATGTCCAAATTACAAGCACGTCTTTCGGGACTTGTGGGAGGAAACTGGAGCACCCGGAGGAAACCCACGCAGACACGGGGAGAACACACAGTGACCCAAGCAGGAATCGAACCTGGGACCCTTGGCTGTGAAGCAACAGTGCTAACCACTGTGCTACTGTGCCATCCAGGCCAACACCGCAAGGGTGGCGCCCGCGGTGGAGGCATTGGGGGCAGGGTTGCGGTTATGCATCAGCATGTCCAAGGCCTGGGGCATTCTGTGCAAGGGCTGGCCGAGGCCCAGGACAGGGTTGCCGCCTCACAGGCAGCCACCTGGAAATTGCAGCAGCAGTTCTGAGCGTAGCGTAGTCACAGGGGGCATGGCTAAGAACGTCGGTGGCATTGCCCACGTGCTGGCCGATGTGGCACAGAAACAGAGGTAGGCGGCCCAGTCCCAGAGGCAGATGGCACAGTCACTGGCGATGTGACACAGACCAGAAGCTGGTGGCACAGTCGCAGAGTGATGTGGCGCAGTCCCAGATGCCGCTGGTCCACTGCCTGTGCTCCACGGCTGCCAGCATGCAGACCCTGGCCAAGATGAGAGTGGGCCTCCAGGACTTGCAGTGCCAGGTGGCAGGGGAGCCTCAGGGGATAGCTCCGCTTGAACCCCCATCACATGGAGTAACCCGGGGACCAGCGGGCACCCTGAGGGAGGAGGAAGAGATGGGGCCCGTGCCGGTGGTTCCTGCAGGGGAGGTGCCGGAACATGGCAGCACCTTGGACTCCCCCTCCCTCCTGACCCTGGCACAGCTAGTGGGCAACGGACAGAACAGGGTGGCGCCATGCCACCTGGCACACCCGAGCAGCAGCCGGGCCCATCCAGGCCCGGTCGTACCATAAGACAGCTACCAACGGGGACCTAGGTCGCAAATTACTGCAGGCCACCTCCATTCCTGATGTACCGTATGGGGATCTACCTATAGGTAGCGCCAGGGGGGGTTGGAGGTGGGGATTTGGGATGTAGTCCGTGAACCTAGAGGCAGTCAGAGCATTCCGTTCGTGTTGGACTGGCATGCGGCCTCCTATGTGGGTCCCATGTCCTGCCCTTCCTCCCCTCCCCCATATACTCC
Source organism: Scyliorhinus canicula (assembly GCF_902713615.1). NCBI lineage: Eukaryota > Metazoa > Chordata > Chondrichthyes > Carcharhiniformes > Scyliorhinidae > Scyliorhinus > Scyliorhinus canicula. The sequence continues at coordinate 19,788,585 of NC_052146.1, forward strand.
TTTTTGGAGAATACCATGAGGCCGATTCTCCGAGCCCCGCGCCGGGCCGGAGAATTGCTGCAACCGCGCCACGACGCCGGCGCGCGATTCTCCGATGTGCAGAGAATCGGTGGCATTTGCGCCTGCGGGTTTGGCATGGCACTGGCCGTGGGTCGCTGGAATCGGCGAGGACGCCGATTCTCCGGCCCAGATGGACCAAGCAGCAGTATGGATAAGACAGATTTCCGCCGGCGCCGTTCACCCCTGGTCGCTGCCGGCGGGAACTCTGCGCGAACGGTCGTTGGGCGTCCTGTGGGGGGGGGGGGGGGGCAGAGGGAGGGGGGTGCTCCATCCCCGGGGGGGGGGGGGGGGGGCCTCCGTTGGGGTCTGGCCTGCGATCGGGGCCTGCTGATCAGTGGGTCGGCCTCTCCCCCCCCCCGGGCCTACTTTCCGGCGTGCCGGCCCCGGAACACCGACGCCATGTTGGATGTGGCCGGCTCGCTAAAGAAGTCCCCGCGCATGCGCAGGTTGGCACGCCACACAGTTGGACCGCTCCAGCGCCGTGCTGGCCCCTCCCCCTCCCCCCCCCGGGGGACAGAATAGATCGTACCCGGGCCCGATTCGCGCCGTCCTGAAACGTGACGGCGTTCACGACGGCGCAAACACTTGTGCTCCATTTGGGAGAATCACCCCCCCTTGTGTTCATCCTCCTCCTCCAACACTTCGCCCCTCTGCTGCGTGATGTTGTGGAGGACACAGCAGACCAAAACAATGCAAGTGGCCCTCACAGCGTAATACTGGAGGGCTCCTCCACGCGGTCCAGGCACCTGGAAGGCTGAAGCACCGCTCGATCATACTTCTGGTTGCTGCATGGGCTTTGTTGTCGTGGGCCTCAGAATCGGTCTGTGGATTGGAGGGGGGCCTTGCCAGCGATTGGGAGGGTTGGGTCTTGCCAGCAATGGGAGGGTTGCGTCTTGCCAGCGATGGGAGGGGGGCCTTGCCAGCGATTGGGAGGGTTGGGTCTTGCCAGCGATGGGAGGGGTGGGCCTTGCCAGCGATTGGGAGGGGTGGGCCTTGCCAGCAATGGGAGGGGTGGGCCTTGCCAGCGATTGGGAGGGGTGGGTCTTGCCAGCGATTGGGAGGGGTGGGCCTTGCCAGCGATTGGGAGGGGTGGGCCTTGCCAGCAATGGGAGGGGTGGGTCTTGCCAGCGATTGGGAGGGGTGGGCCTTGCCAGCGATTGGGAGGGGTGGGCCTTGCCAGCGATGGGAGGGGGGCCTTGCCAGCGATGGGAGGGGTGGGCCTTGCCAGCGATGGGAGGGGGGCTTTGCCAGCGATGGGAGGGGTGGGCCTTGCCAGCGATGGGAGTGATGGGCCTTGCCAGCGATTGGGAGGGGTGGGCCTCGCCAGCGATTGGCGGCGGGAGACTGTAGTGCTATTCTGAGATTGGCTGCTCTCATTCTCTGAATTTTCAGGCTTTCCGGCTTCTTCGGGTCCCACGGTGCGAATCACCCCGGCTCCAAAAACATTTCTGAGTGTGGGTGGATTGTGATTTGGAATGTGCTGATCCAGCCAGCAGGAATCGCACCTTTTCTCCTACCGGAGACCACACACAAATGCGTTTGGGAGAATTGGATCTGGGTCTGTGTGCCCCTCATCCCAGACGATGGGCGGGATTCTGCAATAATGGGGCTATGTCCCCACACCGGCGTGAAAACTGGCGGGAACGACTCCGGTGTCAACAGTCCCCGAAAGTGAAGAATTCTCCACTTTCTCACGGGCTAGGTTAACGGCAGAATGGTTCCCGCATTTCCAACCGGCGCCGAAGGGCCGGCGAGAGTTCACGCATGCACGGAACGGCTGGCGTGATCTCGCACATGTGCGGGGGTTCCCTTTTCTGTGTCGGTCTCCGGGCAATATGGCGGAGCCCTACAGGGGTCCGGCACGGAGGGAAACAGGGCCCCACGGAACCAGCCCGCCCACAGATCGGCAGGCCCCAATCGTGGGCCAGGCCACTGTGGGAGCCCTTCCCCAGGGTCGGATCCCCTTCCCCCCCCCCCCCCTCAGGACGGCCCCCGCACACTTACTTGCCAGGTCCCGCCGTGCGTGAGGTGAGTAATTCACGGCGGAGGGGCTGGGCAAAACTTGCCGGAGGGTCTCTGTCCTCGTCTCCCCATTGGCGTGGTGGGAATCTTGCCGTCTCCTGAAAAACGGCGTTGGAGAATAGGGAAGCCAGCGGCGGGCGGGATTTGCGCCTCCCCCCGCCTTCCCACTTTCAGTCACAGCATTGTTGGAAGGTAGTGACTGGAAACTGTCGATCTATTGCAAGAGATAATTCACACTCCCATAGAGGAAGCATATCAGCTAACTCATCACCTCAAATACAGCTCTCCAGTGGAGAGTTATGGGGCGGGATTCTCCCATTCGGCGGCAGAGTGTCCACACCGTCGGAAACGCCGTCGCGTTTCACGACGGCGTGAACGGGCCGCTGGGAGTACCGATTCTGGCCCCTACAGGGGGCCAGCACGGGGTTGGAGCAGTTCCCGGCACGAACTGTGCGCCGCGGGATCCGCGCATGCGCAATGGCGCCAGCGCCTACACGCACATGCGCAGCGGCCTCCCTCAATGCGCCGGTCCCAACGCAACATGACGCGGGAGTTCAGCGGCCGGTGCATAAGAAAACAGGCCTGGGGAGCGAGAGGTCGATCCGCTGATCGCTGGGCCCCGATCGCGGGTCAGGCCCCGTCGGAGGCCCCCCCCCCGGGTCGGAGTCTCCCCCCCCCCCCGCCCCCTCCCACAGGCCGCCCCCCCAACCCCGCGCGCAGAGTTCACGCCGGCTACAGCCAAGTGTGGACAGCGCCGGCGGGACTCAGCCTTTTTCGAGCGGCCGCTTGGCTATCCGGGCCGGAGAATCGGCGGCCCGGCCGTGTAGAGCCGCCCGTGACCGGCGCCGCGCCAAACGCACCGACGCCAATGGCACTGATTCTCCGCGGAGAATCGCGTGCCGGCGTCAGGGCGCCGTGGCCCGGTTGCGGGGATTGTCCGGCCTGGCCCCGGGCTGGGAGGATCCCGCCATGATGATTGAAACCATGACCCCTCTACAATTTAAATCACACCATGAATGGACCTAGTGTGCTATCAGTTATCACTGGGATTTATATTGGAAGTCGGACCATTTCACCAGGCACGCCTGTTCTCACCATGGGACTAAGTTCACTTTGGTGGTCACACAGAACCGACGGTAGAGAATTGTCAGCCCATTTTATACTCCGCCTGATTGGTCTAACCACTGCCAAAACAAATGTCACCAATCTCCCCGGCAAATGTCAGATCCTCAAGCTGACTTCATTACAAGAAAGAAATTCACAGCTCAACAAAATGAATACTGCTGAACAAAATGCATTATTACATTAGCATTTTATCCTGTTTTAAACATAGCAAGTGCTTAAATCCTAGAATGTTTGCAAATTAGTCTCCGACTCTTTATATGACACATATTGAGATAACCACAGCAACATGGAAATGAACTGTGCAAATTAGTAAACTGCAGAATTTGTAGAACTAAATGCAAATGTAACTCTCCATTAAAGCGTTTAACACAAAAGATCAAAGCAAACCTCTCACATCATCGGCCTAGATTGAGACATCAACTACCTTACTCCATGATATATCCTCGTGATGCAACCATTACAAATGATGATGGAGCTTCCTCTCTCAGTGGCAAACTTGCATAGATTATGGCCTCACAAACCTGAGGTGTTAGCCAAACAACCTCGGCTTTATAAGGATCTGCGCACAGGGAATAATATTAACAACGGCAAATCACCCGTCTTTGATGCTCATAGCTGGCTCTTTGCTGCAGTGTTTACATACGGGCTCTCAAGAGAAAGGCAAGAAAGCTGAAAGAATATCTTTCAGAAGGAGCTAACAGAATTTCCTTTTATGTTTATGGTACATGCTGGGCTCTGACCAGGTTACAGGAAGCAGTGTGGTCAAATGGGCACATACATGGCAGATGGAATGTAACCCTGAAATGTGTGAGGTGTTACACTTTGGAAGGAGTAATGTGACAAGGAAGCATTCAATGAATGGCCTGACACTGGGAGGTTCTGAGGAACAAAGGGACCTTGGCGTGTTTGTCCATAGATCTCTGAAGGCAGAAGGGCAGGTTAATAGGGTGGTGAAAAAGGCATATGGAACACTTGCTTTATCAATCGAGGCATAGATTATGGAGTGGAGATGCCAGCGTTGGACTCGGGTGGGCACTTAATGAAGGAGCTGCACCCCGAAAGCTAGTGACTCCAGATAAACCTGTTAGACTTCAACCTGGTGTTGTGAGACTTCTTACTATAGATTATGAAGCAGGGAGGTCGTGTTGGACTTGTATAGAACTTTGGTGAGGAAACAGCTGGAGTACAGCATAAAATTCTGGTGACCACATTATAGGAAGGATGTGATTGCACTGGAGGGGGTGCAAAGGAGATTCACCAGGATATTGCCTGGGATGGAACCGTTAAGTTATGAAGAGAGGTTGGATAGACTTGGGCTGTTCTCGCTGGATCAGAGAAGACTGAGGGGTGAGCTGATTGAGGTGCAGAGAGGTTCAGCCTGGCAGGTGCAGTGGTATCATGGTTGTGCTGTAATTCACCGACTGACCACTCGGAGTCTCATTAGTAGGTACGTGAATGATAGAGTCAGGTGACCTCAGACTGACTGGGAAGCTGGGGGAGAGGTTGCTTGTGCATGTTCATACTGTTATTCATCTGTTGTTTTGTATCTAGTTGACCCACAATTAATATTAATAAATTGGTTATAGCTTTAGCTACAAGTGTTCTTGTAATATAAAACAAGCCATCCGATAAGAATTTTACAGTAGGGAAGCCACCATTGATATATACCACTCATTGGACCCCATCATGTGTATTTATTGAGGGCCCCAGCAGACCTGGAGTGGATGTCCTCGTCACCAATAATGTAATGTCCTGCTAGGCCAGATTGGGGCAGTTAAAGAACTGAGTAATGTCCTTGCTCCTTTGCCAGTCAGGAGGAGTTCAATCAACCCTATTTTTCTTCCTTGGAATCAATACCATCCCATATACACAACTGAACTTCATTGACCACTCCTCGTGAGCCCTACAACAACCTATAATAACACTTCACTATTTTCACAAGCACTGGCCTTTGTTTACAGAGGGCTCTTAACAATTTATTTTCCCTGGTGTCGAAATCAGACTAGCTTCATTGCCTTTCTCAGCTAATGGTTTCACAGTTATTTTTGCCTTGTCCTACTGTCATGTGAAGCTGAATTGGATTCATGGAGAGGGCTACTGCTTATTTGAAAAATTGCTGAAGTCCCAGTCTTAATAGAACATAGAACATAGAACAGTGTTAGATGTTGTGCCAAGCATTGTCCGAAACCAAGATCAAGCTATCCCACTCCCTGTCATTCTGGTGTGTTCTCTGCATTTTTACAGTACGTGAGGTTATTTGATTGTGTACTGAGGTTGGGGGACATCATTGTCATTAGTTACAGAATGTTGAACATCATTGCAAGGGAATTGAGTCTAACGGTCAGGATGTTTGCTGTATCTGAACAGAGTATTGGTCAGACCACAGCTGGTGGACTGTGGTCTCCTATTTGGTCTCCTTACTTAAGAAAGGATATAATTGCATTCAAAGTAGTTCAAAGAAGGTTCACTGGGTTAATTCATGGACTATAGGGGTTGTCTTATGAGGAAAGGTTGAGTAGCTTAGGTCCATACTCACTGACATCTTGAGGAATGAGAGGCGATCTTATTGAATGATGCAAGGTTCTGAGAGGACCTGACAGGGTAGATACCAGAAGGATCTTCCCCCTCGTAGAGAAATCTAAAACTAGGGGGCATGGTTTAAAAATAAGAGATCTCCAATTGAAGACAGAGATGAGGAGGACTTTCTTCTCTCACAGGGTCATTGATCTTTGGAATTCCCTTCTGCAAAAGCAGTGGAAGATAGGTCATTGAATATATTTAGGGCTAAATTTGACAGATTTCTGATCCACAAGGGAATCAAGGATTATGAGGGACAAGCAGGAAAGTAGAGTTAAGGCCACAATCAAAACAGGCTTGAAGGGCCAAATGGCTACTCCTACTCTTGTTTCTTATGATCTTATGACTGCTGCAGTTCTGGAAGGTGGCTCTCATTCGCCCTCTCACGGGGAATTAAGGATGGGCAACAGTGGTCAGTGATGCGCATATCTCAAGAACGAATAAAAATAAGTATTAGTAATGTAAAGACACAAAGGTATCAAGTGATACATTTTTTTGATGCTCCAATATTCTGTACCATGGAATGATAGTGAATGTCCAAATATTCTCCTCACAGTCAGATCCTAATCATCTTGTGGAGGCACAACCCAGAGAAAGATACTCTACTTATTGGGAGAAAAAACTCAGATGGCCAGTTTTTGCAGGATGCCTGTTCGAGAGCGAGACTGACGGAAGCCTGACAGCACATCTCCAATTTGTCCTAGTGTTGCCCCTTTGTAATGGTAATTTCTGTGGTGAGATCAGCATTTGCCCTGAGGATAAACCCTCTCTTCAAAAAAGGCCCATGAAGGTGTGACTGCTCCTTCAACTGGCTTCTTTCAAGAGAGTTGTGACTGTGGCACCTTCCTTAGAAATGGGATGCTGACGGTGGGATTGCTATTTAAAATTGGCTGCTGACACTGACATTTCTGCTTTCAAAGAAAATTCTGATGCTGAGGTTGCTTCTTTAAAATGTATTGAAAGAAAATGTATCTGAAAAGACAACTACCTCCTTGCCCACTGGTGATGTACCTGAACCTCTCTCTGAATGGATACTTGATAGACATTCAAAACTCACTCCAGTTAAAGACAGTGTGCACTTTGTCAACTCACCCTTCTATTTGCCATTGATTCACGTTCCAATATCTCTGTGCTTAGAGATACCTTGTCGTCCTTGCAGTGCAAGGCAATAATTAGTCTTCCAAAGGGTGTGTGTCTGCTCCACATCCTCTCCTCTCCTCTACCCACATAATTTCTGCAGAGACGTTCAGACCCAATGCTCAAGATCGAATGCATTACGATCTGTATCAGCACCAGGGGCAAACTAAATTGAATAAAATCAGAACTCAACACTCCAAATAAAAACATCAATGGTGGAGTAAAACCATCCCGTAATGAGACTTGTATATGGTGCTGCTGCTACCTTACTGTTAAGAGGCACAAACCGCTGACATTGAGTGGATTTCCCACTTCTGGATTAAGAATATTGAACAGCAGTTTGTATTTCTCCTCCAGTTCTGTCTCTGCTCTTCCCTGTAGGGGCAGACTCATTATGGAGTATAGTTCCAACGGCAGGAAACATCTACTGGTGCATCAATAAAGTAACCATTCTTCATGGGGCGGCACGGTAACACAGTAGTTAGCACTGTTGCTTCACAGCGCTCGAACCACCCAGGTTCGATTCCCGGCTTGGATTACTGTCTGTGTGGAGTCTGCACGTTCTCCCTGTGTCTGCGTGGGTTTCCTCCGGGTGCTCCGGTTTCCTCCCACAAGTCCCGAAAGATGTGCTTGTTTGTTGAATTGGACTAGGGGATTTTCGCAGTAACTTTATTGCAGTGTTAATGTTAGCCTACATGTGACACTAATAAAGATTATTATTATTATGTAGGAGTAGCCAACTGCCTCCAACCAGACCATCACAATCTGTAACTTCTTTCCTGCTTCAGATTCATTGATGAGTTAGGCTGAAGATATTTCTAAATAGCAGAGTTGAATTTTCATGCACATTCTCCCAACGCTTCTGTGGTACAATGGGGTTATCACAGTTAGCCTCAGTAACCCAGGGATGGGGTTGGGTACATCATTCAAGATTCCTGTTTCTACTCACTTGCAAAAGGTCACAATCATTGGAGCAGGAGAAGGCTATTCAGCCCCTCAATCCTGCTGCACCAATTGATAAGGTCATGTGTGATTTGATTGCGGTTTCAATTCAATTTTCCTGTTTGGTCTCCGTAACCTTTGACTCCCTTGTTGATCAAAAATCTGTCTAACTCAGTCCTGAATCTGACCTGGTCAATATTCAATGAGTGAGCCTCAACTGCTCTCCAGGCAAGGCTAATTACCTCCTGAGAGAAAAGCAAATTCCACATCTCAGTCTTAAATGGAAGGCCCCTAATTTTTAAATTGTGTCCCCTAGTTCTAGACAAGGGGAAACATCATTTTAGCATCTACCCTTTCCAGACCTTTCAGGATCCTACATGTTTTGATAAGATCACCTCTCATTCTTCTAAACTTCAATGGTTGGAGGTCCAACTCACTCAACCTTTCCTTATTGGAAACCTCTTCATCCTATGAATCATTTGAGGAATCCTCTGAAATGCTTCTGATACAAATGTATCCTTTTAAGGAGACCAAAACTCTACATAGCATTCCAAATGTAGTCTAACTGAGGCCCTGTTCAGCTGCAGTGAAGCCTTTGTGTTCAATTCCCCTTGCAATAAATGCCAACATTCCATTTGCCGTTCTAATCACTTGCTGTATCTGCATGGTACCTTTTTGAGATTTGTGTACCAGGAAATCCAGATACCATACAGTTCTTAACTCTCTCCTTTCTTTTATCCATTAATGGGATGTAGCTGACTCGGACAACATTTATTGCCCATCCCTAATTGCCCTTGAGAAGGTGGTGGTGAGCTGCCTTCTTGAACCTCTGCAGTTCACTTTTTTTAAAATTCATTCGTTCATGGGACGTGGGCGTCGCAGGCTGTGCCAGCATTTATTGCCCATCTCTAATTGCCCTTGAGGGGGCAGTTAAGAGTCAACCACATTGCTGTGGGTCTGAATAACATATAGGCCAGACCGGGTAAGGGTGGCAGATTTCCTTCCCTGAAGGACAATAGTGAACCTGATGGGTTTTCGTGACAATCCACAATGGTTTTATGGTCATCATTAGACTTTTAATTCCAGATGTTTATTGAATTCAAATTTCACCATCTGCCGTGGTGGGATTTGAACCTGGGTCCCCAGAGCATTACTCTGGGCCTCTGGTTAAATAGTCCAGTGACAATCCCACAACGCTACCCCCACCCCTGTAGGAACAACCACAGTGCTGTGACGGGGTGGGCAGGCTGGATCTAGGGATGTTGTTTCCTTGGCCAGGGTACCTAGAACAAGGGGTCACAGTGTCTGGATTTGGGGTAGGCTGTTTAGGACTGAGTTGAGGACAAATCTCTTCACTCAGAGGGTGGTGAACCTATGGAATTTTCTACCACAGAAGGCTGTGGAAGCTAAGTTGCGGAATATTTAAGAAGGAAATAGATAGATTTCTGGACTCTCAAGGCATCAAGGGGTATGGTGAGAGTTTGAGAGTCTAGAGGATCAGCCAGGATTAGATTGAAGGGCTGAATGGCCTACTCCTGCCCCTATTTTCTATGTTTCAATGTTAGCTGGTGTTCCAGAATTTCGATATTCAAATATATAGTGCTTTTCTATCCTTCCAGCCAAAATGGACAGGTTCACCTTTTCTCACATTATACCCTGTCTGCAGTACGGGTGTGGTTTGTGCCTGTGTCTGCTGAGGGCAATGGCCTCGATAGAAAGACAAGCTGTCATGTTGCCTGGCTTCGCGCATGAAGAATGGATGAACTATCAGGAACTGCTGATATCCAGTAAATGGGAATAGGGCGAGGGGCGGTGGGAGACTCGCGTAGTAACTTGTACACAGAACACATTGTTAAGTTAAAATTGCCTGAAATTTGTTTGTAAACCAGGAGGAATTGGGAGTGAAATTCCACCTGTGACTCATTCACTGCTCACATTATTAAAGTGCTTCTTTTTATCCTGTTTGGTCTGAGACATGCTAACTAATCTTCTGCATTCACTAGACAGTGATCTGGCAGCAACGCCAGGCTCTGCTACTGTCAAATGGCACAACGGGCAGGTTTCACACAAAGAGTTTAAGTGGGAGGCGCCTCCTCAGAGCTCTGGGTTTGATTTATTCTTTGTCTTTGTGATGTTTTCTCCATCTGTCATACAATCTGCCTCTGTTCATTTTGTCTCCTGTGTCAGATATCCTTAACCTGAAGAGAGCTCCCAGTAGACAATATTCGACACTACCATCTCCATTCCCCCACCCCCACTTTGCCAAACCTCATGAGATCCACAGATTTTTTTTTTGAAACATGAATATTGATCTCCAAATTAGTTTTCAGACACTCATTTTCTGTTTCACCACATTCCTCCCCCACTGGACAACACGCTCACACCAGGGTATGATTCCACAGCTTGACCGGGGGTTGTCAATGTTTAGATACTGCTTTGCCCAATTGGTATGGTATTAACACTGGTGCAAACCTAGTTAAAGCAAATAGTTGGACGTAGATGTTAACGTAGCTGTGGATTGATTAACTTAGACTCGAGTGATAGCAGACAATTCAAGTACACTCTTGAGCAAGGATCATGAGAAGAGCTTGCTGAAGCAGGTATCCAATTGCAATGCCTTGACTGCCATCACAGATAGGGTCAGTTAGCTCAGCACAAGTCAAAGGATTGATTTTGGAGCCTTCTAGATCTTTGCCTCATTTTAACATTGCAGACAGTGGATTTATCCACTGAGTCATTTCAGAATAAAGATAGAAACATTCAGCAGGTCAGGCATCACCTCCAGGGCAAGAAATAAAGTAGTTAAGGCCTCAGATTGATGGCCAACCCTGATGAAAGGTCATTGATCTGACAGAATCCTGTGGAGGTGATGTGGCACGCGGGCGGCTGGCGAGAGCGCCGTGTCACCTCTTTAAGGGAGAGCCCACCACATTGTGCGCCACTCAAGCACTTAACAGGACAAAGGCGAGCCTTTCCTCGGGATCAAGAGGTCAGCAGCTCTCCTCTACTCAGCAGCGCCACCAGGAGGGCGCTACACCCACCGAGGCCTCAGATCGAGGAGAGTCCCGGGCAAGGTGAGTGACGATGGAAAGGGGTTTGCGGAGGATGGGCAACACAGGGGAGGGTGGCATTCAACATCCCATCTTCCCAGGGTGTGATTTAACTGACAAATGTCATTTTGGGTGTGAGTGGCGGGGTGTTTCTTGACGGCCATGTTGGTGAGATCACGGCTTGTATTTAACTGCACTTCATGCTGGAAGTAAGCCCCCACGAGCATCTCCTTTAAACTTTGCCCCTTGCACCTTAAACCTATGACCCCTAGTAATTGACTCTTCCACCCTGGGAAAAAGCTTCTGACTATCCACTCTGTCCATGCCTCTCCTAATTTTGTAGCCTTCTATCAGATTGCCCCCTCAACCTCCGTCGTTCCAGTGAGAACAAACCCAGTTTATCCAACCTCCCCTCATAGCTAAAGCCCTCCAGACCAGGCAATATCCTGGTAAACTTCTTCTGTAGCATAGAATCATAGAATTTACAGTGCAGAAAGAGGCCATTCAGCCTATTGAATCTGCACCGGCCCTTGGAAAGAGCATTCTACTTAAGCCCACGCCTTCACCCTATCCCTGTAACCCAGTGGGGGGGAGGAGGACTCCAGAGGGGGCTCGCTGTCAAGGGCAGCACCAGCCGATGGTAGCAGCAGCAGGGACTGGTGCTAGGGCCAGAGGTACCGATGGGGCCCGGGATGCAGGATGGTGGAAGGTGGACATGGATGAGCAGGGTACGCAGTGCCAACCGGGGCCACTGTGTAGGCCGTTGGACCTGGTTGGGCACGTGGCTACACACCATGCTAACATGTCGGCCTTTCACCCCCTGCAGACACTGGATATTGGAATACAACCAGCAATGGTGGCCTTCCTCCTGGTCATCACAGCCTTGGGGAATGTACTGCAGCTGTACGAGCTGGAGCTGCTCGAGGAGGAACGGGTCCTAATGCTATATCTAGGTGGATCCCCAGATGGTTCGGCAGTAGTGGAGGCGGCCTATTGTGATTGCCACCCTGCAACCTGGGTCCCCGTTGGCCAGCCTCTTCTGGGGCGACTGGGCCTGAACCGGCCCGGCTGCTGCTTGGGTGCCCCAGGTGGCGTGGTGCCAGCCTGTTCTACTCACTGTCTACCTGGGACAGGAGGGAGGGGAGAGTCTGAGTGGCTGCAGTGCCAGGTGGCGTGGTGCCACCTGTTCTACTCACTGTCTACCTGGGACAGGAGGGAGGGGAGAGTCTGAGTGGCTGCGGTGCCAGGTGGCATGGTGCCACCTGTTCTACTCACTGTCTACCTGGGACAGGGGGGGGGGGGAGAGTCCGAGTGGCTGCGGTGTTCCAGCACCTCCCCTGCGGGAGTCACCGGCACGGCCCCACACACCTCTTCCTCCCTCAGGGTGCCCAATGGCCCCCGGGCTACTCCATGGGATGAGTTGCAAGTGGAGCTATCCCCTGAGGCACCCCCGCTACCTGGTGCTGCCAGTCTTGGAGGCCCGCTCTGGTCTCGACCAGGGTCTGCATGCTTGCGGCCATGGAGCACAGGGAGTGGACCATCTCCATCTGGGACTGTCCCACATCACGCTGCGACTGAGCCACATCTTCTGGGTTTCTGTCACTCTGCTCTGCCGTGGTCAGGGGATGCAGGTCTGGCGGTCCCCCTCCAGTCTTTTCCCACTCTCGGCAGTTTGTGATGGCCTTCTGCTTGCCGGGAGGGGAGGGGGTGGGGGGGGGAGGGGGGGGGGGGGGGGGGGTGGAAACAG